>NC_058416.1:85077836-85101339 GCF_002201575.2 Neomonachus schauinslandi | reverse complement strand
GGCCGGAGCCGGAGCCGGAGCCGGAGCCGGGGCCGGGGCCGGGGCCGGGGCCGGGGCCGGGGGCTCGGGCCGCCAGGCTGCCGACCGCGGCCTCTCCCTCCCCGAGCCGCGCTTACATCCCCGCCGGGCGCCGGCCTCCCTGCGCCGCCAGCCAGTACATGGTGTCCCCCGCGGGAGCCGAGGCCGGGGCGGCCGGACGGGGGGCCGGGAAGGGGGGGCGCCGCCGCCGCGGCTGCCGGGCCCGGAGCTGCTGCCGCCGCCGCTGCTGCTGCTGCTGCTGCTGCTGCTGCCCGGGAGGCGGCTGGCGGCGGAGGCTCGGCTCCCAGTAGCCGCACATCCCACAATACACCGCTAAGGAGCCCGACCCGAGCGCTCACCCTCCTCCTCTTCCTCCTCCTCCTCCTCTTCCTCCTCCCCTCTCCTTCCTCGCCGCTTCCCCAGGCACTCTCCCGGCGGCGGCAGCTGCGCCGCCAAAGCCCCGGGCCCCAGCGGCCCCCCACCCCTCACTCGCGCGCTCCCACACTGCCTCCCCCCTCCCCGGGGGAAGGCCTTTTAATTTATTTATTCTGCTGGGACTTAGGTGGGGGGCTTGGCTGGCGGGGGAGGGGGGATCTCCCCGGGCTCTACCTCCCGCGGCTGGGGCTACCCTCCGAGCCGCGGCCGCCGCGGCGTGCGCCTAGGGCCTCCAAAACTGTTTCCAAACTGCCAAGATCGGAGGTGGGCGCGTGGGGGCCCGGGGGAAAGGGCTCGGTTTTTTTGGGGGGGGGATGTGATTGTGTGTTTAGACGCTGGTAACTGTGGGGGGAGGCAAGACGACTCAAGACGAGTTGCAATCGAGGTATCTCTGCTCCGGCTTCCTCCTCGGCCCCGAGACCCCCTCCCCCTTGGAGCTGAGCTAGGGAGGGGAAACCAGGATTTTAACCAAATTAGCATTCACATTCCTGGGAGGATGTAGCCCTCGCCTGGACCTGGGTGATAGAAGCTTTTTGCTCTGTTTTTATTTTTGGAGAGGAGCGCCCTGTAATTGTCCTAAACACATGCTTCTCCCCCCCCTTCTTCCTCCAGCCACCAGCAGAGGAGAGAGTCCCCCTTTTTTGCATTTATCTTTTCCTTCCCCTTTCTTTATTAAAGGTCCGGGAGTGGCGGCGGCCAATCAGCGCGCGGCTTCCATTTTGTGAGTTCAACTCCGAGGCTCCCGGGCTTCGCGAGGACGCATTTGCAGCCCCCTCTGCCTCTCCTCTCGGGCGGCCGAGGCGAAGGAGCCGCCTTGCTGGGGCTTCGTGGTTGTGTATTTCATATTGGGGCTCTTTTCGGGGTTTGTAATTTGGCCGTGGGTAGGTAATTGGCTGGAGCAGGGCGGCAGGGCGCGGCAGCCAATCAGCGCGCGGCTTCTATAGGGCTTGAGTTATTAGACGCTGATCTCAAAACATCGTTCATCAGACACCAAGGAGAGGCCAACAGATGAGGGGAGCCATTTTTCTGCAATGGAATTAAATGGCCAAGTGGGTTTTTCCTTTGTTGCAAATGGGGAATGTTTTTCCTTTGACTCCACCATCCAGTTCAGGACGCCTCAGTGTTGTGTTTAACATTTGTCAACAGGCTAAAGGACTCACAATTGGAAGAATGAAGAAGACTTTTTAAAAAGATCTGGATTTTTCCTTATGACTTGGAATCCATCTTTGTCTTGTATAACTAGGTCATAGCACACCATTAATGTCAGCAGTTAACAATTTTGAATTCCAAAAAACCTAAGTAAATGACATATTTAATTTTTTTTCCTCTTTTTTTTTCTTGGGTGGGTGGGGGGAGCTTGGAGCTATCTTAATCTGTATTCTCTTGACTGAACAATAAATTTTTAAATATATATAGTTTCCTCTATTAAACACTTAAACCTGGCCATCTTATTAACTCCTTCTGCTCTTTTTTTTTTTTAACAAGGTAATGTTTTAAATGTATAGTTTTAGGACTAGCGAAATGGCAGCAACAAAAAATTGTAAGCAGTCGTTACTCTTTTAAGTTTTTAAAAACCTTTTACATTGTAAGTACCCAATCCATTCTGTCCTTACGCAGTGCAGTTTCTATGTTAATGTTGCTGAGATGTCCTTAATTTTCTGAACCTTCATCTGCATGTATGTCTTTGTCGCTCTTGTCTAATATAAGCCAGTTAAAATGCTTTTAGACGATTTTGCTTTTTATAAAGCTAAGGTTTTAGCTTTATGCTTTTGAAAATGTTTACAGCCATAAATGCTAGTCAGCTTTCTTCCCAGTAACGTACACTTTCTTTGAAAATCGATTTATTTGAAGAAAAACACTTCTGTTTTTCTCGTCTTGGTAGGGGAGTGGGTGAGGGAAAGGAAGACCTTCTCTTTGTGTACAGAGACTAAAGCCGTCACAGGAAACTAGATTAAAACTGGAAAACAAGTCCTAGCTGGTTCGAGCCAAACACCAACGTTAACTCGCGGGTATTTTCTATGGTGGTTGGGATGGCCGTGCGTCTTTTGCCTTTTGTTTGATTTGACTGTATTTTCGCCTTTTGTCTCTTAATGACGATCACACCATTGCTATATCCAGAGCAGTAAACAGTCCTCAGCGAAGCCGCCTTTTGCCAACCCAACCCTGGAAAGTTTGCAGAAGTGGAAGGAGCAGAAAATGCCATGAGAGTGTAACTTACAAAAAGGTAACAACAGGAAAGACACCACCATTCCCCCAATAATCCTAACTAAACAATCCCCCCAAAAGATATTTTTTACATAACACGTCCAAAACCTCCGCCCAGCTTGATCTTCCAGACTCCATGGCACCGGGCTGAGCGGGTAAGTTTAAAAAAAAAAAAAAGTGCCTTTTGCCCTTCGAGGAAATCTTTTTTCGAGCAGGCCAAGGGCTGCAGATGTTTGGGAGCTGAGGGGAGAAGGAGGTTTCTGGAGCTTTATGTTTGGCAGCCGGATGGGGAGGGCTGGGGGGACCAGGAGGGCTCCTCAGGCCCTTCTGCCCCTTCTGCCCCGGAGGCGAGGGGAGGGTCTCCCCCAGCGAGCTCGGGCATCCATGGAGCTGCCTGAGCTTATTCCCCCTGGCTTTTCTAGGTCTGAGCCTTGATGGGGAGGAAAAAATTGAAGTGTTTTGGAGATGGAGGGCTCAAAAGATGAGGAAACCTCCCCGCTCGGCCTAGGAACTCTTTCTCTTTTGATTGTGGGGCTAGCACTCTGAAGCCGGCTTTTCGGGGCTCCGGGGCGTGCCTGCGCTTCCTAAGCAAAAAAGGACAAAAGGCCGGCGTCCATGTTGGCACCATGACGCAGCATCTCTCCCGCCTGCCACCGAGCCGTGCCTGTTCTCCCGGCCGCGCTCGCTCCTCCCTCCCAAACACGAGTTTTATTTTCAGGTTCAGAGTAGAGCCGCCTGCCGGGGCCCGGGGCCGGGGCCGGGGCCGGGGGGCAGGCGGGCGGGCCGGGCTGTGGGTGGCTAATGGCGGCCGCCCTCCTCCTCCTCCTTCCTCCCTCCTTCCCCGGTTGTCGTTGGGGGCCCGGGGCTGATGGCCGCCCCTCGCCGGGCCCCGAGAGCCCGCAGGGCACAGCGCCCCAGGCCGGAGGGTGGTCGCGGATATTGTTGCGGGGGGCCGCGGACCCGGGGGCGTCGCGCGCCGCGGCTCCGGCGCTCGCCTCCGCCGGGCGAGGCGGCCAGACGGGCGCCATTTCGCGCCGCCTGCGGCTCGGGCGGTGGCGGCTGCTGCGCGCCAAGCGGGAGGAGGGAAGGAGGCGGCGGAGCCGGGCGTGGGGGGAGGGGAGGCCGGCGCGCCGCCGCCCGCGTTCCAGGCCGCCGCCCGCGTGGACGCCCCTGGCCCGGGGAGGCCTCGACGACGAGCGCGGGCTCCGCAGCGGGTTCGGACCCCGCTCCCGACACGGCGGCGCCTGCGGGCACGAGGACGCCTCACTGCTAGGCGGGGCCGCGGGAGCCAGTAGCAAAGGGCCACGGGGACGGTCGGGGCCTCGAGGCTCCCCCTGACTCCGACCGGCGCCTCCCGAGGCGGGGGAAGCCTCCCTCCAGGCCCGGCCCTGACCCTAGTCCGATCCCCGCTGCCTACCCGGGCCTCGGCGCCCAAGTTTGGCTCTCCCCGCCCGTGACAGCCGAGCCCGAAGGGTGGGGGACCCCCTTTGTCCCCAGTTTGGGCTTGAGGCCCTCCCGGAGGCCACTGACGTCCTGATTTGGTCGTTCAGGGCACACCCTCCAACCCTGCGCTCTAGAGCCCGGGGGCGGGGGGGGGGGGTGCGGTGGGACGCTTGCGGCCTGGGAAAGCTGAGCGGGCCTTCCCCGGGATCCCCCGAGGCGGAGGGCTCTAGGGTAAGCCCTCACATCTCCGGCCCTTTCTCGGGGAGGGGATGTGGACGGGGCGGGCCTTTGGAAATGCAGATGAGTCGCCTCCTGCTGCTAGTCGCCCGGGCTGAACCTTCGTGACTCAGCCGCACCCCCCCCATCCTTTCCAGAGTGAGGGCCGCCTGGGCGGATGGAAAAGGGGGGGCTTTTGTGAGGCTCCCTCTACTCCCTCAAGGGGACCCTGCCCGGTTTGTGGCTGTCAACTCCCTAACAAACCCTCCGACTTTGCCCTGTCAGGCTCTTGGCTCGAGAAAGGGCAACCACCGGGTACCCCCAGAGTGAACCATCCTCCTTTGGACAGCAGGAGCAGGCCTAATTTCACTCTGATAATAAGGTAGGTGTGAGTCCTTTGCCAGCCTGCGAGGGAGATTTGGGGGGCTTGGGCCTGGAGCCCAGGGAGGGCGGGCACCCCAAACCCGCTAGGCTGGTTCTGCAGCCCCTCCCCCACACAGATGTGTGGGACTGTGTGTGTGAAATCGGCTCCCTGCTGGGCCTGCTCGGTCCATCCATCCCCGCCTGTCAGCTTCTGTTGTCAAGAGTTTGGGGCGTGCAATTCTATGCAGTGTTGAGCCGCAGAGAAGGCTGCACTTGCAAGTATTTCCCAGTTGTGTGTTTTGTGGGGGGGGGGGGGGGGGGGGCCCCGGGTGCCTCTTCTGAAAGGTTCCATCTGCTGCCAGGAAGCCGGGCCCTGCTCTGGCCCTCCCTTCCGGCCCTGAGTGGGGGCGTGTGGGGTGACTGTGAGCTGGCCTCTTCCCTCTGATGTCTAGCTGCTAGGGAGGTGGAGAACACAAGTACCTGAGAGCTGGGCCGGCTTCCTCTAAGAGGTTTCTTGACCCTTCTTCCCATTCCTGGGAATTCCACCATTCGCTGCAAAACCCCACCCACCCAAAAATCCTGTTTCTAAAATCAGACAAACTGGGATTTGAAACCTGGCTAGCCTTTTACGTGCTGTGACTTTGACTTAGTCTCGGAGCCCGGTTCCCCCTGTGCACAAATGGGCCTGGGTCAGTGATTCCCTGTCCTGAGCATGCTTTTTAGAACCGTTTCCAGGGCCCAGTTTTTGATTCAGTAGGTGGGGACGGAGAACTTGGAGTTCTAACAAGTTCCCAGGTGATGCTGATGGCTGCAATCCGAGGACACGTTTTGAGAACCTTTGGGCTGGGTAACATCTGGAGGTTTCGTGAGGGGGCAGGAGCGAGTGCACTTGAAACCCCAAGCTCAGCGCCTGCTAGAGGTGTTAGCTTCCGAGTAATGGCGGCGCTCTCCTTACTCGGCTAACACAAGCTGACTGCTCATAGTTTCCCACTGCCTGGCTCCAGGAGGCTCCACAGCTGGAGGTGGTGTGGCCCTTGATCTCTGAGCCCTCCCCCATGTGATCGCTGGCTAGGGATTACTTTGATGAACCATTTGGGTCCAGGTGCCACTGATCCGCACCACTCCCCCATTTGGACTGAGGTTTGGCTTCCTTGTGGGATGAGCCCTGCCTACTTTCACCCCACCCCTCAGTGTGAGGGCTAAACTTAAGTTTGGGGGAGCCTGAAGGGCTTGACCTGGAGGTTTGGCTGAGAGCCATCTTGACGCTTAATCAAGGGAGGCTCTAAGTCTCGTGGCTGTGCTGGTGACCTTGGGTGAGTCTCCAGTGTGAAATGATAATAAAGCAGCAGGCTGGAAACGGGAGTGGGAGGATTAAATGTGATTAAGGGGGCTTGGCCTCACGTTCAGGCTTCACACTAGTTGGCCTCCATTCCCATGTGGCTGCAGGGAGTGGGGGTTGGGCTGTCTGCGAGCTCCTCCCCCACCAACCCACCCCGGAGGCACGTGGCAAAGCTTCAGGGCAAAGGGGAAGACTGACTTTCCTTGGGCAGGGAGCCAGCCCCAATTTTCCTCCTGTGTGGTTTGAGTTGGAATGGTGGCCTGCCCCCAGCTGTTCCATGATTGGGTCATGATTTGGGGTCCCAGAGAGTGGAAGTGACTCACCCAAGGTCACGAGGCCACCACTGGCAGCCAGGATGGGGTTCCAGGTGTCTTGATTTGCAGCCCATCGCCTGTGTCCATGGCACCCCCCCTCCCCAGCTGTCTGGGTTATTTTGGGCTTCCTCCCATGCCAGGCATCACTGCCAGGAAGCTGGGAAAGCTGTCTGGTTGAAAGTAACCAGCGTGGTGCTCTTGGCTCCTTTTGGCCCCCTTCCCTTGGCCCCATGAGGGTCTACAGTCCCAATAAGCTGGGTTTGGTCCATCTTGTCCTTTGCTGGTGGGGGAAGGAGGTTCATTCTGCTGCACCTGGCACCAGACCCTCTTCCCCCAGGGAGGAGGGGGACGCTTTGTAAAAGTTGATGAGGTTCACGTTCTTAATACCCCGTGCGCCTCTTCCTTCCACTCTGGCCCAGAATCAAGATTTCAAATTCGGTGCTGCTATTGAATTGCTCTTTCAACCCCCTTGATCCTCAGGTGACTGGCTTGCTGCCTGAGGGTGTCCGCCATCCCTTTAGATAGGGTCCTTAGGGCTCCCGGAGACAGGGGTCTTTATGTCCCACGGGCATCAGATGGTTAAATAATTGATTTAAACTCCCCCCCTCCCAGCCACTGCCTGGAGGGCTAGAGCCAGGTCCTCCACTCCCGCCCTCGGAACAATTAGGGAGCAATTAGGTGCGAACCTGTGGTCTGGATGTGATTTTTGCGAGGGAGAGGTGGCCCGATGACCTGTAAGGGTCATACCCCCTCCCCACTTCCCTTTCTTCTTTACCTCTTTAACCTTTCTTTGTCACCCCCCCACCGCACCCCCCCATCGCCCCCCGGGGGCAGGGAGGGGCGCAGCAGCCTGTCTGTCCTCCGGCTGTGGTTCCTCCTGGCTCGGAGGTTGGCCCCGCCCCCCGGTCGCCCCGCGAGCTCAGGGCGGGGCTGCCCCTGGCGCCAATCCGGTGGGGCCAGCCTGGAGAGGGCCACGCCAGCGGAAGGGCCGCCCAAGCCTGGGAGGTGGCTGGACCTGCCTCGCTACTGGACACCAGGGTCCCGCCTCTTCCGGCTCATCCACCGGGAGCCCCAGCCTGGAATCCGACCTTTTGGACCCTCTGGGTGGAGACTGCCTCTGCCTGGACTGTGGCAAGAGGTACCCCGCCATCTTGGAGGCCGCCTGGGTCCAGCGCCGTCTCCAGCTGGCCAGTGACCTCAGCAAGTCCCCGCCCCTCTGGGAGCTGAGGTCTCCCCATGTGAACCAGGAGGAGGAAGGTGGACGATGGCCTTTTGAGCCGTCTCTGAGTCTGGCTTTGTGAGGGGAGCTTTTTGTGTTTCAGCATGACCTCCCCACCAGCACCACCAGGTCCTGAGCCCTGGAGAGAGCCCTTGACTCCCCGCCCAACCCTGACCACCTCCCATCTCTGGTACCTCAAAGAATAGCTCAGTGTCTTCTGTCTCATCGGGGTGGATGACCCCTCAGGTGTGAGGTGACCTCTTAGGATGTTCTCAGGTACCAGGGAAGTAGAAGCTGGAAGAATTGTTGTTAACTGCCCCATCCTTACCTATGCTGGTCAGACTTCGCTCCGACAGGACAGAAGTGGATCTGGCCCTGAGTTCTCTCCTGGGCTCGGTTGGCCTTACGATCGCACTGGCCGAGTGAGTTCCCCCCCACAAATGCCACCTGGCCTGCTCCCCTAGGCTTCTGTGTCCAAAGCTCTGTGTTAAGATCCAATTTAAAGAATCTTTCTTGCTTTCCTAAACCTCTCCAGGAATTCCTGGTGAATAGAAGGTGAATGACTCGGGTCCTCAGAACATCTGACAGGTAAGGGAGCACGTTCTCCCCAGGCGTGTGGGCAGACCCAGCTCCTCAGCTGGCCTGCGGCGGCCCAGCTGCCTCTGAGGAAGCTCTCAGCAGCTGGCCTGGCTCCTGGGTATTTTTAGGTACAGATCCAGCCTCTTCACCACCCCTGGAGCTGGGTCCAAATCAAACACACTCCAGGCCGGGTGGGGCTGGGGTTCTGCCAGCCTCTTGGCCAGCCGTGGGTGGGTGGGCGGGCCGGCTGGGGCCAGTGTCAGCTGTTCTGCCTGGATGCAGGCAGGGCTGGGAAGCCTCGCCTTTCCTCCCCTCCCCCCCTCAGTTTTGTGGAAGCCATTTGTTCTGTCTTAAGTTGGGATCAGAGTCCTGTTTCTCAGGTGGAGAAAATGGAAACTTGAGGTCCAGGATTTTGAGGAAAGTCAGGAGGTGTGGTTAACCCCCAGGTGACAGTTTGCTAAGAGTGCGGTGACCCTCCTAACTGAATTCTCCCCCCGGCCCCTCCTTCTCTTGTCCTCCAGTCCCCCCTGAGCTTCAGGGGTCCCTGACTCAGGGTCAGGCCTGGGGCTGGCTGTGAAGGTAAGCAGGTGTCCCCTCACTCTTCCATCCTTCCTCTCCTGCTAGCCTCAGGCTGCCACTATGGAAACATGACCCCAGCCCTGCCTCACCAGCCAGTCAGTTCCTCTTAGGTCACCAGAGAGCTTGAGGGCCTGGCTTTGGCTGGGCGCTTCTTTTGAGGAGCTTTCCGTCCGACACCCCTCTTGAGCCTGGCAGCAAGGCCCTCCCTGATCTAACCCCAGTTACCTTGACAACCATGTCTGGTCTCCGTCTTCGCTGCCCAGGCGCTGTGGAACCTCATGGGGTTTTCCAGCCACCATGCCTTTGCCCAGGGTACCCATCCTGCTTCCACTGGTCTGCCCTCCCAACACTGCCTAGCTGAGGCTCAACCTTCCCTGGACCCTACAGAGGTTCTTGTCTCTCTAACTGTTCACATCTCCCAGGCTCCTTCAGACTGCTTCCCCAAGACCGCTCCTTGCAGGCAGGAGTACAGTTGTCTCTCAATAAACTTGTGTTGCAAAAAAGGAATGAATGAGTTTCTGTAAATTTGTGTGGGGGTGCTTGACCCAGCAGGTGGCCCTCCCACCCAGTGACGGGGCATAGGACTCAACCTGGAGCTGGGCCTTACCTCCTCTTCCCAGCTCTGGGCTCTTATCTGTAAGCTTCCACGAGCGGTCGCTGCTGCCCTCTGGTGGTCAGACCCTGCCTTGCACCCGCGGAAAACCTACCCGGCGTTTATGGAATTGCCAGGTTGGCAGTTTCCTCCGTGAAGTAAAGTTTACCTGGTCTTTGCTGAGAACTTGAAAATGGAAAATCTTCCCGGGGGATTGCGGGGAGGGGGGTGGGGGTGGCTAGAACATCCTGAGTTCTTCCAAACCCTCTGAGGAAACTACCAGAGGTCCTACCCCAGCTCGTAGGACCCGTGTCTCGCTTGCCCATGCCTCAGTCAGTACCTGCCGGCCGCACACTGGCTCCAGGGGTCCCCCGCCTCTCCTGACCACTGGCCTGGCTCGTGCAACGGACCGTGGGTCCAGGGAGGGAATGGGGGACAGGGGTGATCTCAGCCAGCAGCCGCGACAGTACCTGTACATTGTGCTCAATGAATAGCTGTTTTGATCAGGGAAGTGGGAGGGTTGGTGAGAATCCTTGGGATGAAGATACGGGGCTGCTGGCTGGAGAGAGCTTAATCAAATTTCAGGGTGGGGTGGGTGTTCTCGAGGGGCCCAGCTTATCTCAACTAGATCTGCCCTGGCTTTCCCCATCCCTTCCTCGACGGTGTTTTTCCTCGGTTCACGCCTCTGGTCCCTGCTAGAAAGAGACTTCCGCCCGCGTGGTTCGGCGCCAACCCCCAAAGGATATTGTTCCGGAGTCGTTCACCTGCTCTCCAAGCTGCCCGCCCCAAGGCGATTGCCCGCCAGAGGGCGCCAGACGTCCACCTTGCGCTCTTGGGGAGGTGGGGGGGGTAGGTGAGGGAAACCGCTATTCCCCACCCCAGCCCTCACCCACACTGGCGCCCGTAGGGCTGGGCTAGGTGAGCAGACACGCCCCCCGTGCCAGCATCTTCCCGGGCACTACCAACCTACCTCGTGGGGAAAGTGGTCGGAAGCCGACTTGCCCCAGGCCACACAGCTGAGGCGGGGTACAGACAAGGAGCTTTTCCCAGAGCCTGAAACCACGGCTCCCGGACCCCTGGTGCTGGGGCAACGATCCGCCAATCAAAGGGTCCCTGTCCGACGCGAGGGGGGGAAGGCCGAGCCGGCCAATCAGAGGGTCCCTGCCAGAAGGCGGAGCCTGCCAATCGAGGGTGTCCGGCGAGGAACGGCGGAAACGAAACGATCGAATCTTGTCGATGGGGGGCGCGCCTTGACGTGCAGGGGAGGGAGTGGGAGCGGCGCTACAGGCCGAGTACCCCCTTCCTCAGTTGCCTCAGTTTCCCTGGGAATGAAAGGTGAACGCCCCGCGCGGGGACCCTAACAAAGGAAAACTGAGGCTGGGAGGTGAGCCCGGGTGGCTGCCTGGCGGAGGCAATGCAGGCACGTAGTGGGCGGGGTTTATTTCGCCCCGCCCCCTGGATCCCGCCCCCACCGCCGATCGTTCAGCCCCAGAGGTCCGCCCGGCGCGAGGTTGCCAGTGCTGGCTGCTCACAGCTATGGATGCCCCCGGGGCCCCGGGCCCGGGCCCGGGCAGGAAGGAGCTGAAGATCGTGATCGTAGGTGACGGCGGCTGCGGCAAGACATCACTGCTTATGGTGTACAGCCAGGGCTCCTTCCCTGAGGTGAGGCCCGCCGGGGGGCTGGTGGGGGTTAGACTGCGGGGCAAACGGGCTTGGGACCACCGGGGGCGACGGATGGCCTTCAGCCTGCACCTTGAGCCTGGACCCCGGCTCCCCGGCGTCCTGCGCGTGGAGAGGCAGCCGCCACCCCGGGGCGCCCCCTCGGGAATTCCAGAGCCCAGCGGGGTGAGGGGAGCTGAGCTGGATGGGGTGAAGGGGGGCGGCGCAGCTGGACCCTGGGCCCCCGTCGCACCCCTTAAGAACCAGCCGACCTCTTCTCTGACAGGACTACGCCCCATCTGTGTTCGAGAAATACACGGCCAGCGTGACTGTGGGCAGCAAGGAGGTGACCCTGAACCTGTACGATACCGCCGGTGAGTGCGCCTGCGCAGCGAGGGTCCCTGGTGCCCGAAGGATTCCCCCCCCCCCCCCCCCCCCGCGCCCGGGCATCCCCCTCCGGGCATCCCCGCCCACCAGCCCCTGTGGGGCCCTGACTTCCCAGCACTCCTGAAGGCCGCAGAGGGGCTCTGGCAGGGTGACCCTGGAGGCCCAGAGGGCCTCGGTCGCCCCATCTTTGAAAGGAGGGTACTTGAATGAGATGAGCTCCTCGGCCACCCTCCTAGCGCTTAATGTGCTGAGAACCTACGGCTTCGTTCCTCTCCTGAGGTTCTAGAAAACCGTGGGCATCGCTTCTGCTTCCCATGGTTCCAGGATTTCGTGTGTTGCATGCTGTGGTCTCTTAAGATTCTGTGGGCTGCAGATTTGAGTCCCCTGGTGCTAGGATTATAGGGGCTGAATTTCTGGGTCCTGTGGTTCTAGAATACTCTGGGCTACAGATCAGAGCCTGTGACTCCGGGATTTTGTGGTTGACAATCCTGAGGCTCCGGGGTCCTGTGGACATGAATTCTGAGTTCCACACTTCTGGGATTCCATCGGCTACAGTACATGGTTCTGGAATTCTGTGGTCTACAGTTTTGAGCCTGGAGTTCTGGGATTCGGGCTACAATTCTGTGTCTTCCTGGTTCCCTGGGGATAAACCAAGCACTGAGGAAGGAACAGAGCTCTAAGTCCAGAACAAGGTTCTCTTGGCCACCTGCTGCTCCTAATGCAAGTGGATTTAGGCTAATTGGGTCAGTTATCAGAGTCCCCGTTGCAACGCGGGGAGGGGGGTGGGGGGGTGCCAGGTGTCTGCCCTCAGGGAGCTTCCATCCTGCACTCGATCCCCTTCTGGGCTGAACCAACATTGGGGGACAAAGGTCAGGATCTCACCCAACCTCTCTCAGTGTTTAGTGACCTGCGTGGAACCACGTCACCAGGTGCCCTGTCCACTGCCAGCCAAGCCTTGTCCATGTGAGGGGAAGTCTCCACTAGCCTTGGATGGAGCCAAAATCCAGACATCCCCCACCCCAAGGCGGCGAGTAGCATCTCTCATTCCACCCTGGAGACAATCAGAAAAGGGATCACCCCATCCCCAGACCCCTCCTCCATTCCTGACTTCAGCAGCCTTTATTGTAGGGTGGGACCCATCCTATAGTGGCTTCTAAGGACCCCCCTCTTGTTGGATGAGGGCCCCAAACCACTGCCCCTAGAACAGGGCCCTGCTTCCAGCCCTGTGAACTGAGAAAGCCAAAGGTTGCTGAGAAATTCCCCGGGGGCGTAGCCATAAGAGCAGTAAAACTTACAGTGTGTCTGGGATACTTTTAGTTTCACATACTTCCTGTCGGGGACCCAGGAAGGGGCAGGTCCATCAGCCCCACTTTGTGGGTAAGGTGCTGGTGAGGCAGGGAGAGTTCACAGGATGGTTTTCACTCTCCTCCGTCCTCTGGGACCTCAGGGCCTCTCCTATCAGATCCCTAGGCTTCACTGTTCATGGAAGCCTCCCGCATCAGACCCAGCACAGGGACCATTTCTGGTCTTTGTGGCCTTGGCCAGAAAAAGATGCTCAAAGAACATTTTAGGGCAGATTGTGGTGTGGAGGTTCCGGAAGATTTCTGTTTGGTGTAAGAAGGATTTGCGCTCACAGCTGCTGCAGGAGGAATTGGAGGGGCTCCAGGCCCAGTCAGCAGAGGCACGGGGCCGCCACAGCGGTGATGATCTTCCTGCCCCATGCTTTGGAATCAGACCTGGGCTTTGATGCTGGCTCCCTGGCTATGTGTCATCTGGGCCTCAGTTTCCTCATCAGTAATCAGGGCTAACTAAATTAGTCTTGAGGATTACACTAGATCCATGTGATGTGTAACACAGGGGTCAGCTGTTGGGAAGGGCTAAGTGTTGTCATGATTTTTTAAGGCCACCACCCCCAACCCCCGCCCGGCCATTCAGGCTCAGACCCAAGCCCAACCTGTTCTGAATCGAAGGCCTGCAGAGCTCTGAGCTGCCTCCCCCCACCCTCCCCGAAGGACTCTGGCAAGCTGCAGAGAAACAGAGCTGGAGGTTGAACGACGCAGTGAAGTCCTAGGGAAGTCGACAGGCTTCATGGTCAGCAGGACAGCCCGAGGAGGAATACTCTGGGAGAAAGAAACGTGGCCACTCCTTGCGGGGTGTCCCGCTGTGACCCAGGAAGCCCTGTCGCAAGGACCATGAAGGAGAGACTGGGTCATTCCTCTTCCATATGCCAGCGCCCAGCATGGTGCCTGAGGAACGAATGCAGAAGAGATTTGGAGGCAGAGGTGCTCCTGGAGAATGATAAAGGCAGTGAGACCGTCTCTACCCGTGGGTGGATGGAGATCAAAAATCAGTGGCAAAAAAGGAGGGCCAGGGGACCAACTAGAGGAAGAGACTAAGGGGGTGAGGGGAGTGGCTGAGCTGGAGACGAGTCTCATAAAGGTTGTTGTAGAAGGTTCTGGAACCTGCTGAGCTAGACCCCGTGGTGGGGGATGGTGGTGCAGAGTGGCATCTTTCCAGCCAACTGCCGGTGACCAGAGCTATGGGACAGGGGTGGCCCCTGGGAGGCCAGTTTGGCTGCTTGTCTCCATCCTGCAGAAGCAGATACAGATGCCCCAGCAGTGGGAGGCTGGTTGGAGGGGTGGCGGAGCTCTCCGTGCTGACAGGTGAAGGGGAGACGGGCCCAGTGAGCACTTCGCTGTGGGCCCTGACACCCACAGAGGCAGGAAGCTGTGGTGCAGTCTGAAGTTTCCTGGGCAGAGGGGAGGTGGGGGCAAGGTGGGATGTTAAGACACCAACTAGAGATGGAGCTATCTGGGCCTTGGGGTGGGGTCCAGGGGCGGGGCATCACAGGACGGGATGGGGGTGGCCCAGGAGGTGGGGAGTTGTGGTCCCCTTCCCAGCCTGAGATGGGAACAAGAGGAACAGTTGGGGGGGGGGGGGGGGCGCAAAGGAGTTGCTGAGACAGGGAATCAGGGAGCAGAGGGATGTCTAAGAGCCAGAAGCCCTGGGGGCTTGAAGAGCTGAAGCTGCGGGCAGTCAGAACGTGGGCTCCAGGCTGGGGCTGCCCCAGCCACTCCCGCCTCTCGGGAGGAAACGCAGGTGGGCGGGCCCCAATAGCAATAAGTGGGTTCCTCTTCTGGCAGCTTCCCCTTCTTATGTGGCCTGCGCCCCTCCCCTGACCAATGCCCTGGCTGGAGCTGGGAACCACCTGCTCTCTGTATGGCCAGCAGATATGGGGATCACTGTGGCCCAGTGACACCCTCTTCTCAGCCTAGCTCCAGCCTTAGAGACCCCTGCCCCTGGAAAGTGACTGAGACAACAAAGCTCCTTCCCACAAAGGAAATACCCTTGTGCTAAGTAAGAGAGAGAGCCTCAACTTCCTCCCCACCCCACAGCCCCACCAGCTTCAGGAAAATGGGCCACTTCAAGGGGAGCTGTGGCCCAGAAGACCTTTCCTTGCTAGAAACAAATGCATCCCTTTGCACGTAACTCCGTGCAAGCCCATCTGCAGAGGCCAGAGTGGGACCCCGGTGTGCCGCTGGACAGGTGGCTTGGCCCCTTTAAGTCTTGGCATCAGTGTGGGTAAATGGGGAGGGTAATAGTAGCACCTTGTGGCTGGGGGGCCCCCCTAAAGCTTGTGGGTCCAAAGGTCTGGGGTTAGATCCCTGCCCAGGCCCCCAGGCCCTGGAAGTTTCTGTCTTAATAGTAACCATAGTAATAGTCCTTCACCTTTGTTCAGCATTGCTTAGCCTACAAGTTCGTCACTTCCAGTATCAGGGGCAGGGCTCTCACCCCCTCTGCCAGATAAGGAAACTGAGGTCCAGAGAGGGAAGGCACCCAGGTCACAGAACGTGAGTCTGAGTGTAGTCCTACAGGAGAGGCGTCCAGAACCCTCCACATCTCCCGAGGGGACATGAGGTCAACATGTCCATCATTTGCAGGCCTGGTCCCCACGTGGAGGTCCAACACTGAATCTTGGGAAAAGCTGAGCCAGGCACAGTCAAGTCAGGAAGGCAGCCCGGAGGAGAGAGCTAGGATCTGGGCTGGCTGCCCATCGCCTCCCAGAGCCCCTCTCTCTCTCTCTCTCTCTCTCGAGATACCTGTGTTGGCAGCCTTTTGGTCAGGCCTGGGGCTTGTAGGGTCAGGACAGCTCCCTACCCTCTGGAGTGGACTGAGAGAGAGGCACCCCCAGTAGTCTTACCTATGGTCCTCTCTCTTTTACAGAGCTTCGCCCTAGCTGTGTGACCTTAAGGCGACTCACTTCACCTTTCTGTGCATCAGTTTCTGCATCTGTAAAATGGGGATGACAAGAGCCCTACCTTGTTAGCATCGTAATGAGGAATGACGGGTTAGTGCAGGCAACGGGCTTCAAGTGAAGCCGTGGGTGAGCATAATGAGCCTTCATAACGAGGGAGCCCATTGCCGACATGTGTTGTTGATACTCACTCCTTTTAGTATCGTTATCAAGGCTCACCTGCTTCTCACGTACCCATTTCACAGGTGAGGAAACCATTTGTAAGGCAACAAGGTCCAGAGGTTGATTCCCAGTTGGGAAGTCCAGGGAAGGCTTCCTAAGAGAATTTTTGGCAATTTTAGAGTGGCGCGGCAGGCGCTGACCTTGCTGACTGAGTTGGCGCTCCAGCTCACGGGGAACCTGTCTATGACCTTGGAAAAGGCCCCTCTTGGACACATGGGCTCCTTACAGGAAGAACTTTCTCCACCTAGTGTACCTCCCAGGGTGGCTGCTTCAATGAACACAGGTGACCGAAGTGAAATGCCCTTGCTGAAAGCCAGAAAGGTTATCATTACCCCATATTCACACACTCATGTGTTTGTTCGTTCATTCACCCAACAGTTACTGAGCTCACCTGTGTCCCAGGGGCTATAACTGTCCTCAGGGGCTTCTCTGCTCGTGGGGCAGACAAAACCAAACCAAAACCCAGCAGCAGGGAGTGACAGTACTCAGAAGAATAATAGAGCCATGGTCGGGTGTGGGGCAGTAGTCAGGGAAGCTCTCCCGGAGGAGGTGACGTTTCTGCAGAGACCTGAAGGAAAGGAGGGAGCAAGGCATCCTTGGGCAAGAAGAACCTTTCGAAGAGGGATGAGGGACGGGCGAGGGCAGAGGCCCCGGGCGGGGGAGGGGGGGGGGGGGGCTCAGTCTGACTTCCTCCTTCCAGCCGCAGTACTGAAATCCTCCCCAGCCGGAGTTGCTAAACCCCCTGGCCCGGCGCAGCCCTGCTCTCTGCTGCATCTGACAAGAGCAGATAAGCAGCCAGGCCTGACTGGACGCCTGCCAGGCGCCAGGGATGATTTTTAAGGACAGGCCCAGGTTGTGGACACCCAGTGCAGGGGGCAGATGCTGCGTGGTGAGGGAAGGCCTCTATGAGGAGCCCGCCGTTCAGGATAAGGGAAGCCAACAGAGCACAGGAGGCCCATTTTACAGCTACTTGTCCACTCCTGCTGGATTTCTAACGGGGAATAGACATGCACGTTGTACCAGAAGTAGGAGCTTCATCGTTACATCATAGGGGCCCAGAACCCATGTTGGCACAATGCAAAGCAAAACAGAGCGTTGCTGGCTATCAGCAGGAGTGCTCGACCAGGACCCGGCTGGACTGGGGTTGGGCCCCGGCTGGGTGACTGCTGCAGGGACCTCGGGCAGGCCACTTCTCTGAAGCTCAGTTTCTCGGATATTCTCAGAATATTTCCATTCTTCACTTCCTGTCTAGCCCATCAGGTGATGGCTGTAAGGATTTCTTAATGGTTCATAGGCAGAAGCACTCTAAAAAGTGTACAAAGCATAAAGTGGTGTTATTGCGAAGGAGTAGAGAGAAGACAATTATCCTGAAAAAGGAAATAATGACATTCAGTTTGAAAGTTTTAAAGTAAAATGCTAAGAAAAAATGGGGGGGTGAGTAGGGAAAGCATTCCAGGTTGGGGGTGGACAGCAACTACAAAGGCTCTGGGGCACAAAAGCTTGGTGGGTTTGAGAAACAGCGGGGGTCGGGGGACTTGGGGGGAGAAAAGGTCAGGTCTGTGGGTGCCAGGTCATGTGGACCCTTGGGAGATGTTTGGATTTTATACAAAGGGCAATAGGGAGCTATTGAAAGTATTCTTCATTTGAGGGGAGAGAGGCAGGATCTTCCTTATGTCTTAGATCCGGCCAGCTGCCGGGCGGAGAATGGATTGTTGAGGGGCAGCAGCAGATCATGGGAGACCAGCGATGGCTTGGACGGGATGGTGCCATGCTGTCCAATAGAACCTTCTGCAGCGATGGGATGTCCTGCACCCATGCTGCCCGTCCCGGGAGCCACTAGCCCTGTGTGGCAATTAATCACTTGAAATGTAGCTAGTGCAATGGAGAACCTGAATTTTTAATGTTAATTAATTTAAGTAGCTGCATGGGGCTAGTGGCTGCCCCATTGGACAGCACAGGTCTGGAAAGACATGGACCAAGATTAGGAGAGGGGACAGTTTGGAGGAGATGGGCTGGAGCAGCATCCTGGGTGGGTTTCCCAGCAGTTACAAGGATTTCTCCAGCTTGGTGATGAGGGCAGAAGAGTCTGAGTCGGCCAGGCCCTGACAGCCCTCACTCCTTCCACAGTGTTGGGGGGACTCTGGCTGAATGGCAGCATGGAGTCCTCCTGGCCCAGCCTTTGTCCTAGCTGTGAGTCCCGGTCACACTGCACACCGCAGGGGTCCCGGATTGAGGGACAGCCAGGGGGAAGGCAGAGCGTGGCAGTGTCCCCGGCAGCAGCTGGGGGCCAGGAGGACGAGGATGTGGCCTGTCCTTGCTCAATGGAGAGGCCAGCTTTGGCAGGGAGGGAGCAGGAGGGCAGGCTGGCACCCAGGCACCCCCAGATTGGGGGAGGGGCAGGGGACTCCTGGGCCTCTGTGTTCCAGGTCCTGGAAGAAAGTCACCTTTCTGCCTTTGCAGAGGCAGCTGGAGAGCTGCCAGGGAGCCCAAAAGGCTCTCAGTTCTCACTGGGGGAGTTTTAAAATAATACTAGGGCATACCGGTGACTCAGGGTAGGGTATAATCCTGGGCCTGCTTCTGGACTGGGGCAGAACGACCACAGGACATCACCGCTGAGATCTGAGTGCGGGCCGTGGGTTGGGTTAGAGCCCGGCGTCCATGGTGCTTGCTCCAGCTTGCTAGTTGTTCTACGGGAGGTGATAGAACACGCCTGTTCTTAGAAATCCGCAAGGACTATGCTGGGGTGAGGCTGCAGAATGTGTGCAGGGACTCTGACCTGCTCAAGTGTTTACGTGTACAAAGGGCAAGTGGGGCAAAATGTAAATATTCAGGAATCTGAGGGAGTTCTTGGCACCCTTTTTGCAACTTTTCTGTAAGTCTGAAATTGTCAGTTAAAAAAATTACTAAAAAGCATTAAAAAACCACACCCAGCCTTGGCGTCTGATTCAGTCAGTGCGGGGCCGAGCACCAGCCGACTCCCCAGGTGAGCCTGACAGCAGCTGTTCCCGGCCCCCCACCACTCTCCTCCTGGGGTTTGCCAGAAGGGCAGGAGGAATTCAACCCAAGGCCCCGCCTCTCGGCCTGGGGGTCCCCTCCCAGATCCCGCAGTGGCCTAGTCCCCCCCAGCGCCCCCCAACCTTCTTCCTGGAGGTGGAGTTGATTTGGCCCGGGGTGGGGTAGGGGTAGGCAGTAATTGCCACGGACGTAATTGCTAGCAGGTTCTCCAGCTTCTCCTGATGACCCTGTAATCAGACCCGGTTCTGAGCACCGCATGGGTTTTATCTCCTGGAACTTTTGCTACTGTGGGATGCCATGTCTGTTTTACAGATGAGCAAACCGAGGCCTTGGAGACAGAGCCCAGACAGGGGACTCAGGTGGACAAGGGGGTGGTGCCTCCCTGACCCCTACCTCCTCTCCCATTTCAGGGCAGGAAGATTATGACCGGCTGCGGCCCCTGTCCTACCAGAACACCCACCTCGTGCTCATCTGCTATGACGTCATGAACCCCACCAGCTATGACAACGTCCTCATCAAGGTGAGGCCCGTGACCCAGCCAGCCTGCCTTGGGGGAGGCCCACGGATCTGGCCTCAGCCCTGACGCCTGCCCTCTCCCTCCGCAGTGGTTCCCTGAGGTCACACATTTCTGCCGTGGGACCCCCATGGTGCTCATTGGCTGCAAGACAGACCTGCGCAAAGACAAGGAGCAGCTTCGGAAGCTCCGGGCCGCCCAGCTGGAGCCCATCACCTACATGCAGGTCAGGAAGGGGTCTCCGCTCTCCCCCATCCTCTGCTTCCCTACCTCATTTCATCCTTATAACCCTGAGGCGCGGACTGTTCGCATCCCCTGTTTTACAGGGGAGAACCTGAGACCCAGAGGGGTGAAGTGGAGGTTGAGAGTCACACAGCTAATGTGCAGCGTAGCCAGGATCCTGTCTCGTCTGCCCCAGGGGACTGGAGGGGCAGGCCTTGTTCGAGAGCAGGGCTCCCCTACCCGTGAGAGTCATGGGCAAAACCAAACCCCGCGGCTTTTCTGGGCGAGGCATGGGACAATAAAAGGAACACAAAGGAAAACTAATAAGAAAGTTTAATACAAAAGAAGAAGCGTTAATAAAAGTAAATTTTAGAAGTAGAGCTAGTTTTTACTGTCCTCACCAGTTCCATTGCCTAAACGGGGCCTGAAGTGGGAGAGGGGGGCAGGGTAGAGGCAGGATGGGGCTTCTCTCAGCCGCCACCGCCGGAGCCCCTGGGCCGCACCGCAGGCCCTTCCGTTCCATCCACACACACTGCTGGGGGCGGGGATGGGGGGATGGGGGTATGGGGGGAACGGGGCTCCTCACCAAGACCACCCTCCCCTCGGAGAGCCCCCAAAGCCAGCTCCAAGTTCCCAAATCCATGGGGGGGTGTCAGGAGGTGCCCCATGCTCCAGGCCCCTCATCTAATGCCGGCCCCTTCCCCCTCCCCAGGGCCAGAGTGCCTGCGAACAGATCCGAGCCGCCCTCTACCTGGAATGTTCTGCCAAGTTTCGGGAGAACGTGGAGGACGTCTTCCGAGCGGCAGCCAAGGTTGCCCTCAGTGCTCTGAAGAAAGCACAGCGGCAGAAACGCCCGTTGTGTTTGCTGCTCTGAGCCCCCCGGGCAGGGCACACAGCCCTCATGCAAGACTGACAGGGCCCAGGCTGCCAGGCCCGGACTGCACCCCGAGATCCTGCTCCGTCCCCAGCTTCCCAGCGGCACTTTGAGTTGGGTGTCTCCCTGTGTCTGGAGCCTGTGGCTAGACTCTTAGAACATTCTGGAAATCTCTCCTTCCCCAGCTGGGGCTCTGACCATGAACTCACGTCCGGGTTCCCCCGGGAGCTGGGCCTGCATGGAGGGGGGTGAGGGTGCCGGATTCAGTCTCTCTCTACCCTAGAACCAGCATTTGTCTGTAGGACTCGGGAGTACACAGCCGCCCCCACCCCCCTTTACACACCCGGTAGGTCCTGAAAGCCTGTGCTTGAGACAAACAACTACATCTGGTACGTGGATAAAAATGTGGATTTGTCAGCGCTCCACACAGCCCCCCTCAAGCCCGCTACTCTGCGTCACCCGCCTCCCTGGGCTCGAGATAGGCACGGCTGCATCCTCCAGCTTCTGGTTTCCTTCCTCCAGGGACGCGGGGGCCACAATGGGGCGGGGACTTATCGGGACAGCACACGCACCAGCCCCGGACGTGGGGGCTGCCACCGGCCCCCAACCCTCACCCACAGAGGACTTCAGTCTCAGCCTTCGGCTGGGCTGCCATCTTTCCAGAGCTGGGTGCACATGCCCAAGGGGGAGAAGAGACTCTCTCGAGAAGCAAAAAGTACCCCAGACCCATCAGGGGCTCCTCACCTGCAATCCCCCACTGCCGGAAACTCAAGACGAAAAGTGACATCAGCCCCGAATGATCATGGGCAAGTCACTTCTCTCTACAGACTGTTTCCCTCTCTGCAAAAGGACAGCACTGACTCATTTTAGTAGTCATCACGCCCTCCTGTCCCTCACAGCCCCCACTTCTGCCAAGCTGAGACTCTCCTGCCTTCCTACGAGAACACGCAACCCCCAGCTGCAGGTTCACTGAACCTTCTGGGGCCAGGAGTTTTTAAACAAGTGCTCTAGGTGATGCCGCTGCCCCAGACATTGAGAGCTGCTTGCTTCCTGAGTGAGCTACAAGTCAGTATCACTGAACCTGGGATAATGGCTTGAGGTGGCTCCTGCCCTCCCAGGATCTCCTGCCTCAGCCCCCACTAAGCCTGAGCCTCTCTGACGTCAGCTGCTAGAGGGAGAGACTCCTGTGTTCTGCCCCATCCCACCTCACCCCACCCTGGTTCCCCAAGGCCCTGCCATGCCCTGGGGAGTCAAAAGAGCACTCAGTCCAAGGCCTCATGGACAAGTGATGGTACAGGAGAGGTTAGAAACCACACTCTGTGGACCAAATCTGGCAGCTGTGTGTTTTTGTAAATAAAGTTTCGTTGGGACACAGCCACACTCATTTATTTAGGCGTTGGCTGCCTTGGCCCCACCACTGCAGACGAGGCAAACTGTGACGGATTATCTGGCCCTCTACAGAGAGTTCGCCGATTCCTAGTCCAGGGGAAACCCAGGTGCCTCAGGGCCCGATGAAGGACCCAAATGAGTGAAAGAGGACAGGTATAAAAGGAAGTGGTGGGGTCTGTGGCACACTAGAAAGCAAGCACCCCATCCTAGGCACGCAGCTCAGCCCAGCCAAGAGCTTTCCATTTCTCTAGGGAAAGTAGAAATCTGGGGTTTTATGTCGACTCTTACTGGGGTGGAAGGGAAATTTCATATTTTTAAAAATTAACAATTAAAAAAGCTTCAACTCCTCTGGGGGCCAAAGCATGACTATGGATGCGAGCTGTGAACTCTGGTCAGAGGGGATTTGTAGGGAGGTAGTTAAGGGCAGCTGAGACCCATGTGTGGGAGAAAGGCTGCGGCCGGTGTAGGGAGCAGGGGCAGAACATTCAACCAAATCTGCTAGCTTCTTCACCCTCCCCACAAATACAGAATCGGACACAAGGTGACCAGCAGGCTTGTCCTGGCCTCTCAAGTGCCACCTCCTGGAAGGGAGCCTGCTCAGACTCTCCCCACCACATTCCAGAACCTGAGGGGAAGGGAGGGAGGCGGGGAGGATGGGCCTTAAGTCTCAGCCAGCGCTGAAGACCCACTCTCTGAGAACTCAATGCAAGAATTCCGGGAAATGGGCTGAGGGGTGGGGGTCAGGAAGCCAAACTCTCAAGTGTCAAAAAAAAAAAAAAAAAAAAAAAGCCCTCAAACCACCCAAGGGATGCCGAGGCTGGGGCGTCCTCTGGTGGTCACCGCAAACCCTTGAGCCTCGGGCCCACCCCGGGGGGCCGCGCCGTCGGGGAGGGAGGGCAGCTGTGCGCAGGTGGCCGGCAGGCTGGAGACTCGGGGAGCGCAAAGAGCACAAGGCACAGACAGACAGTGGTTCTCCGAGAACTTAAATAGCCCCACCACGGAGCAGCGTGGAGAGCTTACAGCAGAAGCGGTGTGCCCCGGGGCGGGAGGCTCCACAGGCCGCCGAGGGGTTTCCTTCCGCCCGCTGGGGATCAGGAAGTAGCCGGTGGGCACCCCAGACCCCAATCTGAGGGGCTCCCTGAGGCTTTAGGCCCCCCCACCCCCACCCCAGGAAGACTGACCCAGGCTCAGCCGCAGCCAAGACGGCAGCGAGGGAAGACTGCAGGTTCTAGGGCAGTCGGGAGGAGCCCGTAGTAATACGTCATAAACAGGGGAGGCTGGGGCGGGCGAAGGCTGTGCGGACAGGCAGGGGTCACGTTGCCCTTGTCCGCCGGGGACCGGGGCCTTGGCCACCCCCAGCCCCGCGCTGGCCCCTGGGCCGGTTGCTGGCAGTGGCCGCAGACACCGTGGGGAGAGATCGTGCCAGCCGAACCCCACCCCCCGCAGTCTTGAACCCCGGGGGGCTGGGGGGGGCGCACGGGTCCCTTGGCTCACAGCTTCTTCCCCTTGTTTCTGTTCTTCTGAAGTTTCGTGTGCACGACTTTGAGTGTGGTCAGGAAATTGCCCAGGAAGAGGACGAGGAATGTGAGCGCCAACACGAACACCTGGGCAGGGGCGTGCGAGGAGACCGGCCGGCGTGGCGGGGGGGGGGGGGGGGGGGGGGG
>NC_058416.1:85077322-85077736 GCF_002201575.2 Neomonachus schauinslandi | reverse complement strand
TGACCTCACAAGCCCCTTAGCACAAGCCACCGGCAAACTGCAGAGTTCCCACGGCAGAAAGCAGAGGTCTGGGCCAACTGCGTGAAGGGTGTGAGTCCTCACGGTCACGCAGGGCCCGGGAGGGCTTCTCCTTTGGCAACCCCATAGCGTTCAGTAGGGTTCTCAGACCACTTAGGGGCTCCCTGGCTTCCCGAATTCCCTCCCACAGTCTCCCAGGCCCCAGTAGCCGGGAGCTCTGGGCACTGGGCCCCATGGTGGGGAGTAAAGGGGTGGCTGAAGAAAGAATTCTCTCCAAGCTGGCCCAGCTTTCCCCAGGACCACCCGCCCCCCCCCCCCCCCCCCCCCCAGCCCCTCCCACACACCCGCGCGCACACACACACACACACACACACACACCACCATACCTGCCATTCT
>NC_058416.1:84862923-85077222 GCF_002201575.2 Neomonachus schauinslandi | reverse complement strand
CCCCCCCCCCCCCCGCCCGCACCACAGGCACGTGCACACACGCGCAGGCACACACACACACACACACACACACACCACCATACCTGCCATTCTCTGCATTCCTCGTGGCTGGAGAACTCAAACAACGTGACGGCATTGTAGAGCTGCCAGAACTGGAAAGAGGGGAGGCAGGCGCCACTTACCCCAACTGATTCCCCTGGAGACCCACGTGAGGAAGCCCCGGGAGTGGACCAGGCCCCCCAGCTTCTGGTATCCACTGTCCTAAGACGCTGAGAGCCCCCTAAAATGAAACTGGGGCACCCTAGGCCAGAGCAGCCTGAAGATCTGGGGTTCTGCATGCTGGTGCTACGGGCCACTTCCGGCTCCTGCCTTTGGTGTCCCAGGGCCCAGGGGCCGTCTCTGCCCCAGGACCCCGTGGCGCCCAGCTCAGGGATGGCTGGTGAATGAGGAGGGGCCTGAAGACCTTTTGTTCCCAGGGGTCAGCCCAGAACAGGGGATCCCCACAAACTCCAGGGGACTCACATGACCACAGAACAGGAAAGGCAGGAGGAAGGTGAGGCCCCGCCACATCCAGGACTGGAATCCTTCTGTGGAGAGGAGGAAGCAAAGGGCCAGTGGGAGGGGATTTTGCTTTTTATAATGGACTTTTGCACGTATCACTTCAATTGAGTCTTGACAAAGTAGGGCCTACTTTGCAGAGTAATTCAGTAGAAATGACCATCTCAAAAGATGGCAGAATTTTATTAGTTTCCTGTGAAAGTTGAGACAAGAGCTCTCCAAGCTCTTCTGACTGGGCACTTGACCCATGAGTTAAAAAAAGTTAAGCACAGGGGTGCTTGGGTGGCTTAGTCGGTTAAGTGTCCGACTCTTGATTTCGGCTCAGGTCATGATCTCGGGGTCTTGAGATTGAGCCCCAAGTCGGGCTCCAAGCTGAGGGCGCAGCCTGCTCAAGATTTTCTTTCTCCTTGGGGCGCCTGGGTGGCTCAGTCATTAAGCGTCTGCCTTCGGCTCAGGTCATGATCTCAGGGTCCTGGAATCGAGCCCCGCATCGGGCCCCCTACTCCTCAGGAAGCCTGCTTCTCCCTCTCCCACTCCCCCCTGCTTGTGTTCCCTCTCTCTCTGTGTCTCTCTCTGTCAAGTAAAATAAATAAAATCTTAAAAAAAAAAAGATTTTCTCTCTCTCCCTCTGACCCTCCCCACCACATTCTCTTGCTCTCTCTCTCTAAAAAAAAAAAATATA
Source organism: Neomonachus schauinslandi (assembly GCF_002201575.2). Taxonomy (NCBI): domain Eukaryota; kingdom Metazoa; phylum Chordata; class Mammalia; order Carnivora; family Phocidae; genus Neomonachus; species Neomonachus schauinslandi. Next base: position 85,075,982 of record NC_058416.1, on the reverse strand, counting down.
TATATATGTATACATATAAATTAAAAATAGTTAAGCACACATTCCCAATGTATATACATGTATGTATCTATACATATTTATACATAGCCATATTATTTTTTTTTTTTAAGTAGGCTCCACGCCCAGCATAGAGCCCAACTCGGGGCTTGAACTCATGACCCTAAGATCAAGAACTGAGCTGAGATCAAGAGTCAGATGCTTAACAGATTGAGCCACCCCAGCGCCCCTATATTAAGTTATACACGCACGACAACATGCATATATATTTATGCATATATAATTATGTGTATTATAAAACACAGACCAAAAAAATAGACATTTAAAAAGGATAAGACAGAAGCCAGCATCGAGGCCTGGCTCACAGCTGGCCTCAAGCTTGTTGGCTGAAACAGAATCCACGATGAATTATGAAAAGCAACTTAGGTAGAGGCCTGCAGCCCTGGCTTTGTGTGTGGTAGGTCTTGTACGTTCTTACTGGCTCATGCTCCCAGTGTAGGGAGTTAGCAGTGAGGTCTGGGGGAGCAGGGAGGGGCCGGTACTTGTCCCCCACCTCCCCTCCCCTCCCCAGGCTGGGTTACTCACCCACAGTGAGGTCCAGATGATTCCTCTCCCCCAGGGCACGAAGTCTGTAGAGGCAGCCCCTCTGGTAATAATATTGCAGGAACTGGACACAGCCTGCAGGGGGAGCACAGCGCCTGGCTCAGGGCCTGGAGGACTGGGCGCCACCTCCGCGCAGACCCAGGGGTCTTCACGGCCCAGAGGGCAACCCTCTCTCACCCCAACACACACACACACACACACACACACACATACACACACTCTTCAGCCTGAAACCACTTTATCCCTTATCCAGAATACAACGAGAGTAGGTTATCTGAAGACCCAACTAAACACCAATGAGATTAGAAACTTCTAGAGCAGATGCTTGCTGGGATGGTGGCACCATGCGGGGAGCTGTGTGTAATGCCAAGACAGCAAGAGACACTTTCATACAATGGGATACTTAGTAGTTACTAAAAATGAGCAGGTAGAATTCTGTGTATTGACATAGAAAAATACCCATCATTATTGTTAAAAGAAAAATAAACAGATTGTAAGCAAAGCTATTTGTACAAAGTGATCCCATATTTATAGACTACATAATGCAGTATGTACGTATATATGAATCAAACTGAAAGGACATAGATCTATTAACAGTGATCACTCCTAAGGGTGAGATTATATATAATTTTCATTCTTGGCATTAGAGATTTGTATTTGTTGGCAGGGTTTTATTTAAAAATTTTATTTTTTGAATCAGTAATATGCACACAAAATTCAAAGGGAACAAACAAGTACTTGGTAAAAAAAACTCTCTCTCTGTCCCTATCCCCAACTATCCAAGCTCTCCCTTCTCAGAGGGGACCCCTAGGACCAGTTCACGGTATATAAATCCAGAGCTATTATTATTATTATTTTTTAAGATTTTATTTTTAAGCAACCTCTACACCCAATGTGGGGCTTGAACTTACAACCCCAAGATCAAGAGTTGCTCGCTCTACCGACTAAGCCAGTCAGGAGCCCCAATCCAGAGCTATTCTTTTTTTTTTTTAAAGATTTTATTTATTTATTTGAGAGAGAGAGAATGAGAGAGAGAGAGCACATGAGAGGGGGCAGGGTCAGAGGCAGAAGCAGGCTCCCTGCCGAGCAGGGAGCCCGATGCGGGACTCGATCCCGGGACTCCAGGATCATGACCTGAGCTGAAGGCAGACGCTTTAACAACTGAGCCACCCAGGCGCCCCAGAGCTATTCTTAAATGAGAAAAAGAACATATGCTCTATTTCCATTTTGAGGTAGTGCCCCCAACACTACTCAGTTCCCAAAAGTCACCATTGGTCCCCAGCTGTGACATGGGAAAGAAAAGGCAGTGATGGGGGCTCCTGGGGGTGGGGGTGATCAGGCTGCTCCTCCCCCAGGACTGGGTGGTGATCTGGGGGCAGGCAGCTCTTTGCTGGATTTCTGGGACCCTCCCCTGCCCCAAGCTCCCTTCCACACTAGACACACCCCTCACAAGGGAGGAGGGATGACAGGGGCCTCCATCAGTGAAAGCCCAGGGAAACGTGCCCCCTCCCCCGAATTGAGGCAAGAGGCACTCACTCTGAAAAATGGAAAACGCTAAAAACTGATTACGAAACTTCTGATAAATTAGTCCGTTGGGCCTGCAGAGAAGTGGGGAAAAGTAAAAGTGAAGTGTGCTGTGAAATCAAACATTCATCCCTGCCCCTCTCCATTCCAGCCAAGAGAGAAGAAAAGCTTTTAATTAAAAAAAAAAAAAATTATTTAAGTAATCTCTACACCCAAAGTGGGGCTCAAACTCACGACCCCGAGATCAAGAGTTGCATGCTCCATGGAGTGAGCCAGCCAGGCACCCCGAGAAGAAAAGCTTTTAAAATGAAATGGAGGTCCCTGATTTCTGCCCTTCCTTAGCACAAGTGCCCCTGGGGCTGGACCAGTTACTTTCATTTCTTTAAGCCCATTCTAGAAGCACGGGGGCCTGTAATCATCATTCTGAAGCCTAAATTCTTGCTAATGCCCACTCTTTCCATCTGTCTCCTTTGGAGCCTCATCCCTGTACTCTTTCTGTCCATTGCTCTCTGTCACCTCTATCCCAGCCGGTAGGCCAATGGGACATCCCCAGAAACCTCCCAGCTGACTTGGGGGAAATCCCTGCGGCCTGGCTGTAAGCTCACCCTTTTCTTCTTGGCCCAAATGTCAGCCCAGGCCAGGAGCCTCGAGGGCACCCCCTCGAGCTGGCCCACAGCCAGCTCCCCATTCACGGGCCCCCATGAGACACTCACCAGGTCAGCATCACTCCAGAGAGGAACGTGGACACATAGTGGTGAGACACCCACCAGCCTTTAATTCTTGGAGAGAAGAGAAGGAAAAGGAGCTCAGGTGGGGACGGAAATGGGTGGTTCTTGCTTCCCAGACTATGTATGCATGGGCTACTCTGTGGCCCCAAAACAGCCATGACATAGACCCAAGCCATGATTTCGCCCTTTCCTCTGTCCTCCAGAGACGCACAATCACACATAAACCACCCGCAGATTAGCCATGAGGCCCACAGAGGCACACGGGCCTCCAGGGGCTTCCTGCTACCCTAAAAGCACATCCCTCACCGCACCCCAACTTGAAGCCCTGTCACCCTGTCCTCGCCTTGAACCTGCCAAGCCCATTGCTACCTCAGGGCCTGTTATGGGCTGAATTGTGTGCCCCCCAAATTCCTATGTTGTAGTCCTAACCCCTTAGGGCTAGTACCTTAGAATGTGACTGTATTTGGAGATAGGAACTTTAAAGAAGTAAGTAAGGTTAAATGAGGTCATAAGAAAAAAGGCCCAATGAAGATCCGGTGGCATTGGCAGGCCAAGGAGAGGCCTCAGGAGAAACCAGTGGGGCTGGCACCTTGATTTTGGACTTCCAGCCGCCAGAACCGTGAGAAAATAGATTTCTATTGTTCCAGCCCCCGAGCCTGTGGTATTTTGTCACGGCAGCCCACGCAGATCAGCGGGGCCTTTGGACTTGCTGTTCTCTCTGCTCCAAGAACTTGGCCTGCCTGGCTCGTGGTCCAAATTCAAGTTTTGGACCAACTGTCACCTCCTCCAAAAGGCCTTCTCCGGCTACTTTATCTGAAACAGTCAGGCAGCCCCATTCTGAGTCACACTACTGTTTTATTTTCTTCATGGCGCTTACCACTATCTGAAATTATTCATTTCTTCCCCTTCCTTTGTTCTCTGAACCCTCTTCCCCGCTCACACGTAAACATCAGGAGAGCAGGGATCTTGTCTGTGTTCTTCATTGATGTTATCTGTGACACCTGGCTCAAAGCAGGTGCTCAATAAGTGTGTTGAATAAACACAGCATGCACACACATGCACACACACACACACTCATGCTCACCCAGAGCTGCAGCTACCTCCGTTACCCCACACAGACACAGAGAAATGCCAGACTGCCCACACAGCATCTCAGCATCCCAGACGCACTTTCTCCCTGGGAGCCCACACCCCCCGGGCTCATCTGTTCTTCCATCTACAGCAGGCCCTTGCCCAGCCCTGGACTTCCTGTGTCCAGTCCCGAAGCTGTGGGAACCCTGGTTCCAGAACCCAGTACTCCCCGAACTGAGGGCTGTCACTCCATTGCAGGGGAGGGAGCCTCGTTGTCACCCCCTCCTCAGTGTCAGCGTCCCAGCCTCCGCTGAAAGCTGGACCCTCCAACCTTTACCCTTCAAAGTCCTTGAGTCTGTCTCTGGCCTCTGCTGGCCTTCTCCAGCCCCGTCTCGGAGCTCAGTTACCTGAACACAATGTGGCAGCGATTTGCTTTTGCCAAGTACAGCCTAGGAGCAGTGGGGCTCCTTCCTCCCAACGACGGGGCAGTAGAAACTGGGTTCCCCAAGCCCTCACCAGCACTGGATTCCAAGTTTTAAAATTTCTGCCAGTCTTATTAGGTGAAAATCGGTGTGTTGTTGAGGTTTTAATTTGCATTGTCCTAAGTGGGTTCCAACCAGAATGCAGACATCACACAAGCAGAGACTGGATCTTACTCATCTCTCCTCTTTGCAATCCCACAATAAATCTGGACATAAATTAGGGGTTCCGGCATGGCCTGTATATGCCTCAAGGGTTATGGTGAGGAACAAGGTTTTACGTGGCTCTTTATTCCTAGCACTAACAGCACCCGGTAAACAGTAGGCACTCAATAAATGCTAAAATGATGTCCAGGAGGTGTGGCTGATGAAGCAGCAGCTGGTCTAGATGCCACCAGCAATGGAGGGACAGGGTAAGACATCCACCCACTTCTCTGATCCCAGTCTCCCCCTCCCCATGTCCCTGGGTTGCGTGTCAATGTCTACAAGGACCCCTGGCTCTAATTTTCTGACAGAAGAGGCAGTTAGCCCCATCCTCAGACCTTCAGCTTGAAGAGCACCCAAGAAGCCTCTCTGCAATCACTTCCCCCAAGTTCTCTGCAGAGCCACACACAAGCCCTGGGGCTTTGGCAAACGCTGTGCTCCTCTGTCCTACTCCCCAAAGCCCCCCTGAGAAATGCCCCCTCCCCACTTGGGAGCGGCCAGAGCCAGACGCGGGATCTGTGCAGCAAGCCTGGCTGAGCAGCCACTTTTCATTTCACAGCTCATAGTGCCCAGAGCCCAGCTCTGACAGATGCCCCCAATAAGCACAGCTCAGCAGCACTAGGAAAGGCTAGAAATTGCTTCTTCCCTGGCATGGCGTTCTCGAGCCCCCTCATCTATCTGCACACTGCAGGGTGCTGGGCTGGTTTTGTGCACATGTGTTTATGCAATCGTTTTACTGTAACTTAATTCAAACATCATACAATTCCCCCATTTAAAGTATACACATCAGCGGCTTTTAGTATATTTGCAGAGTTGTACAACCATGACCACTATCAGTTTTAGGACATTTTTTATCACCCCAAAAGAAACTTGGACCCATTAGTGGTCACTCTTTGGGCCTGTTTTGCATTGGAAATAAAGCTTGCAGGGCCTATGGGCATTTTAATGAGCAGGCAGGAGATACGCAATGAAACTCGAGTGGTGCGCACACAGCCACAGTGTAGGACTAGCGTGGCCTGGTATCTGGGAATCGTGCCGAGGATACCACGGCCCTTCTTTCAGGACACCTTGGCCACGTTTGCATGTGGGTACCACTCATAGGCACCAGCAACCACAAGCTGTCTCCGGCTTTGAGCTCCGGGTCACGTGGGCAGGTGGGGGAATGGCTTCCACACTGAGGCTCCCTTCCTCCTGGACAGCCCTACACGGCTTTATCTGAGCAAAGTCCCCTATAACAGCCAGTTGGAAGCAGGCACCCATGGGCTGGCTGGCCAGAAAAGCTAACGCGATCCCTGATTCATTATTTATTCTGGCCCAGAACTAACTGTAGAGGACATCTGCTGTTTTGCCTCTCTGTCAATCACCCCACCCCCTCTCCACCCCCCACATTCTGGTTGCACGCCAGGCCTTTCTTTGGGTGAACCACCTCATCATCCCCACACTCAATCTGGGTGGCTGAGAGGGAAGCGGAGTGATATAACTGGGCACGTGACTCGAAGCCAGCCTATCAGGGCTCTGCACCCCCCAGCCACACTGATTGGCTCAGGGACGAGCATGTGACCTCAGCCGAGCCAATCAGAAATCTGTCTCAAAATTACAAAAACTGGATCTGCGAAGGTAAGCGCTCTTTCCTGTGAGACTATCGAGCTGGTGGGATCCTAGTCTAGGCTGCTGGAAGCCAGTGCTTCCAGGGGGTAAGAGATCAGGGAGGAGGACTGTTGGCATTGTGTGAGCCCCCCCCGCCTTTTTAAAAGATTTTATTTATTTGACAGAGAGACACAGCGAGAGAGGGAACACAAGCAGTGGGAGAGGGAGAAGCAGGCCTCCCGCTGATCAGGGCGGGGCTCGATCCCAGGACCCTGGGATCATGACCTGAGCCGAAGGCAGACGCTTAATGACTGAGCCACCCAGGTGCCCCTGTGTGAGCCCTTTTCACCTCCTTGAACCATCGTTGATATACAGGCATACTTCAGAGATATTGTGGGTTCACTTTCAGGGCACTGCAATAAAGCGAATGTCGCAATAAAGCAAGTCGAATGAAGTTTTTGGTTTTCCAGTGCCTCTGAAGTTAGTAAGTATGAGATAGCAGTTCTAGAAAAACAACGTACATACCTTAATTTAAAAATATAGTGCTAAACGGGGCGCCTGGGGTGGCTCAGTCGTTAAGCCTGCTTCTCCCTCTCCCACTCCCCCTGCTTGTGTTCCCTCTCTCACTGTTTCTGTTAAATAAATAAAATCTTTAAAATATATATATATATAGTGCCAAAAAAATGCTAACCATCATCTGAGCTTTCAGCAAATTGTAATCACTGATCACAGACCACTATAACAAATATAATAATGAAGAAGTTCGAAATACTCCAAGAATTACCAAAATGTGACAGAGACACAAAATGAGCACATGCTGTTGGGAAAATGGCGCCAATAGACCTGCTCGACACAAGGTTGTCAGAGACCTTCAATTTGTAAAAAAAAAAAAAAAAAAAACCACAGTATCTTCGTAGTGCAGTTAGACAAGGTATGCCTTTGTTCCCCCTTCATGTTTACTCCTATCAGGTAGTTTCCCTCATTTGCAGGATTTGCAAGGGAACTTGACTTGCTTATTGCACTAAGCTAATGCGCTACAGCTCCCACTCATTCCAGAAGATAAAGCACCAAGCCTACCCCACCCATTCCAGACCCCAGCCCCCATCACATCCAAACCCCTGCCCCAGGCCAGAGCAGGGAGATAGGCGCAGAGGAACAGTGAAATGAAATCTCATTTCAACTTGAGATACCAGTTGAAGTGTTAGGCAAATGAAGCCTGGCTTTGGAACCCCACTTCTACCCCCTTGTGTCCCCCTCCGCACTTTCTTGGTATGCCCCACACTTGCAGGGACCTCCACTCAGGCCTGTTCCCTTCCCTCTGGTAACCCACCCACCCCCCATCCACAGCTTGTTACACTAGATAAAGAGCTGACCAGAGTAACTTTAAGTGTTAGTGACTGTTAGAGATGTAGCATGCCTCTGAAGACTCTTAATGAGTCCATCAGAAGGATGAAACTGTAAGGCTGACAGCAAGCCCATGGGAACAGAAGAGAGTTCATAACAAGGAGGCCTTGCCACTTACCCTGGCCCTCTTTCCCTACTACCTACCACCCTGGCTCCCCTCCAACGACACCCAAAAGCAGAAAGATACTATTCACTAAAATTAAGAAAGACTATGAATGTTATTTATTTGGTAAGATTTTCTACTTCAGTGTTTCCCAAAGCATGGGGTGCGTACCACCAACTTTTAGATGACACTCGAGTGTAACACTAGATGATACTGAACCATGTGGCAAGAGGTCATTGGTTCAGTTCTTTATTCTCCTGATTAAGTCGAGGAAAGAGTCTCTTTAATGCCTCTCAAGGTCCGATAATCTCCCTTTTTACACACACGTACACACACAGAGATAGCAGGCCTCAGGCTCAGAGCCTCCCGGAAGCAAGAATAACTGACTTCAATACTTATACAAGGAAAACAAAAGGATATTTTTATACTACTTCCTCTTTCCTGCAACTGATGCTGGTTTTCCATGTACGGTGATGAAATAAAATTTCCTTTTAAAATAAACTAGTATTTACTTAAGTTAAAAAAAAAAAAGGAGAGGTTGATTTTTAAAATGTGAGAATTATCATCCAGATGATACATGGAAAAGGCAAAAATGGCGAGGATGGGTCAAGAATGAGTGCCGTTTGAGAAACACTGATCTTTTCTAACGGGCTACATGCTACGGGGCTGCATACCTAAAAATCGCTGGGCCCCTGGTCCTTACCTCTGGGCTCTACCTCAGGTTAAGGCCCGGCAGGGCAGGGATCTGCCATAAGAGACCACTGGGCAGAAAAGTGAAAAGGTGGCAAATTATTCAGGGGTTTGCAGATGCCCCCAATCTTAAATACACAGTTCATGACAGTTCCTTACTAGCGTCCAGGAAGGAGGAAGCAGGGAGGGGCTGGGAGGTTATTACCTTTCGTTTCAGGGAAAAATGGGGACAAGCATGGTACACAGAGATGAAACAGCTACCCCAAAAAGGAAATCAGACCTATGGAAAATGGGTCCCGCAGGTGGCAAATCGTGGTCTTAACTGGGCCCCAAGACTCTCAGCTCAGAGACAGGTGGCGTAGGAAGGAGAATGACAAAATAGCGGGGCTCCTCGTATTTGCAGGCCCTCAGAGGTGGGGACCCCCAATTGTGCCTCCATTCACTCAGGAACACGGAGGCACAGGCCCCCAGGGGACTGTGAAATAGCCCAGAGAGGGGACTTCAGTTGCCCAGGGCTCCAGAGCCGCGCAGGAACAGCAGAGGGACTAGAACTCAGGAACCCTCACTCCCAGCCAGAGGGACTAGAACTCAGGAACCCTCACTCCTCAGCACTGCAGGAGTAACAGGGCAGGTTTGAACTAAGACCCTCACCACATGTCCTCCGTCCTCCCCATCTCCCTGTGGGGGACCATCCACTCTTGTCACCAGAATCCATTCATCCCTCTTATGACAGTATCCCAATTTTCCTCTGGGGACCCACGCACTGCCCTCCTGACACTCAGCCCCTGGGCTTCTACTGACAGCCTGTAGGGGCGGGCATGAGGCTCAAGCCCGACCAATCACAGCTGTGCATTCTCTGGCCAGTGATTGGTTCAGAGACAGGCACATGATTCAGCAAGTACCAATGCGACCCAGTGAGACTCTTGGAAAACAGCAAGGTGCCATATTTCGCTGGGAATGCTAGAAATAAAGTTAGGAGCTCTGGGGTGCCTCTGCATGGAGCCTGAGGATGAAGAAAGCACAGCAGAAGGCAGAGGTGAGGGGTGGAGAGAAAGTGGGTCCTGGTGCCATTGTCTAAGCACCTGGATTAAGCCTGACCTGAAGTCAGCGCCAACGGACCTGTTCTTTGATAGGAAAAAACAAATTTCCTGTTGTGTTAAACCTATTTGAGTTCGAGTTTTTGGTAAGCAGGAGACTAACCGCAGCAGGAGACCCAGTTTTCCTCCTCCCTGGCTCTGAACAGTCAGGGACACCCCTCCCCCCCCACGGAGGAAGGGAATACAGGCTGAGGGTGACAGCCCTCATCTGCATCCCCTTCCATGACTGATCTCCCTTTGGCTCCCCCAACGCCCCCCCCACAAAGCTGGGCCCCCAATTACCTTGAGCCATTGCTGATGAGAATACTCTCCCGAATTGTCAGGGTGCAGTAATACCACACCAGCAGGAAGTTAAAAACTTCGTCCGTCACCCTGGTGGAAAGAAACAGCCCCGGGGAGGAGCGCAAGCATGAGAACCAGGGACGGCTCTCCCACCCACAGGGCAATAGAACAGCAAACACGGATGAGGGCCGCCCCCCACAGGCTGCCTCTGGGAACACCGCTGATCCCTGGGAAGAGAGAGGAAGCATGGCCGCCACCCAGTCTGCCTGTCCCCTCCTCACCTTTCTACCAGAATCCTGCTTGCCTTTAAGGGCTCTAGCTGAGGTTTTGCCCCCTTCCCTGAGCGCTCGGCCTACGACACCCTCTCTCCCTTCTAAATTCTTACTGTCTGATGTAACATTTTTGGTGGAAGGGCAACAGGAGGACCTGAAGCAGAAAACTGAGTATTTTAAACTGTCCACAGTGTCAAAGCGCAAATTCCCTCCATCTCCTTAAAAGATCTATAAACTTTGTTGCGCTTACAAAAAAATTCTTATGGCCCAAATTGTCTGTAAGCTGAATGAAGAACTCCCGGCCTTCTCTACGGTCCCCACGGCCCAGAGCCGGGCACAGAGCCTTAGGACAGGACAGAGGGGCTAGAGCTGTTGCTGTACCCTGGTCAGAGCAGAAAGCTGGCAGACATGCGGCATGTGACCTCGTCAGAGACCTCCCTGGCCTCAGCTTTGCTGTCTCTGAGATTCGAAGGCTGACCCCCTACCTGAATATGGCTGGGTGAAGGATCCCGGGACAGAGCCTACGACAGACAGCCCCTTGGAAGCCTCTGCTGCCGCGGACTCTAATGGAGGCTCTAGCTTCCCCCCCAAAGGGAAGCGCCTCTGTACTTCCCAGCGCCATACAGATGCATTCAGCACTGTGCGGGGCGCTATCCGTCTGCACCGGGGACGGAGAACACCCCGTCTCCTCCGTCTCCATCTCTGAACTGGGACAACCATGATAACCCTGGGAGGGAAATGGAAGGGTGTGACTCGAACAGTAAGAGCCGAAGTTAGAAGGTTGTCTTTTAAGCTATGTGACCCTGTTTTGTGGTCACAGATGACAGACTTTCAACCCCAAGCCCTCTTGAACCATCGCCTGCAGAGGGCCAGGAACCATCGCCCTGGGAGGGCCAGGAACAGACTGGAAGCACAGGGCCTGAGTCCAAATCCCAGCTCTGCCTCTTCCCAGCTGTGGGACCAGGGGCAAGTCAGTGATTCTCCCACGCGATCACCTCCCATGCTGAAATGGGGAGAGTGATGAGTGATAACAGCCCCCGTGTAAGCTGCTGTGAGCATCCGCTGAGTTTACCACAGGAGGCACCTGGGGCATAGGAAGGGTTACCTGCATTCCCTGTTGGAATTCTGGCAAGTATCACAGAGGATCCAAAGCCTGAGAAATGAGTCTCAGACGCTTAGTTCTGAGGAAATCAAAGGCCTACTTGACTTGAATGGGGTGCTGGGGTGGGGACGGCCTCCCCAGGGCAGAGGGTCACTCAGACAACCGACTTCTGAGCTCACCTCCAGATGGGAGGCAGGCCCAGTTGCGAGTCGTGGTGACCAGGATGTTTTTCTTTTTTCTTTTTTTTTTTAAAAGATTTTATTTACTTATTTGACAGAGAGAGACACAGCAAGAGAGGGAATACAAGCAGTGGGAGTGGGAAAGGGAGAAGCAGACTTCCTGCCGAGCAGGGAGCCCGATGCGGGGCTCGATCCCAGGACCTGGAATCATGACCTGAGCCGAAGGCAGACGCCCAACGACTGAGCCACCCAGGCGCCCCGACCAGGATGTTTTTCATTGGTCCTTTCCGACATCTTATCCGTAAAGAGGGGAAGAAAAAGAAAGTTTTATGGCCCCAGCACTTTAGGGACATGCTTGAGGTGCCAGCCTCAGCCGTCTCTGCCGGGGTGTATGAGCTCCCTGCTGCTGGAACAACAGACCACAAACTTAGTGGCTGAAAGCAACGTGCATTTATTCTCTTACAGTCTGGAGCTCGGAAGGCTGAAATGGGCCGGCGGGACTGGGGTCCTTCTGGAGGCTCTCGGGAGAATCCACTTGCTGACCTGCTCCAGCTTCTAGAGGCGCCTGCATTCCTTGTTTCGTGGCATCACGTTTCCTTCTCTGACTCTGACCCTCCCAACTCCAGGATGATCTCTTCTCAAGTTCCTTCACTTAATCTATCTGCAGAGGCGTTTTGCCAAAGAAGTCCACACATTCGCAGGTTCTGGGGATTAGAACACGAACCTCTTCAGGGACCGTGACTCAGGCCGTGCCAGGCCAGCTCTAATTACTGGGAACTTGCAATGCTGCAGGCATTTTATGTGGACGATCTCTCTGAGTCCTCGAAACAACCCTACAGGATTGCTTCCTGTGGCAGGTGCGCTTTCCACATCTGGGCCCGTCTGCATAACTCCCGACAGCCAGACCCTGCCATTCCTGGCATGCCTGGAGTTCTCAGGCCTCCAGAGCTCATTCTGCTGGTGCGAGAGGCAGGGCAGCAGGGAGGGGAATTTATGCCCTCTGGAAGCAGTCCTCAGCTCCCCTGACCAACAGCAGTTGGAAGATAAATACCCTTGCTCCCTCGCCCCTCTAGTGGGTAACTGAGGCATGTTCCATGCTGTCTCCCAGTTCTCCGGATACGTACAGGGGAGCCCCTCCTGTCTCACTTCCCATTCCCCTACCAATGTTCTTGGGATCACCTCCCAAAGAAACTGCGGGCACTCAAATGCTTGTCTTGGGGGTTGCCTCTGGGGGAACACACACCAAGACAGGACAACTTCCCATTTTACAGATGAGGATACTGAGGCCCAGAGAGGGGAAGTGAGCTGCCCAGGAGTGAGACCCAAACCGAAGCCCAACTAACCTAAGCTTAACTCCAACCCCCGTTTCCCTGCAGCTTCAAAACCCAATCCTGATAGAGGACAATCCTAACTAGACACAGCCTCCTGGCCTGAAGGCAGAAGAAAGAGGCATCACACTCTCCAGCAGCCTCACCGAAGCTTCCCGAGGACCAGGCAGCATGGGCAGATGTCTTCTGGCCATGGGGAAGATGAGGAAGCAGACACGGAGAGAGCAAGGGCTCTACTCAAGGTCACACAATCTGTGAGTGGCAGAGCTGGACCTAGAACCCTTGGTTCTGACGGACATTGGCCATGCTCAGCTCCAGACTTACAGGCACCAGAGAAGGGCCTTTCGGTGGGGCACCCAGCAAGGAAACCATGCCAAGGGGGCAAGAGTAAGGAAAGAGAATCCTGCTCCGTGGATGCACTGGATATTAAGCTGTGGTCTCTTCCAGCCTGCCCAGCCCAAAATGGTGGCAGCAATCACAACTGCTCACACTCAGATGGCACTTACGTGCCAGGCACTACTCTAAACACAGCAAATAGAACCTATCTGGTTCTCTGAGCCATCCTACCAAGTAGCTCTCGTTATCCTCGTTTTGTGTGTGAAGAAACCCAGGTGGGGAGAGGTTAGACCATTTGCCCAAGGTCAAACAGCAGGGCAAACTTCCCTGAAGGCAGAACGGAGATGAGCTGCCCGTCCAGCCCCCTTCCCCTGTCCTATTTTTAACCCATAGAAGGTATACTAGTGTTCCCTCAAAATTCATGTCCACCCAGGGCCTCAGAATATGACCTTATTTGAAAATAGGGTCTTTGCAAATTTAGTATATGTGCTGCCGAAGCGAGCACAGGGTCTTTGCAAATTTAATTAGTTAAGATAAGGTCATACCAGGTTAGGGTGGGCCCTAAATCCAAAGACTGGTGTCCTCCTAAGAAGGCCATGAGAGAAACACAGGGACACATGCGGAAGGAGGCTACCTGACAAGATTAAGGCACAGGAGGCTGAGTGAGACTGGAGGGAAACAGCTTTAAGCCAAGGAACGCCAAGGAACACCAAGGAACACCCTGGAGGCTGGAGGAGGCAAGGCCGGATCCTCCCCTAGGGCCTTCAGAGCGAGCATGGTCCCACCAACACCTTGATTTCAGACTTCTGGCCTCTAGAACTGTGAGAAAATAGATTTCTGTTGTTCCAAGCCATCCAGTTCGTGGTGCTTTGTTACAACTGCCCCGGGAAATAAATACAGAAAGGGATGGGGAGAAATTGAAAGACCCAGGCCCTCGCTGAACTTTAGAACTTGACAACACACCACAGGTTTGCCCTCTGAGGACCCAAGATGTCCCAGCGCAAGGGAATCTGGTTGCACATCAAGAACGTCTATCCCTTCCAGAGAGGCATGTGAGCAGGCAGTGTGCAGGCTTTGCCCTCTGGGGAAACAGGCCAGGCCCGAGGCAGCAGGCAGGCACGGGCCCAGGACCTAAAAGGGCCTTTCTCTGTCTGGACATTCGAGTGGCCAGACCAGAAACTGGACTCCCAGCCAAACACCTGCCAGGAGATAAACCCCTGACACACCGGCCAAATGCCCAAGCTATACTCGGCTGCCTCCCCTCAGGGCCCAAAACCCAGTGCCAGGGGGGGAAACGAAACCCCCTGAGGCAAGGCAGCCTGAGCCCACTGGCCTCAGCCTCTCAGAGCCGCGTGGCCTCCTCTTGCTCCAAAAGCAGGGGCTGATGCTGGTGTCAGGCGCTGGGCAGAGCCCTCCACACGCACTATTAGCAAAGCCTGGTGTCACCCTCATTTTACAGATGGAGAGACTGAGGCTCCCTGAGGGAACGTGCTCATGGTAACAGCCAGTTAGTCCCAAAGCCAGGATTCAAACCCAGGCAGTCTGTGATCTTTCTTTCTTTTCTTCCTTCCCTTCTTCCTTTCCTTTTTTCTTGCTTTCTCTTTCTCTTTTTATAATTGATATATAATTCACATACCAGAAAATTCACCCTTTCAAAGAGTATAACTCATTACTTTTTAGTGTATTCACAGAGCTGTACATTCATCACCTCTATCTAATTCTGGAACATTCTCCTCACTCCAAAAGAAACCCCATCCCCATCAACAGGACCCACCCCCACCTCCCCTCCACCCAGCTCCTGACCACTAATTTGCTTTCTGTCTCTACAGAGTTGTCTGTTCTGGATGTTTCGTATAAGTGGAATCATACAATATGTGGCCTTTTGTGACTAACTTCTTTCACTGAACATAATGTTTTCAGAATCCATGTTGTAGTATGTGTCACTGCTTTATTCCTATTTATTATTGGAATAATATTCTATTGTGTGGGTGTGCCATTGGGCTCTTTCCTAACTACTAGTTATAAGGTCTCTCCAGTAGCTGTTCAGTAGATATTTGTTGGATGGATGTTGAGTGGACAGGACTGCTATTTCGCATGAGAAAAGGCTCTTCTCTACCTACAACCTACCAAACATTGCAGAGGCAGGAGAGGACCGCCCCCCCCCCATGCCGAAACACACCACCACACTTCCTGTTACCTGTAGTGAAGGACAAATCGACATGCCACAGCGCCCAGGAGCAGGATGATGGTCAGGTAGAGCTTGAACTTCTCATACTCATCCTTGTAAGCAAATCTGCGGGGACAGACACCCCCAGGAAAGGTCACATAACTATTACTATAGTTATAGTAATATAACTATATCCCATCTGGGGATAGAATCCTCAGCCCCATCAGATCCTTCACCTACCACCAGCCACTGCCCACAAGAACCTTCTGATCCCGCTAAAGGAAAGCTCTGGCCTTGAATTAATGGTGATGATCAATTAGAGAAAGAGGACCGACGTGCAAAGCTTCCCACGTCCCTGGGCTCCTGGCGTAGGTCTCTGGGCTGGTGATGGGGATGCGCAGGGGGTGGAGAAGTGCTCCTCCCTAACCAGCTACTGCAGCAGAAACACCACGCTCTACTGCCCCTGGGACTGATTTCAGGTGGACAGTACTGCCCACTTCCCGGAAGAACTGTGCGTGGTAAGCAGTGGAATGGAGCAGGGGCTGTTTCTCATGGGAAAGTGGCAGTTCTGTTCCCCCAACGTACTGACTGCATGAAAAGAAGGAACCCTCCCAGGGTGGCCTCCCACTGAGAAGGAACGTGTCAGAAAGACCAAGAGCCAGAGCCCCAACTATTAATTTGTTTTATTTATGCAAAAATTCTAGCTAGGTTCATTTCTCCTGAGTTGGAAGAGCAAGATGCCTGGATTCCCTAAAGCCAGGTGGGGGTCAGAGATACTTACTTGGCCTGGTTGCTGAGAAGGGTCACATTCACATTGCCAAGGACGAGATTTAAGTAGAGCCTGGAAGGAAAGTATCTGTGAGGGCTGACTCGTTCCTTACCAGCCCTGGAGTGGGCCCCAACCAAAAACATTCAAACAATAAGCATGCATTGAGCACTGATGTTAGAAAACAGCGTGCTAAACTCAGCAGTAAAATTCTCACATGGAGAATAATGACTAACTAGAGAATGAAACAATATGACACATGACAGTCATGACTAACCCATTTCCCCCCATTTTAGCTGGCTTAGAGACCATATTTCCCAGGCTCCCTTGCAGCTAATGTGAGCATGTGACTAAACTCCAGCCAATGAGGTGAAGGCATGTGTACAATCTCTAGGTCAATTTAAAAAGGGTTCTTTTTGAAACTGAAGTAAAATCTTCAATATATTTACAGGTATACCTAACAGTATATTTTGTGCCTGGCTTCTTTCTGCTGTGAACATTCTTTTTTTTTAACTGAGATGTAATTCACATACCATAACATCACCCTTTTTTTCTTTTAAGTTTTATTTATTTATTTAAGTGATCTCTACACCCCACGTGGGGTTCGAACTAATGACCCTGGGATGAAAAGTCACATGCTCTTCCGACTGAGCCAGCCAGGCGCCCCCATAACATCACCCTTTTTGAGTATCCAACTTCATGGTTTCCAGTATATTCACAACGTTGTACAACCATTACTTAACTCTAGAACATTTTCATCATCTCAAAATAAAGCACATACCCATCAGCAGTCACTCCCTTTCCTCCCTCCCCCCAGCACCTGTCAACCACTAATCTACTCTACATCTATGGATTTGCCTATTCTGGACATTTCATACAAAAAGACTCATGCAACATGGGGCCTTTTGAGTCTGGATTCTTTGCTGTCGACATTCTTACACATGTCTATTGGAGGGCAGAAGCACTCATTTCCATTGGCTATACAGACAGACAGGAGTGGAATTTCTGGATTATAGAATATGTGTGTTTTTGGCTTCACCGGGAAATGGCAAACTTTTTTTTTTTTTTTTTTTTTTTGGTAAAAAGGTATCTGCTTGCCCTCCACTTCTGGCCCATGTGACAGTATGAGCCAGCTTTGGCCATGCAGATGAGGACAACTCCCTGAAGGGTGGTGAAGCAACAAGTTGGAGTTGGAAGGACCCTGAGTCCCTAGATGACCCCATGAGCCCTCCGCTCTTGGTTCACTCACCTCTGGACTGCTATGTATGAGAAGAGAAACCTCCCCCTTGTCTGAGCCCCTGTATTGTTGGGCTTTTGTTACGATAGTCTGTACTCTAACATCACTAACAAAGGTGCAAGTAAAGGGTTATGAAATCTCGGGGAGGAAGGGTTTAATTCCACAGAGGGAGAGGGGTTTTGGAAAGGCTTCACTGAGTTGCTAACATTTGAACTGGGCTTTGAAGGATGAGTAGAAGGTTGAGGGGAGAAAAGCAAACAAAAAAGTCTTCTTTCTAGCTCTGAATAAAGTCTAGGGGCATTTCTGGTCTGGTGTAACTGGAGTAGAGGTGTAAAAAGAATTACCTATTTTTTTTCGGCTAGCGATACAGTCTACACTTCCTGAAAGAGCAGGGCCATTTTCCTTCAGAGAATCTCTTTTCCCCTCAGGTCCTAGGGTAAGGCACATGACCCAGGCTTAGCCAATCAAAGCACTGCATCCTCCTGATTGGGTCAATAATGGTCATGTGACACACTGGTCACAGGCCAGTGAGACTCAGTCCTGGGAACTTTTCCCAGAACTACTAAGAAACAAAGACGCTTTCTCTACTGGAATTGTTAAGCCGGCAGAAGGCAAACCCAGAGCTCCTGGGGCCAGCTTGTAGAGAAAGTCTCCCTAAGAACAAGACACACATGGCCAAGGAAGTAAAAGGAAAGCTCACTGAGAGACCGAGCCCAACAGTATCATTTGAGCAGCAGGATCCAGCCAGACCCACAGCAACATCTGCACCTTTAAGTTACATGAGCCAATAAATCGCCTATTTTTCGTAAGCACTTTGAGTTGGGTTTTCTGTCACTTGTAACCCAAAGATTGCCAACCGATGTAAAATGCACGGAGGACTCAGGAGGCTGGAGCTGGGAGAGCGGATCTGAGCCACACTGTAAAAAAGGGTCATGCGGTTTCATTCTATGGAAAATTATCATCACCCAACTCAGGGAGTTTTTCACCAAATACGGCAAAAGAGGAGAAGCCAAGAGGAATGGCTTCAAGTGTAAAAGGGCCTGACGGCGGCTCTGACTCGGCGCTAGGCCAAACCAGGAGAAAGGGCCACAGGGAAGTGATGGGAGCACTCAGCAGCCCGCCTCGGGTTTCGATACAACCCTGTCCGATCTCGCTCTGGAACAGGTGGCAGTGATGTCACCTGAGGGAGGAAATGGGACTTCTTCAAAGGAGGAAGACAGAACGAACACAAGCTCTGGAGTCAGAGTGTTCCCATCCAAACCTGGGCTGAGCCACCTGAGCAAAACACCCCCTAATGGCTTTGAACCTTGTAGAATTTGGACACCTGGGTCTGACTCACCAAGCTGTAGACAATTCAAGAGCCCCCAGCACAATGCTAGGCATACAGCAGGCACTCAATAAATGTTTGTTCTCAAAGGAAAACAAGAGAGAGACAGAGAGAGAAACCAAGAGACAGACTCTTAACTACAGAGAACAAACTCATGGTTACCAGAGGGGAGGGGGTGAAGGGACAGGTGAGCTACGTGATGGGGATGAAGGAGGGCTTTGTTGTGATGAGCACTGGGTGATGTATGGAGGTGCTGAATCAGCCTACTGTACACCTGAAACTAATACAATACTGTCTGTTAACTATACTGGAATTTAAAATAAAAATAAAATAAATCAATGTTTGTTCTTTGGGAGAAAACATCTTTCCTCTTAACCTCGGGTGGCACCAGGCATGCGGCAGGTGCTGGAAACCAGATCTTGTATCTGGTTCCTCGCACAAGCCCTCCCAGGAAGGTCACGCTGAGATCAACCTCCTGTTCCATGGAGGAACGTATGAGGAAGCCTCCTTCTCTTTCCTGCCCTTGCTTCCCTCCTTTCCCCTCAACCTCAAGCCCCAGCAGGGAGGTGGGAGTCACACAGACCAGGCCCTCTAGGCCTGCGCGTCTGCCTGCAGCAGGGGTGCGCTAGGTTTCCAGCTCCTACCCATTCTTCTTGGGCAGGTAGGCCTCCATGTCGAAGAAGATGTTCTGCCGCTCCTTGATGTTGGCGCTCATCTGCTGAATGAGCTCTGCCTCCTCCTGACTGGCATGGTTCTTGTACCTGTTTGGTCAGACGTGCGGGCATAGGAGAAGCAGGGGTGTTACTCAGACTGGAGGAAGAATCTGGGAGCTCGGGGCACTGCCCTCCCAACTTTCTATCTCAATGCTTCTTACAACCTCAATTCTCCCTCTGCACCCTGTGGGTTTGACACTGGGTCCCTGCTAGCCTTGTGACCTTGGGAAAGTCCTTTCACCACTTTGCCTTATTTTCCATACCTGAAAAACAGGGGTAGCATCAGGCCTACCTCATGGACAATACTGTTGTGAGGATTAAGTGAGTACACTAAATGTAACACATTTAGAATGATCCTTGATACACAGTATGAGCTCAATGGACTTTTACAGGCAATACCATGCTTCTTACTCTTCTAAAAGAAGAGACTGAAGATTACTAGAAGGGCAGACAGGAAAGTGCTTTAAAAGTATTGGCAGCCAACTGATCACTGTCTGTTTTTCCTTGGTGATATTTAACTCTCAAAACTAGAAAAACAAGCCAGTGGACACCCTCTCAGAATAGTAGGTGTGTCTTCTATGGGTCAACCTTCTAACCCACTGGTTCTCAACTGGGGACACTTGGCAACATCTAGGAACATTTTATTTGTCAAACAGGGGGTGGAAGGTCCTACTGGCATCTAGGGGATAGAGGCCAGGGATGCTGCTAAACATCCTAGAATGCACAGGACAGACCCTGCAGCAGAATTATCAACAGTGCCAGGGTTGAAAAATCCTAGACTGATAAAGACTGTTGAGTCTTACCATCAGTAAGATGTGTTTTTCCAAGAGTGGCGATGTCATTACATGGAACCATCCACACTCTTACCCCATGACTAATGGACCTCCATTTCCAAAATGGTCAGCCAAGGTTAGGGATATAATCAGTAACGTTTGCAAAAACTGTCCACAAGGGAAGGGAAGAATTGACCAGGAGTTACACCCTATGGTATGGAGACTTAGCTAAGTCAACTGGGATAAGCCACTCAGAGCCTCGGTCTCCTTGCCTGCCTGGGGTCACAGCATCCACTGGACTCCTTCTACCTATAGGGGGTGAGAGCACTTTCCAAACCATGAAGACATGAGGATTGGGAGGTGAACTTATGATCTTGGCCTCAAGAACTGAACAAAGTCATGAGCTTAAGTATTTCCCCCTGGGGATGCCAGACTTCCTACCACCTACACCAAAGACCTATAACAACTTTCCTCTGGGAAACTACCTCTCATCCTCTTTCCCCCTCCATATAGTTCCAGTAAGGCTGTCCCATCCCCCAGGTCCAAAAACTAAGCATATGACCTAGTCTTGCCTAACCAGAGTCTCAGTGATTGGTTCACAAATAACCATGTGACCAATACCCACCAATTAGGATCACACCCAGAACTTGTACTGAAAAACAAGTTATTCTGTCAGTGGAACTAAACCAATAGGAAGGAAGGCTGGAGGATGTAAGTCCGGAAGATATTTGTCTGGCACTGCTGGTGGCCATCTCAGTGACCAGAAGAGGACAGTCAGCCTGAGGGTGAAGCCAATCTAGAGGACGGCAGAATTTAGAAGGGGGGGAGAAAAAAAACAAACAGATTCCTAAAAACACCTTTTGACCCCTGGATCCAGTGATGTCTGAAGCTACTCCTGGTTTTTTTCCATTAAAATTTCCATTCTCTGCTTAAGCCAGCTTTGAGTTGGGTTTCTGTCCCTTAAAACCCGGGGAGCTGTAGCCTCGCCTACCTCTGGAGTGTGTGCTTCAAGTCCTTCAGGCGCGTCTTCTGCTTGTTGATGGAGCTGCTACACAAAGTCTGGAGTGAGGTCAGCTCCTCCAGCTTCTGCTTGTAGATCCTGTGGGTTTCCTGAGGGATGGAGGAGCCCAAGCAGGGTGTATGGGAGAATGTGAATGGGTCGCTTTTCATAGTTGGATGTGACTGTGCAAGTCAGTCTGACAGCTAAGATGATGCAACTACTACTACTGAAGATGTGGCTTAGACAACCAGGACTGGAACTCGGGAAGGCAGCATGGCACGGTGCTTATGTACGGAACTAATGTTTTTTTCCTACCCAGGTTCCATCCTTCCTAATAGCAACAGCAACCAAATATGCCTCTGAGAGGCCACCTCTTGTCAACCTCTTCTTGGTCCAGATGGTTTGAGTAGGGCTAACAGTCTCCATGCCAATAGCGGTCATGTGATCCACACCTGGCCAATGAGTATCCTCCAATGCCCTAGCCGCTGACTGATTCAGAGGTAGACACATGGCTCAAACTGGGCCAGTGAGAGTCAGCCCTGGGACTCTGGTTTAGAAGTATTGGTTTAGAAATGCCCTCCTTCTTCTGGGTTTGCTAATCCGGTAGAAAGCGCACCTGGGGCTGCTGAGCAAATGAAGCCTAACAGGAAAACAGAATTGCAATGCAGTACGAGATAGAATTCTCACAGCATCAATTCAGCCCTTAGATCTAACCAGGTCTGAATGTAATGCTCTTGGTGATATGAATTAATAAATTCCTTTTCACTTAGGCCAGTTTGATTTGGGTTTCTGATCCTGGCAATGAAGAGAGTTCTTGCTAAGTCAACTAAGAAAAGGACACATCGCTTCCCTTAAAGCCAGCCCTCCCTACCCCAGGCTTTGGAAATAACCATTCAGGGCCACAAGGCCTGAGGAAATACAAGAGACTTCACCTTAAGGCAAGAAGGATGAACACAGTAACTTCTTGATCATGCTGCCCCAGCACACCTCCCCGAACATTACACCATATGCTCAGAAACAGCCCCTTCCCTCTAGAGTTCTGATAATCTAAGACAAGCACCAACAATGTGGAGGAAACAATATGAGGGACAGGGACCATGAAATTAAAAAAAAAAATCCAATGAACAGATTTAAAGTGTCTGTTTCCTTGGGTGGTGGAGAAATGTATTTACCAGAGGGAGGAGAAAAAAAGGGGATGGTCAAAGGGTGAGACCAGAGCCTAAATGCTCATAGCTGCCAAGCGGGGTCTCTAGATTTGACAGTCAAGCCAGAAAATAAAGAAGTGAAGGCAATGAAGTGAACAGATAACAATTAGGAACAACATCAAAGGACACTATGAGCAAGTCTCCCCTGACCCCGAGATGAGAAGGCTTGGTTCCCTGAATTCGCACAGCATCCTCACTCTCTCCTTCCTGGGTCCCTAGAGAGGAAAATCATGTATTTCATGTAACTTTTTATTTTTAAATAATTTCAGGGGCGCCTGGGTGGCTCAGTTGGTTGAGCGACTGCCTTGGGCTAAGGTCATGATCCCAGGGTCCTGGGATCAAGCCCCGCATCGGGCTCCCTGCTCGGCGGGAAGCCTGCTTCTCCCTCTTCCACTCCCCCTGCTTGTGTTCCCTCTCTCACTGTCTCTCTCTGTGTCAAATAAATAAATAAAATCTTAAAAAAAAAATTTCAAACTTGCTGAAGAATTTTAAGAAGAATACAAAGAACCCCCCTATACCCTTCACCCAGATTCACTAACTGTTGGCATTATGCCATACATATTTGCTTTATCCTGTGTGTGTGTGTGTGCGTGTGTGTGTTCTTTTTCTGTTATCAGGCATCAGGGAACAACAACCCACAGGCCAAATCGCCAGCCACCAGATTTTGTATGGGCAGTACGCTAGAAATGGATTTTGCCTGGTTGAAAAAATAAAAAATAAAAAGAAGACTACTTCACGACACGTGAGAAGTGTATGAAATTGCAATTTCGGTATCCATAAATAAGCTTTCCCGGAGCACAGCCACACCCGTTCACTTACATCCCGTCGTGGCCACTTTGGCGCTGCAGAGGCATAGTGAGTAGTTGTGACATGGACCATATGGCCCGCCGAAGCCTAGAATCCTCATTCCCTAGCCTTTCTGCCAAAAAAGGTTTGCCTACTCCTTTCTTTTTTTTAAAGATTTTATTTATTTATTTGACAGAGAAAGACACAGCAAAAGAGGGAACACAAGCAAGGGGAGTGGGAGAGAGAGAAGCAGGCTTCCCACTGAGCAGGGAGCCCGATGTGGGACTCGATCCCAGGACCCTGGGACCATGACCTGAGCCGAAGGCAGACGCTTAACGACTGAGCCACCCAGGCGCCCCTGCCTACTCCTTTCTAAACCATTTGGGAGTTGGTCGTAGACAACATGCTTCTTTACTCTTAAATACTTCAGTGCATGTTTCCTAAGAACACGACATTCTCGGGACGCCTGGGTGGCTCAGTGAACCCTTTTTAAAGGGTTCACTCCAGTTGTTTTGAAGAATGTCCCTCCATCTCGGTTTGTCAGATATTTCCTCATGAGTGAATTTTGGATATGCATTTGGGACAGAAATGCCATTAAAGTGATGCTGTGTCCTCAGTGTCTCCTATCAGGAGGGACACAGTGTCTGTGATGTTAACTTTGATTGCTTGCTGCCCACTGCTTTCTCCATTTACAGTGACCAGCCTTCTATCTGTAATTAACAAGTAATCTGTGGAAAGGGAGGCTGCGATTTACTCCCTTTTGAATTCCTCGACTGTCCTATGTTCAACTAATCTGCTCGTAGTAAAGGAAACCCTCCAGAACAGGACAGGAAGGATGGGGCAGAGAGATCCCGAGCAAATTACATAGGCTTTGAGAAGGTGGGGCCTCTGAACCAAGAGTCCCCAGCAACAGCAGCAGAGGTTCCTGAAGATAAAGGGCTATGCGACCTCCTGGCACACTCTGGTGCTGCATCCCACCACAGAAAGATAAGACCAAGACTGCAACATCAGCAGCCAGATGCTCACCAGGCCCTCTTGGATTTAAATTAATATTTAATTTCTTAAGTAAAACATGAAGACATTATCCTTGTTAAAAATTAAAACCCTACAGGGGCGCCTGGGTGGCTCAGTCGTTAAGCGTCTGCCTTCGGCTCAGGTCATGATCCCAGGGTCCTGGGATCGAGCCCTGCGTCGGGCTCCCTGCTCCGCGGGGAGCCTGCTTCTCTCTCTCCCACTCCCCCTGCTTGTGTTCCCTCTCTCACTGTGTCTCTCTCTGTCAAATAAATAAATAAAAATCTTAAAAAAAAAAAAATTAAAACGCTACAGCTATGGCTGGAGTCAGCTATGAATATCCCGCATCCTGTCTTCTCCCGTTTCTCCAGAGGTAACTACAGTTATCACTTTCTTCTAGACTTTTGTCTATGTATTTTTCCAGACTGTAGTCTATTTATCTATGCATTTCTATATTCTATATAGACCTATTTCTACCTATATGCACATAAATATATATACATATATATGAAAAATACACACTGCTGCAAAAATGAATTGTCCCTAATACTTAGTCTCCTTTACTTCCTTTAGTAACGGGACCCCATGAGTAGTAGCTGGGCACATGGCCATCCAGTAACAGACATTTCCCAGCCTCCCTTGCAGCTATGTGTAGCAGCAGGATGAGTCAGCCAAATGGATGCAGGTAGAAGTGATGTGTTGAAGTTCTGAACCACATCTTTATAAGGAGCTGCTTGCCCTCCACTGTCCCTTTTCCTGACTGGGATATGGCGACAACAGATGCAGTTACCTTGAAACCAGAGATGGAAGCCACATGATGTCAATGGCAAAGTCCAGTGTCCCTTCCCCCAGCCAAACCAACCTCGGCTGACCTCATGTGACAGAGCTTCCCACTTGTGATGGTGTTAAAACACAATCGCCCATCCTTCAGCACTCCTCACAGACAGAGGTGGGATCTCTGTTCCCACCTCTTAAATATAGACAGGCTTGTGGCTGGTTTGACCAATAAAATACGGCAGGAGCAACACTACAGTCTCTGAGAAAAAAGTCATGGAAGGCCATGTGACTTCTGCCTTATTTGCTGGAACACTTGCTTTTAGAGCAAACAGTCCAACTACCCCGAGGCCACCATGCTGTACGGAAATCCTAACCTCATAGAGAAGTCACATGTAGGCACTCTGATCAATAGTCTCAACTAAGACAAACATTCTTGTCGTTTCAGCTCAAACATTTAGATGTGTGGGCAAAGAACCTCCAGACGATTCTAGCCACAGCCATGTAAGTTACTCCCAGCCATTTGAGTCTTCCCAGCGAAGGCCCCTGACACCACAGAGCAGAGCACAGTCAAGCCATTCCCATCACGCTCTGTCTAAACTCCTAACCCCAAGAATCCAAGAGCAAAATGTAATTATTGTTGTTTTACATAGCAACACATAACTGAACACCACTTACCCTGGACCACACCTCCCTTTGGACCGTTATGTGAGAAAGATGCTGCCTCATTTAAGCCTTTTTTTTTTTTTTTAATTTGGGGTCTCTTTGTTATAGCAGCTTAGCTTATACCATAAAGTACATACTTTTGATTTTTAAAAATATATTAACAGTATCAGAATTTAGATAGGATTCCACAAGTTTCTTTTTCTCACTCAACAATATGTCTTGAAGATCTACCAACATAAGAATGTATAGATATACTTCATTCTTTTTAGTGCTATGGAACATTTCATGCTATGGACATACTACGGCTTACTGAGCCATTCTATTGCTGGATATTTAGGTTGTTTCCAGCCTCTGCCTATAACCAACAATGCAACATTGACTAACATCCTCACAGGCATACACACAAGCATCTCTCTCGGGAAGAGAAGAAGGATTGCTGGGTCAGAGTGCACAGCCTTGTTTTTAGTTTTAATAGATCTTGGCAAACTGCCCACAGAATGGCTGTACACTCCCACCCACAGCTTATGACAGCTGTCAACACCTCACCAACACTCAATGACATCTACTTTTCTACAGGCACTTCTCTGATCTCTGCTGGTGATATTTTCTGCTCCATCCTAAGACATCAGACCAGGTAGGGATAGGAAGTCCGTGAGCCTTCCCACAATTTTGTCCCCTGGCATATGGAGTCACTCCGGCTCCCCTCTGGTTCTTTCTCTCTGCTATCAGCTAGAGCCACTTCCCAGGGCCATCTTATATTGGAGACCATACATCTGGTCCACTCTTGTCTTTAGTTCCAGACTGAAGATTTGTCAGCTATGAGGAGGACAATGTGGGGCTGGGGGGGGGGGGGGGGGGGGGGGGGGGGTCAGAAACAGGGCCCTTAGTGTGACATACTCTCCATTTCCAGGGCATTCCTCGCCCACGCCCAGACTCTGCTGATTCCCTCATACCAGTCCCACAAGCAGTAGGAAAGGTTACCAATTCATTTCTTGGATTCGAACTTTTCTCTAGACAGCTGCCTCTTATTCTCTCTAACTGTGGTAAAATACATATAACATAAAATTTACCATTTTAATCATTTAAAATTTCTAAAATTTCCCTAATTTTAATAAAACACATATAAAATTACCATCTTAATAATTTTAAGTGTAGGGGCACCTGGGTGGCTCAGTCGGTTAAGCAGCTGCCTTCAGCTTGGGTCATGATCTCAGGGTCCTGGGATTGAGCACTGAACAGGGCTCCCTGTTCAACAGGGAGTCTGCTTCTCCCTCTGCCCCTCCTGCTCGTGCTCTCTCTCTAATGAATAAAATCTTTTTAAAAAATTAAAATAATAATGTTAAGTGTATAATTCAGTGGTATTAGATATGTTCACATCATTGTGAAACCATCACCACCATTCCATCTCCAGAACTTTTTCATCATCCCAACTGAAACTCCAAACCCATCAAATAATAACTCCACTTTGTTTCCCCAGCCCCTGGCAACCACCATCCTACTTTGTCTATGAATTTGACCCTCTAGATACTTTACATAAGTAGAAACATGTATTGTCTTTTTTTTTTTTAAAGCCAAACAGAAGAGAATATAGTTTTAACTGAATCATACAACATGTGAACCCTTCTAGTTCTTCATAATTTATGTCTGACTTCTCAGAAATATTTTGGGAAGAAAATGCAGGAAGCTTTTTGGGGGGCAAGGGGAGATAAGTGATTACATTTTTTAAAATTCCAGTTAGTTAATATACAGTGTTATATTACTTTCAGGTGTACAATACAGTGATTCAACAATTCCATACATCACCAGGTGCTCATCACAAGTGCCCTCCTTCATCCCCATCACCTACTTAACCCATCTCCCCCTCCCCTCTCCTCTGGTAATGGTCAGTTTGTTCTCTATAGTTAAGAGTTTGTTTCTTGATTTGCCTCTTTTTTCCCCCTTTGCTTGTTTTGTTTCTTAAATTCTACATATGAGTGAAATCATAAGGTATTTGTCTTTCTCTTATTTTGCCTAGCATAATACCCTCTAGCTCCATCCACATCATTCCAAATGGCAAGATTTCATTCTCTTATGGCTGAATAATATTCCATTGTATATATATCTACCACATCTTCTTTATCCATTCATCATTCGATGGACACTTGGGCTGCTTCCATATCTTGACTATTGTGAGTAATGTTACTATGACCATTTGGGAGTATAAGTACCTGTTTGGAGTCCCTGCTCTCGGTTCTTTTGGGTATATACCCAGAAGTGGGATTGCTAGATCAAATAGTAATTCTACATTTAATATTTTTTTAGGAACCACCATACCATTTTCCCAGCTGCACCATTTTACAACAGCTGTTTCTTTCTTTCTTTCTTTCTTTCTTTAAGATTTTATTTATTTGACAGAGAGAGACACAGCGAGAGAGGGAACACAAGCAGGGGGAGTGAGAGAGGGAGAAGCGAGCCCGATGCAGGGCTTGATCCCAGGACCCTGGGATCATGACCTGAGCCGAAGGCAGATGCTTAACAACTGAGCCACCCAGGCACCCCTACAACAGCTGTTTCTTTCTTTTTTTTTTTTTTTTTTAAAGATTTTATTTATTTATTTGAGACAGAGAGAATGAGATACAGAGTACATGAGAGGGGGGAGGGTCAGAGGGAGGAGCAGACTCCCCGCCGAGCAGGGAGCCCGATGCGGGACTCGATCCCGGGACTCCAGGATCATGACCTGAGCTGAAGGCAGTCGCTTAACCGACTGAGCCACCCAGGCGCCCACAACAGCTGTTTCTTGATGGACTGTCCACGGGGTGGTTCTGGGAGGTGGGGAATACAATTCTTGTCCTCCCTTGGAATCCCTGGCTACTCTCTGCACATGAGGGTGTCTCCAGAAGACCCTCAATTAGACCTGTGCTTTGAAATGCTTCTTCCAGGGGCAGGATGAGCCACACTGCAGCAATCCAATCCTGGCTTTCATCCAGTCAGCCTTGAACCTGTAGCCTCAAAAGGAACTGGTCACCATATGGAAGCCTTCTGTTGTTTTTGCCAACTAGGTAGATATTCCCCTTCTGGTTAATGTCTCCACAGTTTCTTTGGAAATCCAGCCCTCCCCACACTCAGTTACTGAAATCTGGCTAGGAATGGGGTTGAACCTGCCGCAGGTTCCAGGGCATATGACCTGGGCCTGGCCAGAGTATCAGCCTCCAGACCCAACTGGCTAATTCAGGGACAGGCATTCAAAACCAACAAATCTCAGTGGCGGGGGGGGGCGGGGGGATAGTTTTTACCAGAACTGCTGAAAAAGAGAAGCTCTTCTTCCACTAGTTTGAAGGAGGAAGAGCTCATGTGAGCCCAGAGCTAATGGAGCTGTCTTGCTTGAGCATGAATCCAACTGATGGGAAAACAGGGCAGAGGCAGATGAAGGCTGAGCCTTGATGGTTTCATTTGAGCCCCTGGATCGACTCCTATTTGAAGATAGTATACCTTTGGCCTCCTAATTACACAAACAAATAAATCCTGTTTTATTTGGTTTGGCTTTGCCAGTTTGGATTGAAGGTCTTCATTTCAGAGGCAAGTGTCAGAATCTAGATTAAAATGCCAAAGCAGAGTTTTCCTTCTGGGCAAAGTTAATCACACCAGGTAAGAACAGAAGCCACAAATCTTGGGACTCATTATCACCAACCTCTTGCCCTGGGCACTATCATCCTAAAGACACCAAAAACAAGGACTTGGAGCCCTGTCGAATGAATCCTTCATCAAGCCACTAACTAAATAGGCACCCCAAAATGTAGATCTCTGAACAATCAAATTGGGTGTTTTTTCTACAAACCAAAAACCTAAGCCATCATTTTTTAACAGCTTTGAGGTATAATTCACATACCATAAAATTCACTCATTTTATGTGTACAGTTCAGTGATGCCTATATATTTACCCAGTTATCCAGCTATTGGCACAGCCAGTTTTAGGACATTTCACCACCCAGTAAGATCCCTCATGTCTGTGCCAACATCGCTGCTCTCCCCACACCCCTCCCTCCAGCCCCTTGGCAACCACTAACCTACCTTCTGTCCCTATAGATTTGTCTTTTCTGGATAGTCCATATAAATGGAGTCATACCATATGTGGTTTGGGGTCTGGCTTCTTTCACTCAGCATCATGTTTCTGAGGTTTATTCATGTTGTAGCATACACAAGGATCCCTGCTTCCTGAAAGTTCCCGTTATGCCATTTTGCTTTTGCTTTTATGAAAGACCACCATTAGTAAGGTAATGGCTTTTTTCATAAAAGTGAAAATCCTCTTCGGATCTCTTTTGGTTAGCAAAAACAGGTACTAATGGAGGTCTTTCGAGAAAGCAGTGGTGTGACTCGACCTTTCGTAAAGCAGGGGATATTCTTCACTTTACGCCATTCTGACTCATGAAAGGTTTCACTGGAAGGCTGTACTTTCGGATGGGGGGGGGAGCACGTGTTATTCTGCTTTTATTGCTACTTAACAATAAAACTTTGGTATAGATGCATCACACTTTGTTTATCCATTCACCTGTTATCAGACATTCCAGTTATTTCCACTTTTTGGCTATTATAAATAATACTTCCATGAACATGTACAAATCTTTGTGCAGACATATCTTCATTTCTCTTGGGTAGATACCTAGGAATGGAATTACTGGTCATATGGTAAATGTATGTTTAACTTTTAAAGAAAATGACAAACTGCCAAACCACTATTTCTATTTCTAAACTTGGCAGCGGTGGATTGGAACACGGGAAACACCAAACACAGGGAGTCCACACTCTGCAACTGGTGCAGGGAGTACCAGCTTATTAAATGTGATTGACTCCCACATCGAGTTGCTACCTCTAAAAATAACCCAGAGTGCTGGGGGCACCAAAGCAGACAAGCAGCTGCAGAAGAAAGAAAGAAAAGACTCCATTCGGGAGCACAAAGCTAACCTCCCCACCCCCCATCCCCTAACTTGTCTAGTTCAAGGCCAAAGTAAAGAAACACACTTGATAGAGTATCTAAGGATGGAGCTTTAGGACGTAAAAAAAGAGGATAATTATAAGCAAGCATTGCCAGTAAAGAATCAAATGCTAACTATATAAATTTAGTTAAAATCTGCAAAAGAGAAAATACAAGCATAGTACACTACTCGATTCTGCAGTAAATAATTATCTGCATGGTCATAATCATGTAAATGATTGACAGTGAACCTACAGAGCTGCCTTTCTTTTGTCTTTTCTTTCAGTTTTATTTAAGTAGTCTCTACACCCAACATGGGGCTCGAACTCATGACCCCAAGATCAAGAGTCGCATACTCTTCCGACTGAACCAGCCAGGTGCCCCAGAGCTGTTTTTCTTTATAAGCCTTTTGGTACTGTTGGGTTACTTTTTGGTCTCCTGCTCATTTTATTATGAAATATTTCAGGCATACAAAAAAAGACAGAAAATCATATAACTGATAGAAAATAAACATCAGCACCCATATTCTCACCCTCAGTTTAAGAAATAATAGTAGTACGCAAAGAGTTAAAAGCCCCCTAAGTGAGGGGCCTGGGTGGCTCAGTCGTTAGGCGTCTGCCTTCAGCTCAGGTCACGATCCCAGGGTCCTGGGATAGAGCCCCGCGTCGGGCTCCCTGCTCAGCGGGAAGCCTGCTTCTCCCTCTCCCACTGCCCCTGCTTGTGTTCCCTCTCTTGCTGTGTCTCTGTCAAATAAGTAAATAAAATCTTAAAAAAAAAAAAAAAGCCCCCTAAGAGGGGAACCCCTTTGCTGGTTATTTCTGCTCCCATGCTCACCCCAGATCAATTCTTTCTCTATGCCCGAGGAGGCTGACCCCTATGGACTGCATTCCCTGGACTCCCTTACCCTGCCTCCCACTTGGGATTAGCCTACGGGATGCACAGCATCCCGTTCTTCCTGCCTCCTCTGTTTTGCTGCAGCCTTCAACCATTACAGCTCCTGTTCTGCAGCTCTCCTTCCCCAGCAACAAGCTTTGGACAAGCTCTGGTGATGGCCCCCCTCCCTCTACCCCTTTAGGAACAGGACTGGCCCCAACTCTAGGGGCCTCACCCTTAAATTGCCACACCTCTGCAAATAGTCCCTTCTTTGAATTCCTTTGAGTGAGACCCTTCTGGGAGAGTCATTTGCTTTTCACCAGGGCCCTGCCCAATCTCCACTATACTGAATCTGGCCCATATCACTCCCCTGTACTATATAAACATGTATCAGCAAGCAATACATAGTATTGTTTTGAATGGTTTTAATTTTATCATACATGTCATACTGTATATATGTCTCTGCCAACTTTCCACTCAATGTTGCTCTTCTTTTAAAAACATTTATCCATGTTGACACATGTAGCTCTAGTTTATTCATTCTGCTCATCATACCCCACTCTACGGATGTTCAATGGAATCATCCGTTTGAAAGAACACTAGGTTTCCAGTATTTAGTTGTTACAAACAAGAGTTCTGAAAATTCTTGAACATCTCTACTTGAATATTTAACTTTGCGGCTATGTATTACTTCTAAACATGTAGGATGGATTAAAAGAGAGGGAGAGAGAGGAGTGCTAACGTTGGCTCTGTGAGCTGGAATGCCCATCCCTCCTTTCCTACACGGCTAATTACCATCCTTTTACACCACGTGTAGAAGACACAAACAAGTGGGTTTCTGGTGGAGGCTTAGGCAATCTGCTGCCTCTCCTGTTCTCTGAGGCCCCAAGCTCTGCCCCGGTAGGAAAATGAGGTTAATGATTCCAGGTCTTGGCGCAGCTGTGAAACATCTGGAAATGTCTGCTCGGCACGACTTGGCTAAATCACAAGATCCAGGACCTGAGTCCACGTGTACTGCAAGGATTGCCAGCAATGGAATCTCATGGCCTTTTCAGACAGGGGTCCGGCCCAGAAGCATTGCAAGTTGGTGGGCAACCCAGTAGGATGCACCAAAATGGGGTGTCTGATAGCAGCGCTTCTCTCTATTGGAAGTTTCTGAGAGATTACATTTATATAATTCTCTTTCCAAGGAATCGAGTTCAAATAAAGATTTCTGGATGCTGAGTATACTTCACTAAGACTCATCACCATGAAAACATCACTAAGGATGGCAAGTTGACTTCACCGAAACAGCATCAATTCTACATTGGAAAGAATTCTGAGGGCGCCTGGGTGGCTCAGTTGGTTAAGCGACTGCCTTCGGCTCAGGTCATGATCCTGGAGTCCCGGGATCGAGTCCCGCATCGGGCTCCCTGCTCAGCAGGGAGTCTGCTTCTCCCTCTGACCTTCCTCCCTCTCCTGCTCTCTGTCTCTCATTCTCTCTCTCTCAAATAAATAAATAAAATCTTTAAAAAAAAAAAAAGAAAGAAAGAATTCTGAGTCACATGCCAGGATTGATTCGTGATGTCTGTTACAGGAGCAGTAAGTGCGGGTATTAGACATGGGTGTCAGACATTTGGGAGGCAGGATAACCTAAACTCTTCATACCCAGAGTCTGTCACTTCTTAGCAAAGTCATATAAGCTGTTTGTATCTCAGTTTCCTCAGCTGTGAAGAGGTTAGGAGATGAGGTATATGTAACAGGCCATATACTGGTTTATTTTTTTAAAATCAGTTTTATTGAGGTATAATTTACATATCAATTCATCAATTTTCAGGTGTACAACTCAAGGAATTCTGGCAAATATATACAATTGTGTAAACACCACCACAATCAGGACATAAAACAAAGGTTCACAAACTTTGCTGGTTCACCGTGCCTTTCATGTCTCAGTACACTTTCCACAGTCCTCAGGCCAAATAATTGAAAAGTATTTATGTCCTAACAACTCAGTAGCCTTTTTTTGGGGGAAAAAAGAATACGCAGAAATTGACAAAAACGTTTTTATTTCATTCCGAAATAACCAAAATTATTTACTAATGGAATGTGTGTGCCTATTGGGCTCTGCACAAATTCTCAAACCTTGGAATCAGATGGGACACTGTCAACCTCATTTCTTTTTCCACATGGATTTTCACACAGTACTTGATTTTAATCATAGGTCATTAAAAACCTAACTTTACAAAGATATGACATCATCAAAAAGAATGTAGTGTGATCTAATGTGCAAGTACGAAATACCCCAAGTTAGCAGTTTAAGAGGTGTATGACAGATGTCATTGTGTTTCCCTTGAAAATTGAAATTATCCCATAGTGTCGCTAGGAGCTTGATGCAGCTCTTTGGGGGTACCCCATAGACTGTTTCTATTACTCCCCAAAAGATGCCTGTCCAGCATCCCTCTCTCTTTTTTTACTACCAGTATTTTCATTTTCCTTTATAGGACTATCCCTCCCTCATTTTTATTTCATATGGTTTGAGTGGCCCTCACTCCAGTCCTGGGCTCCAGCGGAGACATGTAACCAAGGCCCAGCCAATCCGTGCCACAGTTACTGGTTAAGTAAGGGATAATCATGTGACCCACGTGGGGACAATGAGAGTTGGCCCTGGGACTCCTGCTGAAATTACCAGGGAAAAGATGCTCTGTTTTGGCCAGATTTGCTAAGCTGGTAGATGTCAGCCTGGGGTTGCCCCAACATGGGAGAGACTGCCTGAGAATAAGGCTGATATAGAAGAAACAGAGAGGGGGTGCCTGGGTGGCTAATCGGTTATGCGTCCAATTCTTGGTTTGGGCTAGGGTCATGATCTCCGGGTCATGGCACTGAGCCCCACCTCGGGCTCTGCTCTCAGCGCACAGTCTGCTTGTCCCTCTCCCTCTGCTCCTCCCCCAAACTTGCGCACGCACACACGTCTCTAAAATACATACATAAATAAAATCTTAGGGGGGAAAAAGAAGAAGAAGAAGAAACAGAGAGAGAGACACACACAGAAGACACATCATTGGAGCCCCTGGATCTAGCCTGGCCTGAAGCCATTTGTCACTGGATTTCCCAATATATGAGCTAATAAATTCCTTTTTTTGGCTTAAAGCCAGTTGAATGGGGTTTCTGCCACTTGCAACTAAGAATCCTGACTAATGTATTATATATATGCATTTATATATATCTATAGTACAGTGCTTTATTGCATATATATTTATATTATATATATTTATTGCATATATAAAGCACTGTACAAATGAAATGAGACCCCACAAGTTCAAAAGTTTCTTTCCAGAGCCAAGGGTCTCAAGATACTTTGGGAGCCCACAGTGTTAGGAACCCAAAAAATATCTGATGTACACAGCAGACCTGGGTTCAAATTCCAAAATTCCATGACTTCCAAGTTACTTAACATCTCTTAGCCTCAGTATAAAGCAGGGTTGGTCATTTAGATTAAATGGAATCATCCATGTATGATACAGTTAGCTCTTACCCTTATTACTGTCAGCCTTTGTTTTTTAGATAAAGAAACTCAAGCTCAGAGAGGTGGCTTGCTAACGGTCAGATACTAGACAGGTGCGGGCCTCAGGCCTGAACCAGGAACTGTGACTTCCTGTCCAGGGTTCTTTCCACATAACGCACTTCTAAAGAAAGAGACCCGTAAAGCAATGCAAGATGGAAGAGAAACGAAAAGAGTACCCAGGGCACAGACCTGCCTTAGGTAGTGGTTAAGAGTATAGAGCCTGACATTCAACAGCCTGGGTTTGAATCCTGACTCCAGTACTTACAAGACATATGACTTTGGGTATATGATTTTCCCTCTGTAAAATGGGACAACAGGATCTATTTCGTAGGGTTTTAATAAAATAATACTGACCTTCTTGTTACTACCCTATCCCTCTTGTGTCTGTTCTATACACAGCAGCCAGAGGGGTGCCTGTTTCATTGGTAGGAAAGGCCAAAATCTTTACAGTGGCCTATCAGGACCCTGCATTTCTGTGAGGTTAGGTTTAGGGAAAGGCCTCTTCGGGCCACCTCCTTTCTGGATGGGAAGGGGTGGGGTCAGGTTTCCAGTGATGCAAGTCAGGAAACGCTTATTAAATCACCTGCCACAGTGTCTGTAAGTGACCTTCTGTGGTCACACCACAGGCCACAGGGCCAAACATGTGCTGGTCTCAGACTGATGCTCAATTCACCCAGCCAGCCAAAAGCGAAGTCCCCATAGCCACTTGACCTTGTCCCTGAGTCTAGTGAGGCCCTGGCAGATACAAATCACAGTCAAAATAAAACAGATCCTTTCCTCTAGAAAGTCCCAGAGATTATGACTTTTGCAGGGCGGGGATTCCAAAGACCTTTCCAATCCTCTGGGGTCTGACAATTAGGTTTTCTCTTTCCTCCCTTCATTTGAAAAAGGGAAGGAGAGGTGAAACACAGAGATATTAGCTATGACCCCAAGAAAGACAGAATCAGAACGATA
Source organism: Neomonachus schauinslandi (assembly GCF_002201575.2). Classification (NCBI taxonomy): domain Eukaryota; kingdom Metazoa; phylum Chordata; class Mammalia; order Carnivora; family Phocidae; genus Neomonachus; species Neomonachus schauinslandi. Next base: position 85,040,255 of record NC_058416.1, on the reverse strand, counting down.
CAAACATGAAACCTACAAATCCCAGATTCAGAGGCAGATGTAGGAAAATTAAGATAGACAGGAATTTTCTGGTAAAAAAATTAATCCTTTCTAGTTCCAATCTGTCCACCTGCCTACCTGTTGTGACCTCCCTGCTCTCCAATAAATGTCTCACATCTGAAAGTCTGTCCAACACATACCCAATGACAATGTACACCCTACTTATTATACACAAATCCCAGAAACTTTCATCTCAGGAGTTCAAAGCTCTCATATTTATTATGGGGGATATGGAAGTGAGAAGAGAGAGACAGGCCTCCCAGCACAATGACAGACATCCAAACTAAGCATTTAGAGTACTAAGTTCTAGTAGCAGCTTTACCACTCAAGAGCTGTGTGACCCCAGTTGAGTGAATTAGATTCTCAAGCTTCAGTTTCCTCACCTATGAAGATATAGACAATGTCTATGACCTTGACTCACGGGGAACTCTGTGGCCTTCCATCTATCACTGGCCTCTGACCCAGGAGTTGTCCACCAAAGCCTGAGGCCAGCAGGGTCCCTGCTCCCCAAAGGCCCAGTCCATTCCAGTTCCCCCATTGCTGAAGAACTGAGTAGGGGACACCACGGTTTCCCCCCAGTCAGCTGTTCTCCAGCCCTTGCTGTGCACCAGGGGACAAAATCCAGAATTCCCAATTCCTCTCTGTCCCTCACACACCGGAACCCCAAAGACACCAAGTAAGAACACAACAACAAATCAAACGTCTCCTTTGCAAGCTCTGCTTGCCAAGACTAGCTATCTAATTGCTGTTGATTGCATTAATTGCATGGCTCTGAAGCGTTAAGACAACTCCTCCTCCTAATGTAAGTCAGGGCAAGGGAGAGGAATTCAGGAACAAAATCTCCACACAAGAAAACTCTTCTCCCGGGCTCCTGGGTGGCTCAGTGGGTTAAGCGACTGCCTTCGGCTCAGGTCATGATCCCAGGGTCCTGGGATCGAGCCCCGCGTCAGGCTCCCTGCTGAGCAGGGAGCCTGCTTCTCCCTCTCCCTCTGCCTGCCACTCCCACTGCTTGTGCTCTCTGACAAATAAATAAACAGAATCTTTAAAAAAAAACAACAAAACTCTTCTCCCACTCCCGATCCTAACACCCCTTCCTGACTCCACAGCTGAACATGACCTGACAGCCCAGTAAGACAAAGTGTTAAGAGGCAGCTGATTCTTCTCGATGGGACTGGAGCCAGAAGGATCCCCTGGGAATTGGATCGGCCCCAAGCCCTGGACCTGAAGGAAAGGGCACCAACCCACACATGCTGCACAGGCCAAGAAAGGCATACTGGTTCTGGATTCTTTTTCTCTGCTCATTCCTAGAATAGACCCCTCGCCCCCACCTTCCTGCTCCGTCTCTGCTGCACCCCTCTCTTTAAACATCAGGGCCTACTGCCTCAGGTCCAGAAGACCCATCACAAACAATCTCCTCTCCCCTCCTCTGGACACTGTAAGAGGCCCACCAACTGAGACGAGAAGTACATGGACAGGGAAAATGTCATTGCTCCAGCCAAGGATAGGAAGAAGTGGGGTGGAGCTGTGCAATGTGATTTCAGGCAAACAGAGCCCAACTTCAGAGAAAACAAACACAATCTAGTTGCTGGAGAGGAAAAAGCCCCATCTCCCAAACTGGTCCAGGAGTCCCTCTTGACCAACCCCAAGGTTTCATATGAGGTGTCTCTAGTCACCTGAATTGGTAGCTGAGACCTGTCTGAACCTCCTTTCAGTAACAGTTCCTCCTGCCAGGACCCCACAGGGGCAATTTTCTCAAGGGACCTCTCTTACATCTGCCCTCACCCTACCCGGCATAAGGTCCTGGGCCAGATGGGTGAGGGCTGGGAGCAGCCTCTATCACGGAGGGAGGCAACCCAGCTGTCAAAACTGACAGATGCCATCCACAACGCCAAACTCAGCCTGCAGCAGCAGCACAGAGGAGAGCACAGACACCAGAGCCCCAAAGACGCAGAACAGGGGTCCCTAATCCCTGAGCAAACCCTAGGGGTTCAAGGTGAACGGCTCCCAAGCACATCTCTCAAAATGTAGTTGCAGAAAAGAGGGCTGCCCCACCAGAACAGAGAAGTTGGGCTGCTAAAAGCAGGTGGACGGGGGTGCGGTTAGGCGAGACCCCTGCGAAGGTGGGGGCTGGGCTGTACTGTCAGTCCCAGCACATATCTGTCCCCTCAGGCCTCCCCCACATGACACACCTGGAACTTCCCCTCAGAGGCCACAGACCAACTTTCTGCAGAGAAGGAGGTGCGCGGAGCAAAGAGCCGGTGCGAAGGCGGGGTAATGGGGAGCTTCGACCGGGCGCCCCAAGTGGATGAAGAACTGAAGTGCTGGGAGACAGGAGGGTGCTGGCCCACGAGGACCACCAGCCCCCCAGTGCCCAGCCAGAGGCAGCCGCCTGGACCCTGATGGTCCCCACCGCCCCGGCTGGGTTAGCAGGAAGGGGAAGGCACTGCACCGCAGGTAGCAGAGTTGCGCGACCAGGTGGCCCGGCCCTACCTGCAATTCCTGAAATTCTCCCTCCAGCTCGTGCCACTCGCGCTCGCAACGCTCCAGCTGGCCGGACATGGTGCGGCGGTGCGAGGCGGCGGCGGTGGCAGCTCCCGCAGCGCGGCGCGGGCGGCCACCAGCTCCCCAGCCCGTCCGCCCGCCGGCCGCCTTCGGAGGCACCAGCTGTTCCTGCGCAGCCGGAGCCACGCGCGCACCTGACGTCACAGCCCCCGCCCCAGCGCCCGCCCCACCCCCTCGCCGGGAGGCAGGCCCCCGCGCATGCGCACGCACCTCCCCTAGCTCCGCCCCCGCGCGCCCGCGCGCCGGCTAGTTTTGCGGGTGTTGGCAGGGTCTGTTGCTGCCCCCTTGAGAATGCTTCTGCGCTTCCGATCGCTCTTAGCTGAGGCTGGGGAACTTGTCCACAAGCTGCATTTGCAGAGCTGATTTTACTTAGATTGTGTTTTATTTGGGATGTCTGGAGTCGGGAGGAAGGAAGATTTGGGGGAGGTGAAAGCTCACCACCCCTTGGCATTGCCTAACCAGAGCCAAAGCCAACGGCCTGGAATGCTAGAACTGACATTGATCATCCAGCAAGGTCGCCAGGCAGGGCGGGGGAAGCGCAGAGAGGGACCCGTCGTCTTACCAGGTCATGACTTACTGCAAAGAATACATCCTAGACTCCTGCCCCCTAAGATTCTGCGTGACTCTCTTGACAGCTGTCTGTCGCTCATATGACACCACTGCCTCCCTCTCCCTGCATGGACCTACAAGATCTATCCCTGCCTAGCTTCCCAGTCACATCTCCTATCTCACTCCCCCGGATCAGTACTCCCGACACGGTTTTTTCTTTTCCTACCCTTGAGGGTACATTCCTTCTAAATCTTCATATGGTTGCCTTTGTCATCATTCAAGCCTTAGTTCCAATGACACCTGTATTAATTTCCTGGGGCTGCTGGGGCACCTGGCTGGCTCAGTGGGTAGAGCATGCAACTCTTGATCTCAGAGTCCTGAGTTCAAGCTTCACATTGGACATGGAGCCTACTTACAAAAAAAAAAGAAAGGAAAGAAAGAAAAGGAAAGGAAAAAAGAAAGAAAAGGAAAGGAGAGAAAGAAAGAAAAGAAAGATCCTGGGTCTGCCTTAACCACAAATTGCGCTGTCTAAATACCACAAACTGCGCTGTTTAAATACCACAAACTGAGTGGCTTAAACAATAGAAATGTATTCTGTCACAGTTCTGGAGGCTTTGAAGTATAAAAACAAGGTGTCAGCGAAGACACGCTCCAAGACTGGATAAAATCTTTCCTTGCTTCTTCCTAGCTTGTGGTGGCCCTCAATCCTTAGCATTCCTTGGCTTGCAGCTTCATCCCTCCAGTCTCTGCCTCTGTTGTTACATGGCCTTCTTCCCTGTGTGCTTGTCTCCGTGTCCTCTCCTCTTATAGAGACACCAATCTTACTGGATTTAAGGGTCCACTCACTCCAGCATGACCTCACCTAAGTTGAACTAATTATATCTGCAAAGACCCTGTTTCCAAATAAGGACAACCTTCTGAGGTAATGGGTATTAGAACTTCAACATATCTTTCTGGGGGACACAATTCAAACAGTAAAAACACCTCTGGAAAAAAGACCTTTCCTGAATACCCAGAGCTTCATGCCTCCTCCCAGTCACTTATATGTCACCTGTCTTATTTCCTTCATATAAGTTACCGTTGTGTGAAAGTGTCTGTCTCCATGTTGGTTGTATGAATCCCTCCATGGGTATATAATCTGCATGAGATAAACTCAGGGATCTTTTCTCTGTCTTGGTCATCATCGCATCCCCAGAGCTTGGCACATAGTAGGCCCTTAATATTTGTTGAAGGAATAAACATGAAAGATCATCTACTGCAGAGGTTCTCAACTTTTGGGGTTCACAAACCACTCTAAAATGGGAAATATACACATAAGCACACAGAGAAATATTCAGAATTCTTAACTGATGCCTGAAGAAAAGTGTGACTTATTCAAGATTCCCAGCTAATTAAAGACCGACTTTGAATTATGATTTTCATCCCTGGAGGTTGGAACTTCAGCGTATCTTTGGGAGGCACAGTTCAACTCATAACAATACCTCTCAACAAAAGTGAAACAAGGCTTGTTTGCATGCCTGGTTATTGCTGATGGAATGTCAGGCATTGTGAATTTTACCTTGTTGATTGGTTCCCTTCCTCCACCCCTTTTTTTTTCTCTTTCTCCCCACCTTCTCCCTCCCCCTCCTTTTGTATTTCAGTTTCCCTAAAAATATTTTTGAGCTTTACATTAGACGCAGTTATTTGGAAACAATTTTATCCTTTCAAATCTTGCTTTTAACATTTATCTGGGACTAAAACAGTGCTCAGTCTAGAGCTGATTTTTCCCCACTACGTGAGGCAAGACCAATACATCATGAAGTTTTCAGTCTGGCTGGTGGGACGAGGCACTATTCCTGGGCCAGTGTGAGTGCTGTACACTCTTACTTCTAATCATTTTAGGTGGTTCTTTCCTTGGCCTCAGGTGGTTGTCCTTGCATACATGTTGACCAGCGCTCAGCTGACTGCTGGAGGGGGTTCAGTGGGCCTCTGGATTCTCTGTGCGCAGCTGTTCCCTCTCTACAATTCTAACCTCCTTGGCCCCCCTGGACTCTCAGCTCTATCTTCTCAACTCTGGGGGTCTGCCAGGCTTCACCTGGGATCCCCCTCCCTGCACCATCGCCTGGAAACTCTCTCAGGACAATAAGTGGGACAATGGTAGAATAACTCCTACAATTTGTTTCCTGTTTCTCAGTGACCCTGTCCTCTGTTGACTGATGTCCAGTGTCTTGAATAAAAAACATAATTTCATGTATATTTTCCCCATTTTGTGGTTGTTTCAGATAAGAAGGTAAATCTGGGGGCGCCTGGGTGGCTCAGTCGTTAAGCGTCTGCCTTTGGCTCAGGTCATGATCCCAGGGTCCTGGGATCGAGCCCCGCATCGGGCTCCCTGCTCTGCAGGAAGCCTGCTTCTCCCTGTCCCACTCCCCCTACTTGTGTTCCCTCTCTCGCTGTCTCTCTCTCTCTCTCTCTGTCAAATAAATAAATAAAAATCTTCAAAAAAAATCTATATAAAAAGAAGGTAAATCTGGTCCATGTTACTGTATCTTGGCCAGAAGCAGAAGGCAGCATAATGCATTTGGGGTCCGTGTGCATCAACAGTTTGTTTCTTTTTTTCTTCTGCTGAGTATATTTCATTGTATGCTCGATTTACTTCTCCATTCTTTATCCATTCACCGGCTGAGGGACATTTGCATTGTTTCCAGTTTGGATTGATTATGAATAAAGCCACTATAAACATTTATGTAAATTTTTTAATTATGAAAAGGACAATTTTACATTAAAATCCAAACTTTAATTTTTTTTTAAAGTAATCACTACACCCAGCTTGGGGCTTGAACCTACAACCCTATGATCAAGAGTTGCAGGCTCTACCAACTGAGCCAGCCAGGTGCACCTAAAATCCGAACTTTTACTTTCTTTTGAAAAATGGGAAGATCTCATCACACTGGGCTCACATTCCTGCATAGCAATGGACTGGAACAGAGTAAAAATATCCCCTTCACAATGGGCTTGCCACTTGCCACAGTCCTCACCATGCTCAACTGTCTTGCCCCAGACTACTTCATGTATTTATGTAAACTGTAGTCCTTGGGGCCACCTGAGTTTGAGACTCCCACTATAATATGTCATGAAAATTACAAAACCATATGGACCACTCATATGGTGAAAAAACAGAAACAGGTTTACTTAATTGGGGTTAGTGGAATCAAAAAGGAAACACAGGGCCTTGAAGGATGAGAAAAGTGTCACCAAGCAGAGGATTTGGGAAGATGCCCCTCCACCTCTGCTGGCAGCTACTCAGTCCAAGCAGGTCCATCTGCCCCAAGCTACCTGTGGGCGGGAGAGGCTGGGCCTGTCCCCCAGGGAGATCTGGGCAGGTGCACCTTATCTGCAGGCTGGCCAGCTGTCAGGCTGCAAATCTAAGGGACTGTTCTCTCCGTGGGGTCAGGACTCTGTATGCATTATTCACGAGCCCTTTTGTAGATGGCAGGGGCTGGCCACCCCAATCGGCATAGCCAGAAGTATCAGATCTTACCTGGCTGCCACCCTGTCCTGGTTCCTGCCCAAAGTGCTTTCAGACTCACTTGTCAGCTCCCTGGGACTGGATCTGGCTCTGCTTAAGGACTTTGATCACGAGGGGTGAGAAAGTGTGTTATCCTCCTCACCCCCTGCCCACACCACCAGGCGGAAATCTCTCCTATTTGTTCTCTTTAAGGCACTCTACTTAGGAATCTGTCAGTCTGAGACTTTGTACAACCAGGTGGGAAGAATCATAAAAGTAGCAAACACATAACGCTCACTATGTGCCTGGTGCTCTTGTATATACTTCATGTACATGTATTAATGCATTTAGTCTTCAACAGCCTTGAGGAAGGATCTCTATTCTCCCTGTTTGACAGGTGAATATTTTAAGGCATAGTTTCTCCACCTTTTAATGGGATCAAGAACTACCTTCTGAAGATCTCATTAAATGCAGATTCTGATTCACTAGGTGCTAGGAAGGGCCAGCGATCCTGTAACTCTACAAGCTCCCAGCCAATATCATTGGTCCGAGGACCACATTTTAAATAGCAAGAGTCCAAGTTGCAGAGAGGTGAAGTAACATATCCAAGACCATCCAGCTACTTGAGCATTACAGGATGCCAAGAGCTAATTCTAAAAAAAGAGCATCTGTCCAAGGAGAACTGAAAATTCCAGGGACTTTTCCTTCATCTGCTTCCCACAAATGCCCTTGCTCAAAATAGTCCCCAAAGATTTTAACAAGCAATTTGGGGAAAGATGTTTATAGCAGCACTTTTTATAAAGATTTTATTTATTTATTTGACAGAGAGAGAGAGCACAAGTAGGCAGAGAGGCAGGAAGAAGGAGAGGGAGAAGCAGGCTCCCTGCTGAGCAGGGAGCCCGACGAAGGGCTCGATCCCAGGACCCTGGGATCATGACCTGAGCTGAAGGCAGCCGCTTAACCAACTGAGCCACCCGGGCACCCCAATATAGCAGCACTTTTTAGATCGCTGGAAACATCCCAAATGCCCCACAACAGGGAAACGGTGAAGTAAGCTGTAGTCTGTTTCATATAATACTATATGGCTGTTAAAATGATCAAGCTGTAGTCTATTTCATATAATACTATATGGCTGTTAAAATAATCAGTATGGGAACTAAATGGATGCCTATAAACAGGTATATTAAATTGTGTTAAGTAAAAAAGTAGAGCCCAAAATATTGTGTATATACTGGTTAAAGGCACATGGTCATTCCTGCACCCTGAAAAAGATAGGGTGAATTTAGTATAACAGAAATAGTCCATCATGTAAATTGATGGAATTTTTTTTTCTTAAATGTTTTTCAGGTGTTTGATAGAAATTGTAAGCCCCTATCTTTCTGTTCATGGCTTTTTTTTTTTTTAAGTTTTATTTATTTAAGTAATCTCTATGCCCACCCTGGGGCTCGAACTCACAACCCTGAGATCAAGAGTCATGCGTGCTCTTCCGACTGAGCCAGCCAGGCGCCCCAGTTCACAGGTTTATAATGTAAACAGCAAGCATTATTATGAAATTTCATTGGGGCGCCTGGGTGGCTCAGTCGTTAAGCGTCTGCCTTCGGCTCAGGTCATGGTCCCAGGGTCCTGGGATCGAGCCCCGCATCGGGCTCCCTGCTCTGTGGGAGGCCTGCTTCTCCCTCTCCCACTCCCCCTGCTTGTGTTCCCTCTCTTCCTGTCTCTCTCTGTCAAATAAATAAATAAAATCTTTAAAAAAAAAAAAAGAAAAGAAATTTCATTTATTTAGTGTTTACTCTTCAGGTATCAAAATGCCCTTTCTATCCTTGTTCAGTTATTTGCATTACTGCACCTAACTGGGGCTGAAGTCCTGGCTGGAAGGGCATGTGATTTCTTTGGCCCAGCCAAACCCGAGTTCAAACCCCAGCCCTCCCACTCGTCAGATGCATGACCTTGAGTCCATAATTCGCCTTCTCTATAAACAGGGATTGCTCTCGTAGTACTGTCGTGAGGATTAATGCATTGATGTAGATAAAGTGCCCAACACTATGTAAGTACCGGAAAGCACTGATGATATATTTGGGTTTTCAAAAAAAATAAACATTTTATTTTGGGATACTTTTAGATTTACAAAGCTGCAAAGAAGAGTACAGAGAGTTCCCACATACTCTTCACTCAGTTTTCCCTCATGCTGACAATTTACGTAACCATGACACCTTTATCAAAACCAAGAAATTTGGCGCCTGGGTGGCTCAGTCAGTTAAGCATCTGCTTTCGGCTCAGGTCATGATCCCAGGGTTCTGCATCGGGCTCCCTGCTCAGTGGGGAGTCTCCTTCTCCCTCTGCCACTCCCCTCCCACTCGTGTGTGCTCTCTCTGTTGCAAAAATAAATAAATTAAATCTTAAAAAAAAAAAAAACCACAAGAAATTAACACAGGCATATTACTATAAACAAACCTCCAGACTTTATTCAGATTTTTCCAGTTTTTCCATTGATGTCCTTTTTCTGTTCCAGAATTCAACCTGACATGGCACTTAGGCTTCCTGTCTTTTTTTTTTTTTTTTTAAGATTTTATTTATTTGACAGAGAGAGACACAGCAAGAGAGGGAACACAAGCAGGGGGAGTGAGAGAGGGAGAAGCAGGCTCCTGGCTGAGCAGGGAGCCCGATGTGGGGCTCGATCCCAGGACCCTGGGATCATGACCTGAGCCGAAGGCAGATGCTTAACCACTGAGCCACCCAGGCGCCCCAGGCTTCCTGTCTTTAATAGTCTCCTATCTCAGTGTTTCCTTGGTTATCATGACCTTGACAGCTTTGAAGGGTAATATATATTGTTGTTGTTTTAAGTAAACTCTATGCCCAACATGGGACTCGAACTCACAACCCTGAGATCAAGAGTTGCATGCCTTACCGACTGAGCCAGCCAGGCGCCCCTATATATTGTTTTAATAATAGCTTTATTGAGATACTGTGATGATTAATTTCATATGTCAACTTGACTAGGCCACACAATGCCCAGATGTCTGGTTAAATGTTATTCTTGGTGTGTCTGTGATGGAGTTTCTGGAAGAGATTATTTGAATCGGTAGACTGAGTAAAACAGATTGTCTTCCCCAATGTTGGGGGGACTCATCTAATCAGTTGAAGGTCTGAATACAACAAAAAGGTGGAGAGAATTCTCCCTCTCTCTCTTTCTCTCTCTTTGCCTCACCACTTTAGCTGGGACATCAGTCTTCTACTGCCGTCGGACAGGGATTAAAGCATCAACTCTCCTGGGTTTTTTTTTTTTTACCTCTCCTGGTTTCTCAGACCTTTGGACTTGGGCTAGAACTTTCACCATTAGTGCTCTGGTTCTCAGGACTTCAGACTCAAACAGGAAGTACACATTTTGCTTATCCATTCATTGGTTGATGGCAATTCAGGTTGTTTTCACTTTTTGGCTATTGTGAACAATGCTGCTATGACATTTGTGTACAAGGTTTTGTGTGGACATGTGTTTTCTTTTCTCGTGGTATTACACCTAGGAGCGGGATTGCTGAGTAATCTCTGTGTTTATCTTTTTTTTTTTTTTAAGATTTCATTTATCCATTTGAGAAAGAGAGAGAGAGAATGAGTCGGGGGGGGGGGATGGGGCGGGGGGAGAGGGAAAGGGACAAGCAGACTCCCTGCTGAGCACAGAGCCTGACACGAGGCTCAATCCCAGGACCTTGAGATCATGACCTGAGCCAAAGTCAGACACTTAAACCAACCGAGCCATCCAAGTGCCCCTGTGTTTAACATTTTGAGGCACTGCCAAACTGTTTTCCAAAGTAGCTGCCCATTTTACACCCTCACTAGCAATGCATGAAGGCTCCAATTTCTCCACATCCATGTCAACACTGGTTATTGTCTGTGTTTTTCATTTTAGCCATCCTTACAGTTTTGTATGGAGTGTATCTCATTGTGGTTTTAATTTTGTGTTTTCTTAATCGCTAAAAATGTTGAGTGTCTTTTCATGTGTTTATTGACCATTTATATATCTTCTTTTGGAGAAATGTCTATTCTAATCCTTTGCTCATTTTTAAATGGGGCTATTTCCCTTTTTTATTGTTGAGTTGTAAGGGTTCTTTATATATTCTGGATACAAGTCCCTTTCATATACACAATTGCAAATATTTTCTTCCTTTCTGTGATTTGATTTACATACATATAAAAATTTTTAACTTATTTAACAATCTCAGACTTAAGGAAAAGCTGCAAGTACAGTACAAAGCACTGATTTTTCAACCCATCTGGGTGTAGATTTAAAAAAAAAAATTTTATCCTTTCTATTATTAATTTTCTTTTTTTTTTTTTTTTTAAGATTTTATTTATTTATTTGAGAGACAGAATGAGAGAGAGAGCACATGAGAGGGGGGAGGGTCAGAGGGAGAAGCAGACTCCCTGCTGAGCAGGGAGCCCGATGTGGGACTCGATCCTGGGACTCCAGGATCATGACCTGAGCCGAAGGCAGTCGCTCAACCAACTGAGCCACCCAGGCGCCCTCTATTATTAATTTTCTAGTGAAAATATCCCCAACCTCCAATGGCCAGAGATGCGCGGAGGAAGTGCTTGATAAAGGTTTAGAAACTGAACACTTCCTAATTCACCTCAAAAGCTGAATGCCATCTCAGAATACAAAAGGAATGTATCTGTAGACACCCTTGCTGTCCTCATTTGTTGCAGACACAAAAGCCCTATATGATGAGTCCCAGCCATTCCTACTATTTTGAAGGTCCTCTGTGAAACAAAAGGGAGAAAACATCGAGCATCTATGTTTTTCTTTGTTCGATGCATTTGAAGAATGAAGTCTAACAGTTCCCCAGTGAAGCCGTATGTACCAGATTCCTTTGTATGATGGAAGATATTGGAGAAAGATTGTAGATAATAGGAAATTCACAAAAACATTTTCCAATGACTAGGCGGAGTGTTGGCTGCTTTTTAGGTTTTTGTTTTGGTTTGCTTTTTAGGCTACAAGATTAAGTCTTGTTTCATTGCACCACCTGCTGGCGACTTCTCAGAAATTTCTGTTTCTTCCAACAAAAGGCAAAAAGGCTTGTTCAACAGATTTATTAACAAATATTCTTTTTTCTCCCACCTAAAAAACTACCATTCACAGAGTATGGGTGGTAGAAATATTTCAATGCTCTTCATCTTTAATAAAACAAAACAATTTCCAAATTTCCAACAATAACCTTTTTATTGTGACATATATATATACACAGAAAAGTAAAATTTTTATGTAGTTTAAATAAATTATAAAGAGAATCTGTACAACTAAGACCCACATCAAGAATAAGGTTGCCATCACTCTAGATAATCCCATGTCCTTCTTCCCTAATCATAACTTTCTCCCTCCCTCCCCACAAAGGTAACCACTACCTTGATTTTGGGATAGTCATTTCAGCTTGTACTACTTCTAGAACCAGAAAACAACTGAAGTATTAATTTTTAAAAATAGTGTAAAACTTGGGGCACCTGGGTGGCTCAGTTGGTTGAGCGTCTGCCTTCAGCTCAGGTCATGATCTGGGGGCCCGGGGAGTCTGCTTCTCCCTCTGCCCCTCCCCCCCTCCATTCTCTTTCTCTCAAGTAAACGAATAAACACTTTTTTAAAAAATGGTGTAAAAATTTTGGTGTAGCTATTTAATCTGAAAACTTATGTGATTATTCCTGCATTTGACACATATCTACTGAGTTCAACATTGTTATAATCATTGGAGAATAAAAATCAAATCATGAGATACCATTTCACACCCACTAGAATGGCTAAAGTTAAAAAGACAGACAATTGGGGTGCCTGGGTTACGCAGTTGGTTAAGCATCCAACTCTTGGTTTCGGCTCAGGTCATGATCTCAGGGTTGTGAGATCGAGCCCCACGTGTGGGGCTCTGCGCTCAGTGGGAAGTCTGCTGGAGAGTCTCTCTCTCTCTGCCCCTCCCCACTCTCTCTCTCTCTCACTAAAATAAATAAATCTTTAAAAAAAAAAAAAGACAGACAATACAATACCAGGGTCACCTGGCTGGCTCATTCAGTAGAGCAGGTGACTTTTAATCTCAGGGTTGTGAATTTGAGCCCCACTTTGGGTGTGAAGATTACTCAAATTTTTTTAATTTTTAAAAACTTATTTTAGGGGCGCCTGGGTGGCTCAGTCGGTTAAGCGACTGCCTTCGGCTCAGGTCATGATCTCAGGGTCCTGGGATGGAGTCCCACATGGGGCTCCTGGCTTGGCAGGGAGTCTGCTTCTCCCTCTCCCTCTGTCCCTGCTTGTGCTCTCTCTCTCTCTCTAAGAGATGAATAAAATCTTTAAAAATATGTATTTTTAAAAAGACAATACCAAATGATGGCAAAGACATAGAGAAATTAAAAGCCTCATAATGTTACTTGTGGGAATGCAAAATGGTGCAGCCACTTAGGAAAACATTTGGCAGTTCCTCAAGAAGTTACACATGGAGGGAGCATCTGGCTGCTCAGTTGGCAGAGTGTATGACTCTTAATCTCAGGGTTGTGAGTTCAAGCCCTATGTTGGGTGTAGAGAGTACTTTAAAAAAATAATAAAATCTTAAAAAAAAAAGTCACCCATGGACTAATCATCTGACCCAGTAATTCCACTCCTAGGTGTACCACTGAGAGAAAACATATGCCTACACAAAAACTTGTACACAGATATTCATGGTAGCATTATTCCAAATAGCCAAAAAGCATAAATAGCCCAAACGTCTGTCAACTGATGAATGAACAAAATGTGATATACCATATCATGCAACATTATTCTGCTATAAAACAGAATGGTGTGTGCAATGACTGGCTGCCTTAGTCAGTGAAGCGTGCGACTCCTGACTCTTGGTGGACAGTTCAAGCCCCATGCTGAGCATAGATATCACTTAATAAAAAAAATTAAAAACAAACCAAAACAGAACAAAGTACTCACACATGCTACCACATGGAAGACCCTTGAAGTCATTATGCTATGTGAAAGGAGTCAGTCACAAAAGACCATATAACTGTGTGCTACCATGTATATGAAATGTCCAGAATAAGCAAATCCATAGAGACAGAAAGTAGATTAGTGGTTGTCAGAGAATGGGGATGGGGGAAGGGGGAGAGACAGTGACTGCTAAGGGTATGAGGTTTCTTTTGGGGATGATAAAAATATTCTGGAATTAGATAGTGCTGATGGCTGCAACCTAGATCAGCCACCTGAAAATAAATAAGCTACAGAAATGCTTATTGCTGTATGCCACTCAGAACAGGTTGCTGTTTGTTTTACTAGCACACTGAACTGTACACTGAATTGTGCACCTCAAAGAGTGAATTTTATGGTAGGTGACTCACATCTTAAAAGTTGTTATAAGTAATATATATTTTTGGGTGCCTACTATGAGCCAAGCACCATGCTAGGCACTGGGATTACAATAATGAGCAAAGCTAGATAGGGCTCTTATTCATATGTAAGGTATGTCATATTAAATATTGCACCACACAAAAGACACTGGAAGATCATCTAAGGGAAGGCAATATAGAAGTATAGAGGTATTGAATCAATGTTGTACACCTGAAACTAATAAAACACTATGTCAATTATGCTTCAATAAAATTTTTTTAATTAAAAAAAAAAAGAATTATGAGATGAACACCTCCCATGTAACAACAACCCAGGTCAAGAAATAGAACACTGCCTTCCAGCTATAAAACAAGTAAGTCACTGGGGGCACCTGGGTGGCTCAGTCGGTTAAGCATCCAACTCCTGATTTCAGCTCAGGTCATGATCTCATGGTCTTGAGAATGAGCCCCATGCTGGGCTCTGTGCCGTGTGTGGAGCCTGCTTAAGATTCTCTCTCCCTTTCCCTCAAATAAATAAATAAGTCATAGGAATATAATGTACAGCATAGGGAATATAGTTAATAATATTGTAATAACTTTGGGGCACCTGGATGGTTCAGTCAGTTAAGTGCCTGCCTTCAGCTCAGGTCATGATCCTGGGGTCCTGGGATCGAGCCCAGCATCAGGCTCCTTGCTCAGCAGGGAGTCTGCTTCTCCCTATCCCTGTGCCTGCCACTCCCCCTGCTTGTGCTCTCTGTCAAATAAATAAGATCTTTTAAAAAAAAATTTTTAATACATAAACAAAAATTTAAAATTTTTTTAAAAATAAAAAAATCATTAAAAAAATAATGATATTGTAATAACTTTGTAGGGTGACGACTGGTAGCTACACTTATCATGGGGATCATTTTGTAATGTATAAAAATATTGAATCACTACGAGGTACACCTGAATAGGATTTTGTATGTCAGTTATATTTCAGTTAAAAAAAAAGAAATAGGGGCGCGTGGGTGGCTCAGATGATTAAGCGTCTGCCTTCGGCTCAGGTCATGATCCCAGGGTCCTGGGATCGAGCCCCGCATCGGACTCCTGGCTCAGCAGGGAGCCTGCTTCTCCCTCTCCCTCTGCTTCTCCCCCTCCTCATGCTCTCTCTCTGTCTCTGTATCTCTGTGTCTCAAATGAATAAATAAAATCTTTTTTATTTTTATTTTATTTTATTTTTTTAAAGATTTTATTTATTTATTTGACAGAGAGACACAGCGAGAGAGAGAACACAAGCAGGGGCAGTCGGAGAGGGAGAAGCAGGCTTCCCACTGAGCAGGGAGCCCGATGCGGGGCTCGATCCCAGGACCCTGAGATCATGACCTGAGCCGAAGGCAGACGCTTAACGACTGAGCCACCCAGGCGCCCCTAAATAAAATCTTAAAAAAAAAAAAAAAGGCTCTACGCTGCATATGACTCTAATTTGTTTTCGCTGTTAGGATGTTCTAGTGCGTGAATAGCACACAAGTGGTTTACCCTTCTATCACTGATAAACAGTCAGGTCACTTCCTGCTCGGGATGTGTACAACAATGCTACAATGGCTTCGGCACACGGCTAGTTCATGGCCATTCTTACCTTTAACTGCACCAGATCATACCAAAGTGTCTTCCAAAGCGGTTCACACTCCCTAAAAGAGTTCGAACCTTCTGCCTTTTTGAAGTACTTTTGAAAAGTGTATTTCATTTGGCTGATGGCTTACAAAAAATCTAAGTGCATTTTCAGGAAAGCCGCTATTGGGCTATTTGAAATGGGGAGGAAGAGAGACACCTGGCTGCCTTAACCAAGGCCAACCTAGATCAGCCACCTGAAAATAAATAAGCTACAGAAATGCTTATTGCTGTATGCCACTCAGAACAGGTTGCTGTTTGTTTTACTACAAAAGCTAAATGAGACAATCCGGGATAGGGAACGGATTTATGATACAGAACTCTTCTTTGGAATGGCACCCAACATCATGAAATTTTCTTATTAATATTTATACTTATGGCCTGCTATGGCCTAAATGCCCTATACCCCAAATTCACATGTTGGAACCCCAATGCCCAATGTGATGGTATTAGGAAATGGGGCCTTTGGGAGGTGATTAGACCATGAGAGTGGGGCCTTCATAAGTGGGATTAGTGTCCTTATAAAAGAGACCCCACCATGTGAGAATACAGTAAGAAGTCTACAACCCAGCTGACCATGCTGACACCCTTATTTTGGACTTTCAGCCTCCAGACTGTGAGAAATAAAATTCTATTGTTTATAATACCAGCCTGTGGTATTTTGTTCCAGCAGCCTGAAGGAACTAAGGCAGAGCCTAACATTTTGAGTAATGAATGAGGTCCGTATTATTTGCAACACAATTTCAATTTCATTCATCCATATAAGTGTAGCTATGTATTGTTGTATATATATGAGAAAACATTTGGCCTTCAAAGTCAAAAAATATTTATTATCTTTACAGAAAAGACTTGCCCAATGACAATTTTCCCTCTGGTTCTGGGAGGTGGGGGTCACTTTCCCTGGACAAAAGGGAAGCTCATACATTTGGAGATCTCACATCAAGGAGAAAAGGGCATTGAATTTCAGTAGCAACCAAGAATGTCCACCATAGCCACCCACCCACTCTACCTGCCCATATTATCATGGCCCAGGACATGTGTGAAGACACAGGACAAAGTCAGTATCAAATACAGTGATTATATCATAGGAGAAAATGAAGTAGGTTGGGGAAGGGGCCAGCTTTTCAACAATTCACTAGGGTTGAAAGGACTGACAGTTGGGGGGCCTGGCTGGCTCAGTTAGTAGAGCATGTGACTCTTGATCTCAGGGTCCTGAGTTCAAGCCCCACGCTAGGTGTGGAGGCTACTTAAAAAAAAAAAGAAAAAAAAGGACAGTTATTATCTTCATAGATCTTTTGTCATCTTTTTAAAGAGGCAAAGACAATACAATTATACTTTATTCAACCATCCATTTATTCATCAAGTATTTATTAAGGACCTATGGGGAATTGTATTCATTTCCTAGGGCTGCTGTAACAAAGTACCAGAAACTGGGAGGCGTTAACATCAGAAATGTATTGTCTCACAGTTCTGGAGGCTAGAAATCTGAAATCAAGGTGTCTGTAGGGGTGGTTCCTTCTGGAAGCTCAGATCTGTTCCATGTTCCTCTTCTAGCTTCTGGTGGTGTTCCTGCCATCTTTTGTATTCCTTGGCTTGTGGCAGCATCTCTCCAATCTTACTTGGCATTCTGCTTGTGTGTGTCTCTGTCCATATTTTCTCTTTGCATAAGGATACCAGCCATATCGTATTAGGACCTACCCTAATGACCTCATCTTAACTTGATCATCTGCACAGACCCTCTTTCCAAATAAAATCACATTCACAGGAACTGGAGATCAGGATTTCGATGTCTTTGGGGGAAACACAATTCAACCCATGACAGGAACATGTTTTGAGGCTTACAAGGCCACAGCATCCTTTTTTTTGAATTAAGATTTTATTTGAGAGAGAGAGAGAAAGCAAGAAAGAGTACGAGCCCGGAGGTGGGGGGAGGCAGATGGAGAGGGAGATTCCCCGCTGAGCAGGGAGCCAGATGCGGGGCTAGATCCCAGGACCCTGGGATCATAACCTGAGCCAAAGGCAGACGCTTAACCGACTGAGACACCCAAGCGCCCCAAGGCCACAGCATCCTTATACTCAGCCTTAAAGGAGTGGGAAAAAGCCAAGGAAGGAAAATAGGAAGAGGGAAATATAGCAGAGGGGAAGAGAAGAGAAAGGACTACAAAAGAGAGAAAAAGAGAAAAGTTGGAGGAGGGAGGCAGGACCAAGTACATAATTTGTGCAGCCCAGTGCAAAATGACAATGTGGGATTCCTTGAAAAAAAATTAAGAATTTCAAAATGGTGACAGCAGAGCATTAAGCCAAGCACAAGGCCCTTCTTTAGCATGAGGCCTGTGTGACTCCTCTATGGGGAAAATGGTACTAATGGGTGTACTGTGAGTCCATTTAAGGTGTCCTTGTTCAGTTTTTCAGTACTTTTCTGTGTTCCTTGCAAGTCACCTATGAAGCAATTCATTCTTTCTACAGCAGGTGCATTCTTGGGTTAAGACCCTTCTAAGATCCAATCTCTCAAGGAGAAAATAGTTTAGGAAGATGGTGGCTATCCAAAAGGGAAAATCTTGGGGATCCTGGGCGGTTCGGTTGGTTGAGCACCCGACACTTGATTTCGGCTCAGGTCATGATCTCGGGATCCTGGGATGGAGCCCCCCCTCAGATGCTTGCTCAGTGGTGAGTCTGCTTTAGGATTCCCTCCCTCTGGCTGCAGGAGCCATGTGCCCGCAGTCTCGCTCAAATAAATAAATAAATATTTAAAACAAACACAAAAGGGAAATTTTTTTCTCCCTAGCCCCACGTAATGTCTGAGTAATTTCCTCAGAATACCCAAGAATCACTTTTCCTTTCAGTTGTTTGGATCCTTGATTAGGATTTGTAACTTGGCATGGAAGTTTCTCTGCTCACCAGCTTACACTTCCTTAGACAGTTTTCCAGCTGCTCCCTGCTTAACCAGGTCACTGTGGTCAAAAAGTCACCTTCTGCCTCGTGCCCTGTATCAAAGCAAGTTCAAGAAAACACACAGGTTCCTGACCACCAGATTTGGTTCCAAACATCCTCAGCTTGGCATCTAACCTCCTCTCTCCCAGGCTAACCGACTATGTTCATAGAACACCATCTCCTACGTTCTCTGAGGTTACCCTCCCCTTTTCAGTCAAGACAGTCTCCAGAGCCACTTTACACTATCATTCCTAGTCCAAGCCCTTGCCCAGGCTAGTCCTACCCCTGAACCCCACGGTGTGAACTTTTCAAGGGCAGGGGCTGAATTATATTCATCTTTGAATCTCCAGTATCCAGTAAGATGCACACGTATAAAACACAACGTGCTTTCCACAAATGCCTATGGAATAAAGTTGATGAACTGACACAAGGGACTTCCAAAGCATTTACAATTATTTTTAAAAGATTTTTTATTTATTTTTATTTGACACAGGGACAGAGATAGTGAGAGAGAGAGCATAAGCAGGGGGAGCGACAGGCAGGCAGACGGAGCGGGAGAAGCAGGCTTCCCGCTGAGCAGGGATCATGACCTGAGCCGAAGGCAGCCGCTTAACCGACTGAGCCACCCAGGCGCCCCAGCATTTACAATTTTAAAGACACAAAATCACTTACCTCGATGCAGACCTCTTTTCCGCCTCTTACTGAACGTGACTTCCAGACGGTTTCCTGTCTCCTAGGACGAACGTTTCTGTGGGCAAGAACATGTTCCTCTTGAATTTTTTGTCATAATACTTGTTTTCAAACTGGGCACATAGAAGGCATTCAGATCTCCCTGAGTCCTGAAGCCTTCTTTCTAGAAGGTAAAATTCATAGGGAAAAAAAGGAAACTTAGGGGAAATCCTCCCTTTCCCTAAAACCTGCATTTAACATACATGTAAACAGAACAATCTTGTAAAACCTTTTTTAGATGGACAAGTAAGTTCTCTGTGATCACATTCTGGTCTTTACATTTCTAGGTTCACGAATCTGGGACAGCGCCCCAACTCTGTTTTCCAATCAGTTAGCATTTGCCGCGTTTTCTCCCTCCGCCCTTTAGGCTTCGGAATACGACCCGCCCACTTCCGGCAGGGGCATCCACAGCGCAGGCGCAACTGCAGACGCCACTCTACAACCCCTCGTTCTAGTGCTGATGTACGCGCATGTGCAAAAAGGGGCGGGCTGGTTAATAGCGCGGGAGAATGTAGGCCCGCCGAACTCGCGCGACTGTCTCCGCCCACCTAAATAGGCGGGCGGAGCCGACTGCCCTCTCCAGGTTCAGGCAGCGCACGCGCACTTGAGTACAGGAACGTGGCGAGGGAACGAGGGCAAGCTTTTACGCATGCTCATTTAAATGAGGCCTGAAGCTTTTCACGTCAGCTTCGTCTGCGGCCTCCTCTCCGTCTTAACCCGCCTCTGACGTTTAAAGGGCCAGAGCCTTTTTCCACCCAATTGATTTTTTTTTTTTTTTAAAGATTTTATTTATTTATTTGAGAGAGAGAGAATGAGAGAGAGAGAACACATGAGAGGGGATAGGGTCAGAGGACGAAACAGACTCCCTGCCGAGCAGGGAGCCCGATGCGGGACTCGATCCAGGGACTCCAGGATCATGACCTGAGCCGAAGGCAGTCGCTTAACCAACTGAGCCACCCAGGTGCCCAACCCAATTGATTTTTTATTTTATTTTTTATTTTTTATTTTTTTTTAAAGATTTTATTTATTTATTTGAGAGAGAGAGAATGAGAGAGAGCACATGAGAGGGGGGAGGGTCAGAGGGAAAAGCAGACTCCCCGCCGAGCAGGGAGCCCGATGCGGGACTCGATCCAGGGACTCCAGGATCATGACCTGAGCCGAAGGCAGCCGCTTAACCAACTGAGCCACCCAGGCGCCCTGATTTTTTAAAAGTTAAGCATTTATGGAGGGCCTCGTATGTGCGGGGCCCAATTTATATTGTCTCCTGTGTACATTTTCCAGCTTTTCCTTTTGTAGAAATTACGTTAGTATTTATATTTTTCATAAATTTCTTCCCTTGCCCCAAGTGTACTGTTCCCTTGGAGGCAATTCTCTGAAATGACAGTCAGTGTGAAGTTCTGGGCGGGTCTTCCTAGGTTAAGGGGTCTGAAACTGAATCCTCGCTCGGCCACTTCCTTGGTCTTTTACTCTGGATAGGTTATCTAATTTCTGTGAACCTGAGGTTGCTGACTTTTTAAAATGAGGAGGGTGCCTGGGTGGCTCAGTTGGTTAGGCGACTGCCTTTGGCTCAGGTCATGATCCTGGAGTCCCTGGATCGAGTCCCGCATCGGGCTCCCTGTTCGGCAGGGAGTCTGCTTCGCCCTCTGATCCTATTCCCTCTCATGTGTTCTCTCTCATTCTCTCTCTCTCAAAATAAATAAATAAAATCTTTAAAATAAATAAATAAATAAAATGAGAATAAGGATTCCGACCTATCTCATAGGATTGTTATGAAAAGTACTTAAAAAAAAAAAAAAAGTATGGGGGCGCCTGGGTGGTTCAGTGGGTTAAGCATATGCCTTTGGCTCAGGTCATGATCTCAGGGTCCTTGCTCAGTGGAGAGTCTGCTTCACCCTCTCCCACTGCCATTCCCCCTGCTTGTGTTCTCTCTCTCTGTCAAATAAATGAATAAAAATTTAAAAGTAATAAAAAAAATTTAAAAAGAATGTAAAGTACCAAGTACTATGCCTCACACCAGCTATATGTTAAGTAAATAAATAGTAGTCATTAAGTGGAATTAATTCAGTCAGAAAATAGTTTTATACTTTCTGTAACATAGTTCCAGATGGTTTTTCAAGAGGATTTACCTAATTGCCTGGATGGCTAGCAGTATGTAATGGTGCCTCTTTCCCCACAGTGCTGCCAATATCACAGACCATCATTTTTACACATTTTTCCTAGTCTAGACAGTATGTAATGGTATGGCAGGGTTATTTTAACTTTCATTTCTTTAATTGCTAGTGAGGCTGTGCATTTTTCTTTGGGATGATTTATTAGCTGTGTTTGTTTGCCAAACAACTATTTTCAAACCGTGTAATTTCTACCAGCTTATCCTTGTAGACATTATGTTAGGTTCTGACAGAGAATTTTGCTGATCAATTAAAAAAAAAGAAAGAAAGAAAAAAAAAGGATTTGACAGAGAGAGAGAAATAAAATTTTCCAAGGACGGGATAGTGACAAAAGATAAGAGCTCATCCCCAAAGCAGCACTGTCCTGTAGAACTTTCTATGATAAAGGAAATGTTCTGTATCTGCAATGTCCCATATAGTAACCAGTTGCCACATGTGTCTAAATACTAAACACTTGGAATATGACTGGTGTGACTGAGGAATTTTTATTTTATTTTATGTTTTTTAAGGTTTTATTTATTTGACAGAGAGAAAGACAGCCAGAGAGGGAACACAAGCAGGGGGAGTGGGAGAGGGAGAAGCAGGCTTCCTGCGGAGCAGGGAGCCTGATGCGGGGCTCGATCCCAGGACCCTGGGATCATGACCTGAGCCGAAAGGCAGATACTTAATGACTGGGCCACCCAGGCGCCCCAGGAATTTTTATTTTTATTCAACTTAAATTTCCATAAAAATAGCCACCTCCTTGATAGAGTAACCCCAGAGATTAGGAAAGAAGGAGAGAAAGCAAGGGAAAAGAGGAGCCCTACAGAATCGGAAGTGGCCTCATTTATGTGAAGGGACTCAGGGTGCCTGGCTGGCTCAGCTGGTAAAGTTCAAGCCCCATGCTGGGTGTAGCAATTACTTAAAAATAAATAAATAAAAATCAATCAATCAATCAATCTCTTTTTTTAAGATTTTATTTATTTCTTTGAGACAGAGAGCACAAGCAGGGAGGAGGATCAGAGGGAGAGGGAGAGGCAGACTCCCAGCTGAGCAGGGAACCCAATGTGGGGCTTGATCCCAGGATCCGGAGATCATGACCTGAGCTGAAGGCAGACGCTTAACCATCTGAGCCACCCAGGAGCCCCTAAATAAATCTCTTTTTAAAAAAAATAAAGGGGGGACGCCTGGGTGGCTAAGTTGGTTAAGCGTCTGCCTTCAGCTCGAGTCATGATCCAAGGGTCCTGGGATGGATCCCGGATCAGGCTCCTTGCTCAGTGGGGAGCCTGCTTCTCCCTCTGCTGCTCCCCCTGCTTGTTCTCTCTCTCTCTGACAAATAAATAAATAAAATATTTTTTTAAAATATGAACGGGGGCGCCTGGGTAGCTCAGTCAGTTAAGCAGCTGCCTTCGGCTCGGATCATGATCTCAGGGTCCTGGGATCAAGCCCTGCATCGGGCTCATTGCTCATCCGGGAGCCTGCTTCTCCTTCTCCTTCTGCCTGCCGCTCTCCCTGCTTGTGCTCTCTCTATATATCTCTCTCTGTGTCAAATAAATAAATAAAGTCTTTAAAAAAAAATACGAAGGGACTCAAATTGGACTTTTGGCATTGTTCCTGAGAGAGACAGTCCCAGAGACTTCCAGTCTTGACAAGAAGGGTGTGTTTGGTCTGCAAAAATCTATCAAGCTATACATTGATGATATTTCCACTTTTCTATATGTATTTTACACTTCAATAAAAAGTTAAACAACGTTTGCTGCACTTTGTATTACCCTCTTTAGGCATTTCTCTCTCTGATTTTTAATTTGGCCGAATGAAAAATGAGAAACAATGGAAGGTGGCCAGTGACCCACTCTGGATGTGTGAGAGCCCCTAGAGGGCGCTCATCCCGCATCGGAGACTTTTTTAAAAAGCATTTTATTAGAGAGAACTCAGGTATCATACAATTCACCATTTAAAGTGTACGATTCCGTGGTTTTTAGTATGTTCACAGTGTTGTGCAGCCATCATCACAGTCAATTTTAGAATATTTTAGAATATTTTCACCCGCCCCCCGAAAGAAAGCCCCTTTCCCTTAACTATCACCCTCCTAACCCCTCGTCTTCCCTCCCAAGTAACAATTCATCTACTTTCTGTCTCTGTAGATTTGCTTATTCTGGATATTGTATCTGGCTTCTTTCACTTAGCACAATGTTTTCAAGGTTCACCCAGGCTGCAGCTTGTCTCAGTGTTTCCTTTTTATGGCTGAATAATATTCCATTATATGGACAGATGACATTTTGCTTATCCATTCATCTTTTGATGGACATTTGAGTTGTCTCAAACTTTTGTTGATTATGTGCACTGGCGACTTTTGCCGGTCCTGACAGGTGGGTCCTTCCTGCCACTTCTGGGAGATTGAGACCCAGGTTACTCAACCCCAGAAGACCCCATTCTCATTTTATTTAGATGGTGCTCTCAGGAGTGGACTGCAGTGTGAATGCCCCCCCAGAGTTGGCAATTCAGCAACTGTTGGGTGAAATCTGCAAGGATTTTTTGAGAGGGCAGAGCCTCCAGGCTTTCAGCCAAAGCTTTGTGCCCAGGAAGGTGTAAATAGGACCATGCTTCCCCAAGGGGATGTTTATCTGTGGCTGTATGGAAGAGACCATACGTATGTGGTCTGGAAACCTCAGACCACTCAGGAGAGCTCTCTTCACCCCATGCTTTACAAAAGATCCTTGAGAAGAGCCCAGCTAAATTCTAGTCTGACAAGTAATTATCAGAAGGGTATTTGGAACAGGAGCTCTCAAGCTTGATGCTCTTGGCACTTCAGTATTGGGGAGTGGCCAGTCCATAGCTCCTACTCAGGAGTTTGAAAATAATGCTACCAGATCCTGACCCCATAGGGAGAACAATCTCAGATTTGTAACCTGCCCATCCAGCTGGCCTGCAGAGGCAGATGAACCTTAACCTGCTCCACATTCTTCTCCAGGGGACGGTTCTAGCTTCCCTGAGCCAGGATCTGATTAGGGGCTGTGAAAGGGCTCCTTGCAGTGGTGGGACTGGGGCTCAGGCTGTGTCTTAGCCTGACCTAGGGAGAGAGGAAATTCTAGACCATGATGCGCCACTCAGCAGGTGGCAGGGTGGTTCTGGATAAAGCCACAAGCCAAGGGACAGTTTGTACTAGGATAGAGCCTGCTGGGACTGCTGGCCAGGCATCTGAGAAGGAGAGGAGAATATTGGAGAGAACGACAGCCATCAGTAGCATGGCTGGCCAGGGGCGGACTCCAGACCCTAGCTGGGCCACTCATGAATTTGGGATTGGAATTCAGAAAGAGCCAATTAATTTCTGTGAGTGGCTATATAACTGAGGTGATATACAGGGCAGCTATTTTCCACCACGAGCAGGAGAAAGCTGAATGAAGGAGACACACAGAGACATGGAGGCACCAAGAGAGAGGAAGAGGATGGCTTTGCTGTTGACAGCTTTCCAACACTCTTGTATCCTTAATAAATTTCCTTTATCAGGTAGTACGAGATGGCATCTCTAGTTGCAACCAAAAGAAACTTGGATGAGAAAGAATTTACACAGGGCAAGTTCTGTGTCCATCAATTACCCTCTGCTGAGAGAGAGACATACACCCAACAAATTAATTATAAATGATGCAATGAGTGTGGAAATCAGAGCAGAAGTCCAATTCCAAAAACAAAAAAACAAAAACAAACAAAAAGTCCCATTCCAATTGGAATGAAGAACAAAGCAATGAAGGAGAGCCCACTGGTAACCAAAGAAAAGCCCATCAAAACAAGATTTTCTTCTGAGATTGCTAAAGAGATTTAAAAACAGTAATACTCGGAAGCACCTGGGTGGCAAAGTCAGTTAGGCATCTGACTCTGGTTTTGGCTCAGGTCATGATCTTGGTGTCATGAGATCGAGCCCCGCATCAGGCTCCCCACTCAGCTTGGAGTCCTCTTGGGATTCTCTATCCCTCTCCCTCTGCTCCTCTGCTGATGCTCTCTCTCTCAAATAAATAAATAAATCTTAAAACAACAACAACAACAACACAGTAACAGTCAATGTGAGCAAAGGCAAAAGTGGGAGAAAAAACAGATACTGTTATTCTGTGGATGGAATTAATACAATCATTTTGGAGGGGAATTTGGTGTTATATATTAAGAACTTAAAGTGCTGAGTGCCTGGGTGGCTCAGTCAGTTAAGCATCTGCCTTCAGATCAGGTCATGATCTCAGGGTCCTGGGATGGAGCCCCACATTGGTCTCCCTGCTTAGTGGGGAGACTGCTTCTCCCTCTCCCTCTGCCACTCCCCCTGCTTGTGCATGCGTGCTCTCTCTCTGTCAAATAAATAAATAAAATATTAAAAGAAAAAAAAAAGAACTCAAGTGCTCATATATTTTGACCCATAATTCTGCCTCTAGAAATCTGTCCTAAGGAAATAAGCAGCAATGTGCACTCACATTTATGTGGAAGAACATTAATCAGATCAACATTTATAATGGAGAACACTGGAAATATATTTAATGCCCATCTATGGGAGCTTGGTGAACAAAATACTACTCAGATGTTAAAATGGTGTTCTCAAATGTGTCTCAACATGGAAAAAATTCTGCCATTCTTTGGGTTAGGGGTGTTTTTTCTGTGGTCACAAGTTGGCTCCAGTTTTGTAAAAAAGAAAAAAAAAGATATAACAATATTTATATGATTTGTTAAGGAAGTGCTCCCTGGAGAAACTGGTTAATAGATGGGGAAAGGAGGGTTGGGAAGAAGCCAAGTAAGTGCAGCCTGATCCCACGGGGACGTCTAAAGCAAAAACCACTTCAACAAATACTTTATGAATCCGCTTACATGGGGTACCCAGAACAGGCAAATTCATAGAGACAGACAGTAGAATAGAGGTTACGAGGGGCTGGAGAAGAGGGAATGCAGGGTTATTATGTAATGGGTATAGAATTTTAGTTTGGGATGATGAAAAAGTTCTAGAAACGGATAAATGGTTGGTGGATAGGTGGCAGGTGAGCAATATTTTGAATGTACTAATGCCCCTGAACTGTACACTTAGAAATGGTTAAATGGCAACTTTTATGTTACATATGTATTACCACAATAAACAAAAAATAACACACATACAAGGGGCGCCTGGCTCAGTCAGTTAAGCGTCTGCCTTCGGCTCAGGTCATGATCCCAGGGTCCTGGGATCGAGCCCCGCATCGCATCAGGCTCCTTGCTCGGCAGGGAGCCTGCTTCTCCCTCTCCCTCTTCCTGCTGCTCCCCCTGCGTGGGCTCACTCTCTCTCAAATCAATCAATCAATCAATCAATCAATCAATCTTTAAAAAAAAGGTGTGGTTCACACTGAAAGAGCGCTAGGGGAAAAGAAGACAGTCCCAATATGAGCAGTGGAGGAAAGCCACTACCATAAGTGGTACTGACAGGACAAAGGGAGGAGGTGGTGACAGAGCCCAGGGGCCAGACCTGTGTGTCAGGAGAGATAGCCATATGCGCTCTCTGCCCCAGAGACACCATCCGAGGCAGAAAGAAATAGGAATAACTACCCCAACTTCTCCCTCCCTCCTGCCCACCTCTCAGTCTCCTGCAAGCGTCTCCCATTGGCTGAAGGCAGCCAGAAGTGAACTGACCAGAGACCTAAGAAAAATGAAGCTGGCAGGATGCAGCCCTCTGCTAAACAGAGCAGAGCAGGGAAAAAGGGAAGAATGGAATCTGAGGACAGCCAATGACCAGCACAGGTACCATTCTTCTATTCAGTATATACATCCTAAGTGCACCCTATGTACCAGGACTCTGCTAGGTATTGGGGGTGATAAGGAGCCCACAGAAAGAGAGCATAGGGGCGCCTGGGTGGCTCAGTCATTAAGTGTCTGCCTTCGGCTCGGGTCATGATCTCAGGGTCCTGGGATCAAGCCCCGCATCGGGTCCTGCTCAGCAAGAAGCCTGCTTCTCCCTCTCCCACTCCCCCTGCTTGTGTTCCCTCTCTTGCTGTGTCTCTGTCAAATAAATAAAATATTTTAAAAAAAAAAAAAGAGAGAGAGAGAGCATAGTTTGGGGCAAGATAGAAGTGCTTCTATACAGCAGGAGGAAGCTTCCACCCCAAGAAGTTTGCCTCTAGCCCCTACTGTGCCTTGGTGCAAATCAGAAAAATGTGTCCCTCCAGGAGGACCCAGGCCCTTGGGCATACAGCCTGGCAAATAGCCGGGCAAGCTTCGTAGTCCTGGGCAGGATACTATTTCCAAAAACAGCCCTAGAGATTCTGCTTTGTCTCTAGCAGGAATCCCTAACCTGAAGGCTCCTGGAGCAAGAGTCTCTAAAAGCACATCATCCAATCATTCATTTGACAAATACTTGTTGAGCAACTACTAGGTGCTGGGCCTTTCACCTAGGTCCTAGGGAGACAGCAGTGAAAAAACACAAAAACTTCTCCGACTTCAAATATGGCAACACGCCAATAATTGTCCACTATACGCAGAGATTGTAACAGGTGTTCATTGTACTATTATTATGCTTTTCAGTGTGTTTGAAATTTGTCACTTAAAAGTTGGAAGAAAAAAACCTTTGCCTTCAAAAAGACAATAAATATGTGTATACACACACACACATATGGCAATGTTACACCACATGAAACAGGAATGAGGCTGGGAAAACAGGAAGCAGGAAAATGGGTTGTGAAGTATATATGGAGATTCCAGTTTTATTTATTTATTTTTAAAGATTTTATATCTTTATTTGCTAGAGAGCACAAGTAGGCAGAGCGGCAGGCAGAGGGAGAGGAGAAGCGGGCTCCTCCGCTGAGCAGAGAGCCCAATGTGGGGCTCGATCCCAGGACCTGGAGATCACGACCTGAGCCGAAGGCAGACGCTTAACGACTGAGCCACCCAGGCGCCCCAAGATTCCGGTTTTAAATAGGGTGGTCCAGGGGCACCAGACTGGCTCAGTTGGTAGAGCATGTGACTCTTGATACCGGTGTCGAATTCAGGCCCCAAATTGGGCATAGAGTTTTTGTTTGTTTGTTTGTTTTAGGGCATAGAGATTACTTTTAAAAAAAGATGGTCCAGAAACTCCTTACTGAGATGATGATTTCTGAATAAAACCTTGAAGAAGAGGAAGGAATGATCTAGACTGCCATCTGTAGGAAGAGATGTCCTGGCAGAAGGAACAGAAGAGACAAAAACCCCGAGGCAGGAACATGCCCAGCATTTTCCAGGAAGAGCAAGGAAGCAAGTGTGTGGCTGGAGCAGAGTGAGACTGGGTGCCAGAAGTAGGGGACAGGGTCATAGAGGAAAGGGGAGGGAGGTGGGCAGATGACGGGGAACTCTGAAGGCCCTTGCGGGGACTGTAGCTTTTACTCTGAGTGACAGGGGGGCCACTGTAAGGATGTGAACCCAGGAGAGGCGTGAGGAGTGACATGGGCTGACTTGTGTGTCTAAAATACAAGCATCTTCAAGGGGTGGAGGGTCTGCACAGCTTCTCTCAGATTCTTAAAGGTGTCTAGTAGACCCCCCCCACCCCACAAGACTAAGAATCGGAGTGACGTTGGTTTTCCCTTCACATTTTGCCGCTTTGTCTTCGAAACACGGCAGGAAAGCCTTTAACCCTTTCCTGTCTGCTTGGGGTGCTGTATTTGCCCTGGGGACCCCCAGACGGGGAGGGCAGTAGCCGCCCGGGGCACACCGGGGCCCACGCTCCGCGGATATCGCGTCTTCGGGCTCGCCCACCAGCCTTTTGGCCACCAGGCCGATGTCCCAGGCGGCACTCGACCTGCACAGGCCCTAAGACGTCCTTCCCCACGCCCCGATTGTGCACCCTTCCCGCCGCGCCGCAAACTCACGGTCTCCGCAGGAAGGGGCGGGCTCTGCCGGCGGCTTTGCTGGGCCCCGCGTTGCCATAGCGACCCCAGCCGGGCCGGGGACGCCCGAGCAAGCGGGGCACTCGGTTACTGAGGAGGGAGGCTGCCACCCCATCGCTCCGGTCCACGCGGCTGCGGATCCAGGCGCCGCCCCGCAGGTGAGCTGGCGCAGGTGGGTGGGGTGGGGGCTCGGGATGGCCCCCCAGCCGTCTGGGCCCCGCCCCTCCGCCTTCCATTGTGGTTAATTTATTATTTAGACTCAAAACAACCGGGCAGAGTCCCTGTCTCGCCTCCCAAGGCTTTCTTTTCCTATCGGTAGCTCACGTATTAAGACCGCAACCTGCTCTTGAGCAGAACCCTTGCTCCCAAGAAAGAGTGGGACAGAGGACGATTTCATATTACACTGATGAGGCATTAAGTAACACCCAATGACATCGTAAAAAAGTTATTAGGTTCTAGGTTCCCTTACACTTCTGAGTACACCAAAGAGAAAGTGTCATTTCGGGGCTAACAGGGCATTAACACCTTTCTGAACATTTGCTCATCTCAACTGCAAGCCACAGTATCTAGCTAAGACTTAAGGTGGTTTCTTTATAGTATTTTTATTTTTACAGTGCCTTCCCCTTATGGTATCTGATACTGGTTTACCTTTTTTTTTTTTTAAAGATTTTATTTATTTATTTGACAGAGAGAGAGATAGTGAGAGCAGGAACACAAGCAGGGGGAGTGGGAGAGGGAGAAGCAGGCTTCCCGCTGAGCAGGGAGCCCGATGCGGGGCTCGATCCCAGGACCCTGGGATCATGACCTGAGCCGAAGGCAGACGCTTAATGATTGAGCCACCCAGGTGCCCCTGGTTTTTCCATTTATAGTAATGATATGTAGTTTCTTTCTTGGATAAATATTATTGACTTTTTTAAGTGAATTAATTTACATACAAAGATTCATTGTTTTACAGGTGGTACTAGGAAATGGGAGGAAAAAAAGAAAAACGTTAAATTTAGGATCTGAAACTGTTTCCTTCCTCCTAGCTTTTGCCCTTGCTGTTTTCTTTGCCAGGAGTGACTTACCCTGTTCCTAGGCATGATTGTCAAAATATGTGTCAGCCAGTGTGGATGATCAGCCTGGTCAGACTCCTGGAGACCCTGCTATAGCCCAACAGCAGGAACTCCTTCATATGCAGGTCCAGTCAAAATGAAAAAGGGGGCCCTCACTCCTAAAGTATTAAGAATTTAAAAACAGTGACAGCAAAGGGAGTAAAGCCACGCACGGGCCCTTCTAAGGGTGGGCCCTGTTCGACTGCACAGGTTGCACACCCGTGAGGCTGGCCTTGTGTGGGTGAATGCCTGGGACACCATGATCTGATACCTGCTCAGCCCAGAGGTCATTCTAATTGGTCAGCACCTCTCATGCTAACGGTTAAATATTTCACTCCAGCCCCTGCTGCTAGCAGCACTTGGTGTGTGTGTGTGTGTGTATCCCCCAAACACATGGAGCAGGATAGATGGTACTTGCTGAGGGGACACAGATCCCCATGATTTGGAGGAGACCATCTTTATCACCTTGCAGGAGCCCCATGGGGACAGACAGATAGACATGAATGTCCGCACTGGAGATCTTGGGGACATAAGGAGCACAGGTGGGGGGCTCCCAGACCAAGGAGAGACCCTAGACCACCCAAAGTTTCTCTGCAACCCCATCAGGCACGGCGGGGAGGAGAGCCCTGGTCTGATGGAAAAACCTAACCAGGTAATAAGGCAGACAAGTAGAATATCTGGGCAGAGTGTCCAGCCATCCTAGTGTTCCTGGGACTGTCCGTTTCAGCACTGAAGTCCAAGTTCCTAGGAAACCCCTCAGTCCTAGGCAAACCCACACAGTCGGTCACCTAGAGGTAGTATCTTTAGTTGGTGGGTTCCCCCAACAGCTTCTTTACTTCTAATTTTTTTTAAAAAAATTTAAAGATTTTATTTATTCATTTGAGAGAGAGGGAAAGAACAAGTGGAGGGCAGAGGCAGAGGGAGAAGCAGGCTCCCCGCTGAGCAGGGACTAGACCCCTGGACCCTGGGATCATGACCTGAGCCAAAGGCAGACGCCTCACTGACTGAACCACCCAGGTGCCCTCTTTTTTTTTTTTTTAAGATTTTATTTATTTATTTGGCAGAGAGAGAGAGCGAGAGAGCACAGCAGGGGGAGCGGCAGAGGGAGAGGGAGAAGCAGGCTCCCCGCTGAGCAGGGAGCCTGATGGGGGGCATCCTTCCCAGGACCCTGGGATCATGACCTGAGCCGAAGGCAGACGCCTCACTGACTGAGCCACCCAGGTGTCCTCTTTTTTTTTTTTTTTAAGATTTTATTTATTTATTTGGCAGAGAGAGAGAGCGAGAGAGCACAGCAGGGGGAGCGGCAGAGGGAGAGGGAGAAGCAGGCTCCTGGCTGAGCAGGGAGCCCAATGCGGGGCTCGATCCCAGGACCCTGGGATCATGACCTGAGCCGAAGGCAGATGCTTAACGACTGAGCCACCCAGGCGCCCCTCCCCTGACGGCTTCTAAAGCCAGGCCCTGGATGTTTCCAGCACCCTCTAACAGATAAGGCAGGACCAAAGGGGCTACAGTGTTGGGTACTGGGTCCAGGGAAAGGGTCCCCGTAGGCTGTGGCTATCTCCCAGCCCACAGTGGCCTGGCTCCCCCCAACACACACATGCACACCTCCTGCAGTGGATCCCAGTGCTCACCACTGGGGCCTCCAGGCCAAGCTCTAGCCTTAGGGCCAGCAGCCACTCTGATTGGTCATACTGGTTATTAAATATGTGACTGCCAACCACTGGTGGGGGGAAGCTTCTTTCTGATGCCATCACAAATCCCCCTCCTCTACTGGTTTCCCTGGGTTCCCAAGCAATTGTGTCATCAGACCCCCCTCAGCGGGGCCCTAGAGATGCAAAGGAGCTGACAGGCAAGGGTCAGTCCAGCACAGAAGGGTCACCCTCAAAGGGCTGCTTGCTCATCTGCCCGGGGACTCAGAACATACATGACTCATGTCATTTGGGCTCAGACAAGCGCCCCCCAGGAAGCCCCAGGATCCTAGCACTACTAGGGGCACACTGAGCCCCTGATGTTCCTAACCCTCTGCCAGCACCCCCTAGCCCCACAGAAGCAGCCAACATGCCCATCTCCAAGTGCTTGCAAAAGTCGGAGCCCCTGTGGAAGGGGTGGGACCGGAAAGCCCAGAAGAACGGCCTGAGGCACCAGGTGTACGCTATCAGTGGTGACTGCTATGTGGGCGAGTGGAAGGACAACATGAAGCACGGTGAGTGGGGGACCTCAGGGGCCCCGGGGGCTAGTGTGGAGTCGGGACCATGGTGGGTGACTGGGACCTGACTGGGGCCAAGGAAGTCGCTGGCAGAGCTCACTGGGGACATAGGATGTGTCCCCAAGGCTCCCTCAAGGGGTGAATGCCACTGACCTGGGCCAGCTAGGGGTCTCCACTCGCTGAGGCTCTGGAACCAAACTCAGCCCTGACGTCAGCTGAGCGAAGCCCTCAGGGGCCAGCAGGGGACAAAGTGGTCTTGAGATACCAACCATAACCACAGCCAGGGTTCTAGGGACTCCAGCGCAGTCCCACCCTCTGAGACCTGAGCTAAACATGGGGCTGGCTAGCAGGAGGATCAGGTGCCCCCCCCAACCCAGCTCACAATGGGGATTCAAATGGCTCTGACGTGGGAGTCTGACCAGCAGTGGGTTAGGGAGGACACACACACACACACACACACACACACACAACTAGCTGGGGCTTTAACTTTAACTGCAACTTTTTAAAGATTTTATTTATTTATCTGAGAGACAGCAAGAGAGAGAGAGAGAGCACAAGCAGGAGGGAAGGGCAGAGGGAGAGAGGGAAGCAGACTCCTGGACTCTAGGATCATGACCTGAGCCGAAGGCAGACACTTAACCGACTGAGCCATCCAGGCGTCCCACTTTAACTGCACGTTTAACTGGCAAATGACATGGGGGTTCCTTGTGACACAAACTAAGCCCTGAAGAAAAACGAGTGGTTTTTGTTTTTGTTTTTGTTTTTAGTTTTATTTACTTAGGGGCACCTGGCTGGCTCAGTCAGTTGAGCATATGACTATTGATCTTGGGGTTGTAAGTTTGAGCCCCATGTTGGGTGTAGATTACTTAAAAATAAAATCTTTTTTTTAAAGATTTATTTATTTCAGAGAGAGAGAGAGGGAGAGCATGAGCGGGAGGGGCAGAGGGAGAGGGAGAGAGAATCTCAAGTGGACTTCACACTAAGCATGGATGGAGGCTGATGTGGGGCTGGGTCTCACGGCCCTGAAATCATGACCTGAGCCAAAATCAAGAGTTGGACACTTAACTGACTCCGCCATCCAGGCGCCCTTTAAAAATGAAATCTTAAAAAAAAGTTGTATTTATTTAAGTAATTTCTACACCCAACATGGAGTTCGAACTCATGACCCTGGGATCAAGAGTCACGTGCTCTTCTGAGCCAGCCAAGCACCCCGAGAAAAACAAGTTTTGATTAAAAAAAAGATGGTATGGCTTCTTAGGTCTTACAATTCCAGATTCTAAGCCTCTTAACCACTTTTTTCTCCTGCCTTCCTGAGTTAAGTACTTTGGAGTCCAGAATCCTGGGTCAGAATCTCAGCTCCACCAACATATGACCTTGAGTGACTAATTACCCCACTCTGAGCCTCAGTGTCCCATTCTGTAAAATGGGAAAATGCCTATTGGTAAGGATAAGAGATGACATCCACCAAGTGTGTAGCCCAGGGTCTGTGCAGAAGGGTCTGTGAGTGTTTGAGGGCTGAGCATGGCAGGGATCACCACTACTCAGAACTTTCCTAATCCAGAAGCACTCCAAAGTTGACCCCTCCTAGTGTGTGACTTTGGGTAAGCCATCTCCCATTCTCTGGATCTCAGCTGCCCCACCTGTGATATGAACTTATGGGTTGACATGGTCCTCTGAGCCCTCCTTCGGTGTGAGTCCTGCCTCCCCTAGGACCCTGGAGACATAGAGCTGTTTGGGCTGAGGCTATAGAAAATGGACCTGTCAGGAAATCCAGACCCAGCCTCCCCTCTCTTTAAGACACACCTTTGACCAAGCCAACGGGGGTTGCTGTGGTATAAGCGGACTGGAAGCAGTCAAGAGAGTCATCATCATGCAGGCCAAGGATTGGGTGGCCAGTGGTTCCCCCGACTGCTCATTCGTTCACTCCGCTAACCACTATGGCGCTCCTAGTCCACATCAGGCCCTCTACTGGGCATCTGGCATGCTGCCAACCCTCAGGGAGCTCCAGTCTCACAGAGGACCTGCACAATAAGTAATATCCCACTTTACAGAGGAGGAAACGGGCTCAGAGGGAGGAAATGACTTACTGAGGGTCACATGGCTAAAAGTGGTGGCATTAGCCTGTACATGCTAAATGGCCTGGAGGCGGAGGCCAGCTTCCCAGGAAACAAAGCAAACATGCTGTCTCAAGATTTCGTGGACCATGTACACTACATGGCGGAGAACCAGGGGCCCTGTTTCAGCCCGGGATGAGAAGGATTACTGTCAAGATACCCCGAAACAGATTTGGAGTAAGACCAACGTCTATAAGCGTTTTTACCCAACAGAGTGGCAAGCCTTCCTCGATGCCTTGCAGAGGAATAAGATGGAGACTGAGTGAGTGGCTTAGGCCTCCTCCTGGACCAGAGAAGCTGGAGACAGGGTTTAATGTTTTAGGCAAGGAGGAGCATGTGGCTAGATCTCACACACACACACACACACACACACACACACACACCCCTACACACACACACACACCCCTCTCTGGGAAAGAATGGTCTCCCAGAGGTTTCTGAGGGCCCTGGGAAAAGCCAGAACCTGCTGTTTTCAGAGTGGGTGGTTTGTTTAAATATAGTCTGCACATAATAAAACAAGGCTATTTTACTTCAAAAAAGTAAAAATAAAAATAAAAGTGGTGGCATCAGGATATGAAGGGGACCAGAGAGGAGACATGAAAGTGGCCATGAAAACAGAGAGAGGTGATGTTTGAGCTGAGCACACAAGGATAAGGATTAGCTCGGCACAAGGGCATGTCTTCTCGATAGTGGAATCAGAATGGAAGGATTTGTGGGGGTGGTAATTAAGTCTTGCTCAAGGAACAGACTGGAAGCCAGTGTGCCCAGAACAGAGAGAGTGAGGAGGGAGAATGGGCACACCAGGGGTCCAACCACACAAAACTTTATAAGAAGGGATAAATTTGCCTTTATCCCAGAAGCAAACAGTCCCATCTCACTTGGATCACATGCCCTTCACTGAACCAATCACAGTGGCCCGAGCTGGTTGGTTAGAGTTGCCAGAGGGAGGAGCCAGATCCATGCAAACCTTCAGGATTGAGAGCTCAGGAGGGGCTGGTTCCCCCAAAGAAATAAAACTAAAAGAAGGACAGGTAGAAAAACCGGGTGAGAGCTCTACCTCACGTGCACAAATAATTGGTAACATCTTTTGTATTTGCAGGCACTGTTCTAAGTGTTTTCCTTATGTTAATGAATTTAGTGATCAGTACAACCCCATGAGATATTCTCATCCCCGTTTTACAGATGAGGAGCCTGAGGCCCAGGGAGTTAAGTTACTCACCCTAGATTAAAAAGCTCACAGGGACAATGTTGGATTTGTTCCTGAGCTACTAAGGACCAAGACATGAATTAGCCCATATACGTACTCCACAAATATTTTATTCATCCCTTTGTTCAACAAATGTCATTGTTCAACATGTATTGGTCAGCTGCAACGTGCCAGGCACTGTTCTTCAGTGTGGGAATAGAGCAGTGAACAAAATAGACCAAAGTTTGTGTCCTCATGGAGTGCACTTTCTCATGGAGAGCTAGACAATAGACAATAAATGATAAATAAATGAATTGTCTGGTATGTTAGGAGTTGATAAGCGATATGGAAAGAAACAGAGCAG
This sequence comes from Neomonachus schauinslandi, assembly GCF_002201575.2. NCBI lineage: Eukaryota > Metazoa > Chordata > Mammalia > Carnivora > Phocidae > Neomonachus > Neomonachus schauinslandi. The sequence goes on along the minus strand of NC_058416.1, from coordinate 85,004,015 downwards.
GGTAAGGGGGTAGGATAGGCTTGTGATTTTATATGGGATGGTCAGGGCAGGCCTCATTGAGAAAATAAATTTGAACAGAGACTTGGAGGAGGTAGGGAGTGACTGAATATTTGGAGAAGAGCATTCCAGGCCAAAGGACAAACAGGTACAAAGACCCTGAGGCAGAAGCATATCTGGTGGGTTCCGTGGAGGCCATAGTGGTTGGAGGGCAATCTGGAAGTTGGGAGTGGAAGACACAGATGAGGCTGGAGTGGTAGGATATAGGTCTTCATGTATGTTTCTGAGAACTGAAGAAATATGCAGAACATTTTCTAGAAACTCTAGCCATCTGGTGTAACCTTTGAGTATTATTAAGAGATGAAGCTCATTATTATTAAGAAAAGAAGAAGGGGCAGATTTCTACTTGGGGGTTGCTGTGTCAATCTGGCTTCAGGGCAAAGGGCTGGAGAATTGCTATTTGTAGAAATGGAACTTTCTTGGGGTTTTCACTGGTGATGGGGGTCTAGAGAGGAGGCACAGACCCTGGCTCAGCCCTTGAGAAGGTCACCAAGTCTTCTAGGGGCCCCTGAGGCCAAGGCAGACCCAGCACCTGCCCCTCCAGCCCCATGGCTGCCATGTCTGCAGTGTCGGCCCACCTGTGTGTCATCAGGAAAAGGAACACAGATCTGGAAGAAGAAAGGAGCCATCTATGAGGGAGACTGGAAGTTTGGGAAGCGAGATGGCTATGGCACCCTCAGCTTTCCTGACCAAGAGATGGGAAAGCCCAGGAAAGTATACTCTGGCTGGTGGAAAGACGATAAAAAATCGGTGAGTGGTTCCCATCATGCCGTGCACCTGTTTGCACTCATGATGGGGTGTGGGCCAGGCTGAAAGTGGGCTCTGTGTGTGTGTGTGTGTGTGTGTAGGGGGAGCAGTCAGAGAGTCCTGGGAGAAAAAGGAGGAGGGTTGAGGGAACGAGGACAAGAGTACTGTGTTCGTGGGAGAAGGAAGGGGTGGGAAATCATCCAGGCTTCTCAGAACAAAACCCAGGAAACAGGAAGCAAGAGGAGAAGGCCCAGGGAGGAGCCCAAGAAGCCCTGTGGCACAAGAAACCAGCCAGGCTGTGGGGGGGCCAACTCTCCTCCCTGTCTGCCCCACTCATTTCCTGGCTTTCTTCTCCCTGGGCATTCCTTTCTGAGAATCCCCCTGCTGTTGGACCGGCACAAGAAAGGGGTAGGAAAAGAGGGAACAAGAAAGCAGAGGCCACACCCTTGGCCACAGGACAAGACAGGAAGGTCCTGGAGGTAGAAGCCAGCCAGAGGCATGTCCTCAACCGAGAAATGCCTGAACCCTCCCGGTATCTCCAGAATGTGGCATACGGTGCTTCAACCAACTCACGAAGTCATCGTCATCATCATTCTCATTTTATTGATAAGGAAACAAGCCCGCAGAGGTGAGGTGCCTTGCTTAAGGTCACACACTGCTGGCGAGTGGTAGAGCTCAGGATTTCGTGATCTCTGTGCTCAAACTGTTTATTGGCCAGTGGGGAGAGAGATTTCCCAAAATAAACAATTCGCATACAATATGGTGTTAGGATAGAGGTTTCCCCAGGGAGCCCACAGGAATATTGAGAATTCAGGGCAGACTTCCTGTAGGAGGTAATACCAAAAGGCACAAAGAGTTAACCAGGGAGGGGAAAAAAGGAGAAGGGGAAGTAGCAAAGTAGTGAGAAGTAGCAAAGAATATGTCAAACAGCAAGGTGTGTGTGCCCACGGGGGTGGGAGTGAGGGGAGGGGTAGATGGGGGCCTTGAAAGTTACGTGGGGAATCAGGAATTTGAAGAGTAAACTTGGGCTGCTTAACCCAACTTCCTTAAGGTGTGATCTGCGGAGAGTCCATGATTCTCTGTGGTTGGACACTGAGGGTGGTGTTCATTTTTCTGGGGAGAAATCCATAACTTTGATCTGATTCTCAGAGGCATCTGCGACTTTTAAGAGGGTCAAATCAGAGCTGAGGAGAAGGGGCAAACGTGATCAGATGAGCGATGTAAAGATCCTTCTAGCTGCTTCACGGAAGATGCATGCGGAGGGGAGAATGGGAGAGTGGAGGAGGAGGACCAGTGAGGAGGGGAGAAATGGTGGTGGGCTGCACGAAGGTGGTAGCAGAGGGGTGGAGGGGGACGGACAGCCTGGGGAGCTTTTCCAATGCACGACCATCAGTTTGGGATGTAGGGCTGAGGGAGGAAGCAAGGAAGGAGTCCAAGTGTGTGGCTTGGGTGTCAAGGAAGATAGGAGTGGCTTTCCTAGTGGTTGAGGGCGCCGTGAACACGGACACCTTCGTGCTTTCAGGGCTATGGGATTCAGTTTTTCGGACCCAAGGAGTATTACGAGGGTGAGTGGTGTGGCAACCTGCGCAGCGGATGGGGCCGCATGTACTACAGCAACGGCGACATCTACGAGGGCCAGTGGTTGAACGACAAGCCGCATGGGGAGGGCATGCTGCGTCAGAGTAAGTGCCCCGCCCCGCCCCAGCCAGCCCCGCCCCAATGGCCTGCTGGCCACGCCCTCGGGGCAGCCCCGGTTGGTCCTGCGTGGCCACGCCCACTCCCCGCCCAGCCCCACTCCAGCTCTGCTCCGGTTAAGGTGAATGGCAGGACCAGATACCCGCTCGCCTGGGGTTTCTATACTAAAGGGGGAGCCTAACTAGACACATCAACAATTAAGACATTTTCTTATGGTCATAATAATTCTAGCCTACACTTACACAGCACTGAGCTCATTTAATCCTCACTACAGTTCTCTAAGATGGTATTCTGACCATCCCTTTATGTAAAAATGAACTGAGGCACAGAGAGGTTAAGTCACTCGCTCAAGGTCAACATAGCTTGTTCATTGTGAGGTCAAAAGTGCTAAGGACAGGGGCGCCTGGGTGGCTCGGTTGGTTGGGCGTCTGCCTTCGGTTCAGGTCGTGATCCCAGGGTCCTGGGATGGAGCCCCACGGCGGGCTCCCTGCTCAGCGGGGAGGCTGCTTCTCCCTCTCCCACTGCCTGCCATTCCCCCTGCCTGTGCTCTATCTTTGACAAATAAATAAATAAAATCTTTTTTTTAAAAAGTCCTAAGGACTATCCCTTTAAAATAGGAAGGTGTGTTGGAGAATGACAAAGGAGTTGGGGACAGGGGCTGTTTAGACAGACTTAGGGTCAGAGAATGTCTCCCTGAAGAGGTGACATTTGAACAGAAGACCTGAAGGAAGAGGAGTCTGATACGCACTGAGCTAGGGAAGAACATTCCTAGGCAGAGCAGAGTTGTGAGTAAACCGCCTTAGCGTCAGGACTTAATCCATTCTCTACATAGCAACCAGCCTGAGCTTTTTACACATAGGACCCTATCACTAACCTGCTTTCAACCTTTCCATAGCTCCCTCCTACCCTCTGAGTTCAGAGCCCTTACTGTGGTCTGCAGGGTCTGCAGTCCTGGAGTAGTGCCTGCCACCCATGTCCCTTGGGAAACCCTCGGTTTCAGCCTTACTCATTTTCTTTCAGTTCCTCCCACACTTTTTGCCTCAGTTCCTCCCTCACCTTTTGCACTGCTGTTTTCTCTTCCTGCAATAGAAAGAAGATCCTTCAGGGCGCCTGGGTGGCTCAGATGGTTAAGCATCTGCCTTCGGCTCAGGTCATGATCTCAGGGTCCTGGGATCGAGTCCCGCATCGGGTTCCCTGCTCAGTGCAGAGCCTGCTTCTCCCACTCCCTCTGCTTGTGCTCTTCTGTCTGTCTCTCTGTCAAATAAATAAATAAAATCTTTATAAAAAAAAGAAAGAAAGAAAGAAGATCCTTCAGATCTCTGCACTGTCTCCTTCTCAGAGAGGCCTTCCCTGTTCATTCCACTAATGCACGTTCTCCTCAGTATCCTCAGCATCTGTTTCCCTTCCTTTTTAGCATATAATCTTGGGCAAGTTTCCTCCTCTCCGTGCCTCGGTTACCGGGAATAATAGTAGTACCTACAAAGTGGTACTACTATGAACAGGGTCTGGCACATAGTAGGCTATCTATAAAGCTAGTGTCATTGTCTCTCCAGACTGTGACCTAGACTGCACATCTATTTTGTTCCCCGTTGTTTTCCCAGTGCCTGGCACATAGTAGGTGCTCTTGGTGAAGACACAAACCTGAGCTCGGTCTCCTGAAAACTCAAGACTCCAATTTCCAATGAGATTTGGCCAAACTGAGGCATTAGGTCAGCTGAGGAGGGTTTAAACCAGCCATTTCCGTCTGTCATTCTCAATCCCCCATGCACCCAGCTCTGTGCTTGCTTTCAGTGAGCATCTACTAGTAACAGCCTGCACTTAGTGAGCACCTACTGTGGCCGCACATAGTGTGAGGGCTCCAAGTGTATCATTTCTAGTGGCCTGACTCAAGCCAGCCTGCCTGGGTTCAAATCCTGGATCAAGCTCTTACTAGCTACGTGACCTTCAGGCAATTTGCTTCAACTCTCTGTGCTTTGGTTTTCTCATCTGTAAATTAAGGATAAAAATACAACTTAACTAGGGTGCCTGGGTGGCTCAGATGGTTAAGCGTCTGCCTTCGGCTCAGGTCATGATCTCAGGGTCCTGGGATCGAGTCCTGCATCGGGCTTCCTGCTCCTTGGGAGCCTGCTTCTCCCTCTGCCTCTCTCTCTCTCTCTCTCTCTGTCTCTCATGAATAAATAAATAAAAATCTTAAAAAAAAATACAACTTAACTAGGGTTACTGAGAAAGTTAAATGAGGTTTGCAAAGTGCTGAGCATGGTGCCTGACACATAATAGTAAGTGCTCAAAATATTATTAGCTTATACTTGTATGCAGCAGGTATCATCAGACTACGATCCTTAGACCAAATCCAAATCCAGCTCAACACACGTTTTTGTAAGTAAAGTTTTATTGGCACACCAGACTTGCTCATTCATTTACATATTGTCCATGGCTGCTTTCACGCCACAATGGCAGAGTTGTGACAGAGACCCTGTGCCCCACAAAGCCGAAAATACTGTCTGACCCTTTACAGAAAAAGTTTGCTGACCTCTCATCTAGAGTTTATCCAGTACTCTTCTAAGTCCTTTCCGTGTATCGACTTATTTAACCTCCACAACAATTCTATGAGGTAGGTGCTTCTGTTATCCCCATTTTACAAATGAGGAAATGAGACAAAACAGTTAAGTGACTTGCCCAAGATCACATGGCTGTAAGGGTCTGAGCTGAGAAGCGTTAGCTTTATTAGTATTCCTTTTATGCCACCAGCAGCAGCAGCCGAGCAGGAGAGTGAATTCATGATTAAGAGCATGGGCTCCTGGGATGAACAGACCTTGGCTTCCAATCTTGTCTCTGCCACATCCTAGCTCTGTGACCTTGAGCAAGTCAGTCAGACTCCCTGAGCTTTTCAAGCTCCATCTGTAAAAAATGGAGTCGGTTATCCTTCATAGAACTGTTTTTGGGAGGAGCGAGTGAGGTCAGAAATAACAAAGAACCAGGCACAGAGTGAGTGCTGTAAAAACATTGCCTATTCATATCATTAGCTATGATTTTTTTACAAATAGGAAATGTTGTTCATCCAAGTTCAGGTAAGTAGTGGAGGCGAGAGGGGGACCAGGTCTGATTCCGGAAGTCACTGACACCCCCACCCCAGCCCCCACCCCACCCGGGGCTCTGATGTGTATAGGTCAGTCCTCCCAGACCGCGAGCAGCCCAGCCTGGGGCACTCTTGTCAGCTGGGTTTCCTTTTGGCTTCCCCGTGGGCACAGTATCCAACCTGGGCGTGCGGAGGGGCCAGCCTGGTAGTCTGGTCTGGTTAGGTGTGCCCAGCACCCACGTGACCCTGTCCTTTTCCCCAGAGAATGGGAACTGCTACGAGGGCTACTGGCAGAGAGGCATGAAGAATGGGTCCGGCCGTTTTTTCCACCTGGACCACGGTCAGCTGTTTGAAGGCTTCTGGGTGGACAACGTGGCCAAGTGTGGCACAATGATTGACTTTGGACGCGATGAGGCCCCTGAGCCCACCCAGTTCCCCATTCCTAAGGTGGGCAGCACCCAGCAGGGCCCTGTGGCCACACCCAGAGACAGAACACGGCCCCCCCGCAGCCACATCCAGCCTGGCCAGGCCCAGCCCAGCCCGGCCGGGGAACAGACAAGGTTTTGTTTTCAGCCAGGCATCCCCGTGGAGACTGGCAGCAGCCCACAAGGCAGACAGCACCTCCAAAGTAGGCAGCACCCCAAAGGCTGGCAGCCTGGGCCTTCCATGCTCCTCAGTCCAACCCCTTACTGCTTCCCTCCAGATCAAAATTCTAGACCCTGATGGCGTGCTAGAGGAAGCCTTGGCCATGTTCAAGAAGACAGAGGAAGATTGATGCCAGGTGAGGGGCAGGCATGCTCTCCAGCCTCCGATGTGGTTAAGGCAGCTCTTGGGGTCTCCTTTGGCCAAGGAACCAGGAGCAGAAGGTGGGTTTCTTGCTTCCTCCAATCCAGCTGGTTCTTCTTGGTTCCTTCCCTTCAAAACTCATTTCCTTGAAGACCAGTTTGCTCCTGAACACCCTTGAGTAAGGTGGTTTGCCCCAGGCCTGCACCTGCACATCCGTCCCAGCCCCTCCTGGTGTGGGTATCAGGGGGTTTGAGGAGAGGGCACTGGTATGGCATCTTGAGCCGGCTCGAGTCGCCGGCTCCCACCAGCCCCTTGCCCTCGCAGAGAGCACTCCAGAGCTTCCGGAGAAATTCAAGCCCGTCACCCAACTGCTCAAACCGGTGAGGCTTCTGCAGGAGTTGAGTGGTGACTCGGGGCACACCCTTGGCACCCTCTGAGGGCACCTCACTCTTCCCAGCACTGGATTATTCTCTCCCCAGCTGACTTTGGGGACCCTCTTGTTACAGGCTTCATTCTTGGTCATCATTCCTGAGAGCAAGAGTATAAAGGAGAACCTGGTGCCATCGGCCCTGGGCTCGTGGTGTGTGATTGGGATGGAGGGGGTGCAGCTCTGGGAGGGACTTCAGGTGAAGAGGGAAGACGTCCCTGCAGGCTGCATGGATTTACCCTGGGGGAGAAAGAAGAGCCTGCGTCTGGTCACACTGGCCACTGAGATTGGGGGCTGAGCGCCGCCCTGGCTTCTCAACCTAACACAGGAGTGCTCAACCTTGGGATCCTGTGGGAGCTTTAAAAGCTACGGACACCTAGGCCTCACGCCCAGACTCTCATCTGTCTGGGGTGAGGCCTGGGCCTTCAGAAAGTTCCCCCGATGATTCTAATGTGCATCTGGGGCCAGAATCCCTGAATTGCTGGTTTTGTGACCCTAAGCAAGTGACCTCAGCTGCCCCGCCTGTAAAATGGCACTTAGGAGATCTCACAGGGGTGTTTTTCAGGATTTGCTAACAGATGGAATAATAACAAATAACATGTATTGAGGTTGTGAAGCAGAGATCTGGGAAGAGGTTTGCATTATTCTAGACAACATTCTTCAAGATAAAAGGGATTCTTACATAATGGGTAAGAACACGAGCTCAGCAGTCAGACTGCCTGGGTGTGAATCGCAGCAGTGATTTAGGAGCTGTGTGTTCTCAGGTAGGGCACCCAACCTCTCTGTTCTCTAGGTTTCCTCCCCTCAAATACGGGGCAGTCATGGTCCTTGCCACTCAGGTTATTTGGTTAACATGAGGATGACATAAGGCATGTTCCTAATCCAAGAGTGATTTTGTCTCCCCACCCTCCCTGGGGACATTTGGCGATGCCCAGAGACATTTCTGGTTGTCACACTGGCAGGGAAAAATATTACTGGCAACTAGTGGGTAGCGATTGAGGATCCTGCTAAACACACTATAATGTGAACACTCAACAATAGAACTTTTCAGCCCAATGACCGAAGTGTAACCCTGCAATTCCATGATGTTCACTAAGGCCTCAGCAAGTGCCTGGCGCACAGTAAAGGCTCCATAAACACTATTTCCTGTCTGCCTTCGAAATCCTAAGCAGGGCGTGGCCTAACCCAAAGGTATGGTTCTGTCTAGACCTCTCGCACCAGGAAACTGAGCCCGGCGCACTCGGGGGACACAGAACGTTCACTCGGAGATAGGCCCTGTGCTGACAGCTTCACCTGTCTCCCCCGCCCACTCCACCACATGACCCTACAACAACTTCTGAGGGTGCCTACTATTATGATTGCCATTTTAGAGGAAGCAGCTTCACGGAGGCGCACAAGTCACAAAGCTACAAAGTAACTGTACTTAAACTTAGATCTATCTGCTCTTAGAGAGCACAGAAGGCTACCTTTTTTTCTTTCCCCCTGCCCCCGGAAAAGTAGGGTGTGTTCTTGTTTATGCATGAAATCTCTCTAGATGGGGACACAACACACTTGCAACAATGGATGTCACTGGTGAGAACCGGGAACCTGGGAACAGGGGAGGGCGGGCGACTTTTCACTGTTGTATTTGGAACCTCTGAATGTGTTTGTGTCTGAAATACAAAGAAAACTGAAATGAAAGAGAGACTGTCCTTTAACTACTGGCATTTCCATGAGCTGCCTGGGTTTGAGCACCCGAGGTGTTAAAAACACAGATTCTAGGGGCGCCTGGGTGGCTCAGTCAGGTGAGTGTCCAACTCTTGATTTTGGCTCAGGTCATGATCTCAGGGTCGTGAGATTGAGCCTCATGTCGGGCTCTGTGCTGGACATGGAGCCTGCTTAAGATTCTCTCTCCCTCTCCCTCTGCCCCTTCCCCCCGCAAAAAATACAGATTCTGTATCTACCCAGACCAACTTTCCAGGGGAAAGGCTTGGAAATCTACATTTTACAAGCCAATCTGGTGATTCTTGACTTGGGGCAAGTTGAGGAACACCTAAGACTAGAGTCGCGGGCCGGGTATTATTGCAGCCAGCTCTCAGGTCTCTGCAGAAGCAGGGAGGGGGTGGGGGAGGGGAACGCATGGAAGATGGCTAGGTTTCCTCTGGGGAGCAATGGAGAGTTTCACACAGGGGCCCCTACTCCCCACTATTCAGTCCTAGTTAGGGGGCTGTCCAGGGACTGGGGAGGGTGGGTTCTGGTGCATGTGATGCAAGATAGAGGCAAGAAGCTACAATAGGAAAAAAAAGGAAGGTCCTCTGCCCCACTCAGCCCACAAAGCTATTAGCATGTCCAAGTTTGCACAGGACAAGAACTTAAGGCCACACTTTCCCCCAACCAACTTTCACTTCAGTCAGAGGACTTTGTTTTTATAAAACCACGTTCTGTATTGGGTTTCTGGGACCATGGGGGGCCAGGCAAGTAACATAAACAAAGCTGGCCTGGTGTGAGACAAGAGGGAGTGGTGGGGACTGTGGCAAACACATCTCCCGGGGAAGGGGGTGGTTGTAACTCCTCTCCTTCTCACTGTTGCTCTGTGAGAAAGTGGGACCAGTGCTGCTGCTGGATCTTCCAATTTCTTAAGCAAAGACAAAATCAGCATGTAAGATTTTTGTGAGAGCTGGGCTCTGAGCCAGACTCTCCAGGTTCGAATTCTGGCCAATTACTTAATCTCTCTGGGCAACAATTTCTGCCATCTGCAAAACAGAGATAAATATTCCTGCCAAGACACACATCCTGATTGTAACTGCGGGAAAGTATGGGGGAAACCAGACTGAGGTAGCATTCTACAGAACCAAAGGCCTGGACTCCAAAAATGTCAATGTTAGAAAGGACAAGAAAAGGCTGCTCCAAATTTAAAGCAACCAAAGAGATGTGACAAGTGAATGCAACACATGAGCCTAAAGGGAAAAATCATGGCTAGAAAGGACATGATCAGGACAAGTGGAGAACTGAACACGAACGTCCTATTAAATAGTACTGCATCAATGTCAAATCTCCGGAATCCGATCAGTGAATTAAGGTTAGGGAGAAGAACGTCCTTGGTTTTAGGAGGAAGTATTTAGGCATGAAGGACAGTATCTGCAACTAAAGCATGTGGGCTCGGGAGAGAAACACACAGCTCATCCTCCTCATTCACAGCTTCAGTATTTGCCCGTCTCCTACTTGCTGAGTTCAAACAGGCGCTACTCTGCCTTCTTGTCTCAGCCTTCCTAAACAAGCGTCCTTTCACCATTTAGGGTCACATTTTTCACATTTGGTGCTTTTTGTCGGTGATTTTACCATTTTTTAAATTTATTTTTAATTTTTATTTTAAGGAGGCTCCATGCCCAACATGGGGCTTGAACTACATGACTCTGAGATCAAGAGTCACACGCTCCACCAACTGAGCCAGCCAGGCGCCCCAGTGATTTTGCTATTTAAAAAAGAAGGCAGTTGGGCACCTGGCTGGCTCAGTTGTTGGAGCGTGCGACTCTTGGTCTCGGGGTTTATGAGTTCAAGCCCCACGTTGGGTGTAGAGATTACTTTATTATTTTTTTTTTTATTTTTTTTTTTAAAGACTTTATTTATTTATTTGAGAGAGAGAGAATGAGAGACAGAGAGCATGAGAGGGAGGAAGGTCAGAGGGAGAAGCAGACTCCCTGCTGAGCAGGGAGCCCGACGCGGGACTCAATCCCGGGACTCCAGGATCATGACCTGAGCCGAAGGCAGTCGCTTAACCAACTGAGCCACCCAGGCGCCCTAGAGATTACTTTAAAACAAATAAAATCTTTAAAAAGAAGGCAGTGATGTGCCTTACGGAGAAAATGCCTCTTGGAAAAGCTTCATTTAGGTACAAGTTATTGTGCTGTTAGCGGTAAGTGAGTTCATTGCTCATGAATCAACAATGTGTATTAAATAAGGTGTCTTTAAACAGAAACGCACATAGGGGCGCCTGACTGGCTCAGCTGGTAGAGCACACAACTCTTGATCTCGGGGTTGTGAGTCTGAGCCCCACGCTGTGTGCGGAGATTACTTAAAAATTAAAACAAAACAAAAACAGACAGAAACACATAAAACAAGGTTACCTACTGAATGCCTGGCAGAATATCATGACCAGGGGCTCATAGGAACCTAACCCCACAGGAGCAATGGCTCAATATCCACTAATTCCTAGAACACAACTGCTGTGAATGACACGAATTGACTGTCTATGTATTTCAGTTATTATTTGGGCAACTTTTTTGTAGGTTTGAAAATTTTCAAAATCAAACGTTAAAAATTTTTTTTGCTTAGAGGCTCTCCTGATTGGGGCACCAGGAGAAATAATACCAGGCAGTCCAGACCCAACAAATACACACACAAGGTGTCCCTTATGAGTATATTTATGTGCGTGCACATACACGTGCATGCACACACACGCGTGCACACAAACACACACACACACACACATGACACCGAACGGGGAGGGAGGTCAAGACAGAAAAGACAAGAAGCATCCAAGTGGCAGGGGCACAGGGAGGAGGAGGGACAAAGGGAGCGTTTGTCCCCACTCTGGCTCCCACTGGTGGCCTCCTACCAGGAGGTGAACCCGAAGCTGGAAGAACAGGAAGTGCTTATTCTCTCAGAGGAAAGTTTCAAAGTGCAGTCGTTTCTCTTAAAAAAAAAAAAAAAAAAAAGCCTCTTCCCTCCACTCTCTGCCCCCTTACAAAAGCCCAATCCTCTGAGCTCGCTGTCCTTCAGGCTGGGGCAGGACGAGGTCGTGGGGAGCGGCGTAAGGCCAGAGATCTGACGTGCCCGAGCCCAGAAGGGCTTACGCATAGTGGCTGGCGGGTGTCAGGGGGTGATCCCCTCTGTGGTCCAGCTGGTCCTGCAGGCGGGCAAACTCAGCCAGCTCATTGAGCTCCTGGAACTGTCGGTCTGTCTTATGGCTGACCAGTGAGCGGTAGAAGTGGACGGCAAAGACGATAAAGACCAGGCCAAAGGGGACCATGATGGTAGTGGAGGCGATGGCAGCAGCCTGGCCCGGGGTGATGCCGCCTGTGCTGCCGTTGATGCTGGCCACCGCGCCACCGGCCGTGGGCTTGCTGGTGGGCCGGGGCTGCCCCGGCTGCTTCTTGAGGGGCAAGAACTTGACCCAGCAGAGCAGCACGACCTCGGCCAGGAAAAGCAACGTGCCAATGACGGTGGAGAAGGCCCAGGCTAGCTCGATGTGGCGGTGCATGCGCTCATGGGGCGACTCCTTGACCGAGTTGAGGTTGTGCACGTTGCTCACCGCCTCGATGTTGGGCAGGATGCAGGTGCTGATCATGAGCGCGAACAGGTGCACGGCCACCAGCACCGTGGTGCAGGCGCTGAAGGCGATGAGCAGCCCCGGCGGGTAGTCATGGTCGGCGTCCAGCTGTACCTCCACCATCGCCACCTAGGGGGTAGGGGAGAGGTGGGCTGAGCGCCAGGACCGTCACGGCCCACAGAGCCGCACTCAAATCCTGGCTCCCCATCAAGCTCCTGGACGTTGGGCAAGTCACCTGGCCTCTCTGAGCCTCTGTTTCCTTATCTATATAGTGGGGATAACAGGACTCACTCACTCAGGGTTGAGAGAGTACTAGTGAAGATAGCAGGTTTGGAGCCCAGGCTGCCTGGAGTTGAATCCCAGTTCTGCTACTTGCTCGCCACAGGTCCGTGGGAAAATCACTGAGCTCTCTTGAGCCTCAGCTTCTTTATTTGTAAAAGCAAGATATCACAGTAGTTCATAGGATTATTTCAACGGTTAAGTGAGAGTCCCTGGTACACGGTAAACATCTCCCAAATAGTCACCACTGCTCCTAACACCCAGCCAGGTATTAAAAACCAACCACCACAAACAGTTAAGATGGTAAGTCTGATGTATATTTCACTATGATACAGTTTCGTTAAAAAAAAAGAAGCAGCAAGCAACCACTAACCACTCTCTCTGCTGACCCCACATCTGTTCCCAAACACAGGCTTCTCCTTCATGCCCTGCTCCAGGGACAAGGAGAGGGGTGGGGTAGAGAGATGAAGGCCCTCCCAGGTCAGGCCCAGGCCCTTTCTGAGAACACAGTGCACCAACCAACAAGGAACGCAGAACCTTCCCAGAAGACACAGAGCCCACTGCTACCGCAGTGTGGCTGGCAAGCCTGGGGCCATCTCCTCCCCCAGCCCCCCTAGCCCCCGCTCCGGGCCCCACAGCTGACGCACTAGCTGCTTCCCAGTTCCTGGAGACGTGTGGACCCAGGGTCATCAGGGGCACATTCCGCGCCTGCCACCTGATGCTTCTCACCTGGGCCCTTGCAAATCACACCCATGTGAAGGAGCCAGCTCGTCAGATCTGCGGGTAGTGGGCACGCTGCCAGGGTCTGCCTGCCGGGGCTGGAGGGACTAGGCCAGCAAGCGCCAATGACAATACCATTAGGCACAGTGACCCTTCATAAAGTGTTTGTTCTGTATGTACCAGGCTCGGGGTGGAGGGGTGTCCAATGCTGAGATGTATCCCCTCGCCCCATACCAGCCTACCCTGACCCCTCCTTATTCCTGGGGAAGGGCTGGGCTCTTTCTTTCCCTACTAGCTCTCCTGCCCGAATGCCTGGTCCTGTTTGCTTTCATTTCTTGTACCTCTCTGTACCCTGCCTTTGGCCTGGAAAGGCAGTGTGGGGCAGTGGATGAGGGCACGGGCTCTAGAGCCATGCTGCCTGGCTTTGAACCTTGACTCCTCTGCCCTTTCTTCGGCTATATGACTCTGGCAAGCTCCTTCAACTTTCTGGGCCTCGGTTTCCTTATCTGTAAAATGGGAATAACGGTACATGATCAGAGGATTGTTGTGAGGACTAAGTTGTTTGTAAGATACTTAGGTCCATGTAAAATACTTAGCGCCTGGCACAGAGTCAACACTCAATAAAAGGGAGCTTTATTATTATTTTTCAGCTTAGAAACCTCATCTCTAAACCTACTACCTCTACATGGAATCCTCTGGGGTTTCTACCCTCCTGCTGGAGAGGTATACTTGGAATGACCGAACAGCAAGGCCAAACTGGGGGCCTGAGTCCTGGCTCCAGAACCACCCTTGCTTCCTTGTTTGACCTTGGTCGAAACCCTCCCCTCTTATCTGTAAAAGGAGGGCACATGGCGAGATGAAGGTCACAGGGTAGAGCTGATGTGGGGTCTGACACCTTTGAGAATCTGGTGAAAATAATGGATACCCTCCTTAGAACATCCAGGTGTGTGTGTGTGTGTGTGTGTGTATATATATATATATATATATATATTCACAGGACTTTTCAGACAATTTCAACGAGATTCACAGACTCTTGCCCTACCCTTGCCACAATGGATGACCATATGAACAGTTCAGCCCAGGAGTTTTCAAACCCCTATAAACCTGGGGCAGTGCCATCAGGATTTCAACTCTTTTTTTAAGATCACTGGTGTTGGGATGCCTGCGTGGCTCAATCGGTTAAAAGTCTGCCTTCGGCTCAGGTCATGATCCCAGGGTCCTGGGATCGAGCCCTGCATCGGGCTCCCTGCTCAGCGGGAAGCCTGCTTCTCCCTCTCCCACTCCCCCTGCTTGTGTTCCCTCTCTCGCTGTCTCTCTGTCAAATAAATAAAAAAAATCTTAAAAAACAAAACAAAAAATAAATAAGATCACCGGTGGCCTAATGCCAATCCTGAGACTTCTTAGTACACACAGGTGAGGGCAGGCCACCAGGGCACAATGAGTTAAGGGACACATCCCAAGACCCCCTGGTCTCTGTCACCAGGCCTGCTGCCCACGCTGGAAAAGGGGGGCACCCTCCAGCAATGCGTGCCTCCTGCTACCACCTCCCCACCACCCCAGCACTTCCTCTTCCTGTTTTGGCCTGTTGCCCCGGAACCTGAAACCAAAGAAGGGACAAGCAGGAGAGCCCGCTGCTTGGCTGCCCCAGGTCCCCTGGCTAAATTTATTCACTCACTGGAAATGTCCACACCCATTAGGTACATCAGGCCCTGAGCTGAGCACTGGGGGGAACATACATAGGTAACTACTCTGTTCCGTTACAGAACAGATGATGTCTCCCCCTCTACGTAGCCGGGAAGAATGAATTGGTTCCGCCACTTAACAAAGCTGCTAGGTGACCCTGGACAGGTATTTCAACCTCTCTGTACCACATCTATAAAATAAGGGCCTATTTGTGGTTGTTACAAGCATTCAATGAGCTAAAGAATATAAAGCCTTTAGAACAGGACCTGGCATATAGCAAGCTTAATAAAGTGTCAATGATTATGAGCAACATCATTATTATTCTTTTACAAATGAGGAAACAGTCTCAGAGAGGTGAGGTCAGCTGTCCCGGAGGTTGTAAGAACTGCTACTAAGTGGGAGCTCTGAACTCAAGTCCACTTGGCTCTAAAGCCCGGAGATGATAGGAGTGCTTTTCCCACATGGATGCTGCTACAGATCGAATGTTTACGTTCCCTCTAAATTCACACCTTGAAAACCTAACCCCCAACGTGATGGTCCTAGGAGGTGGGGCCTCTGGGAGGTGATTAGGACACGAGGATGGAGCCCTCCAAGCGGGATTGGTGCCCTTAAAAAAGAGAGCCCCGAGAGCCCCTTGCCCCTCCTGCGACGGGAGGGCACACTGAGTAGACAGCAGTAGACAGCAGCTGTGAGTCAGGAAGCCAGTCCCTCAACAGATTCTGAGTCTGCGGAGACCTTGATCTTGGACTTTCAGCCTTCAGAAGTGTGAGGAAATAAAATGTCTGCTGTTTATAAGCCACCCAGTCTGTCCGTCTGTTACAGCAGCCCAGACAGACTAAGACAGTCGCTGAGGAGACTGATGGATGAGGTCTTGACATGTAAGCATTTAACACAGGGCCAGACCACAGGAGGTGCTCAATCAATTTTAGTTGAAAAGAAAAGCAGGGGGCTTGAAGCAGAAGAGAAAGAGCCCAGGGGCGTCTGGCCGGCTCAGGTGGTAGAAAATGCAGCTCTTGACCTCGGGGTCATGAGTTCGAGGCCCACGTTGGGTGTAGAAATTGCTTAAATAAATGAAATTTAAAAAAAGAAAGAATAACCCCTGGATACGGTCAGCTCAGGCTGGAGAGTATGGACCCCACGAGCCAAGGTTCTGCCCTTTGGGGTGGGTGACAATGTCGGATCCCCACTCTGGGCCTGGTCTGCCCCAGCTCCAAACCTGGGGCATAAGGAGCAAGTGTGCCCCAAACCACACTGGGCCAGACGGCTACCTCGGCAGGACACAGACCATCTTTTCCATACCATGTGTCACACTCACAGGATCCAGGACCAGGAATCATAGGTACTGGCACATACTCAGCCTGGGGACACCAGAACCCACCAGCCCTCCCTAAGGTCTTAAGCTGGGGAAACGCTGGGCACTCCAAAGAAGAGGAAAGGCCCGGCTGCCAAGCTCTGGAAGAAACGCCATCACCCTCACCACCAGCCCCGACAATTCCTGGGACTTTGACCATACCAGCTGGCTGTATGTACTGCTGTCACACCGGGGACCAAGTTCAGCACCATGGGGCTGCAGAAAGGTATAACATGGAGAATGAACAGATGGCACGTGTCTTGGATCCTGATAAAAACCATTCATGGGAATACGAGCCACTGTTTTTTCCAGAATGCTTCCCTCTTGGGAAATCCCCCCACAGATAGGGAGAGTAAAGTCAAGGGGGCCTTGCGGAATCTGGCAGGCAACTCCCAGGGCCCCAGCTGAGTCCCAGAGAGATCGGATGAGATCAGATTGCAAGCAGCTTCGCAAGGTAAATATAGCCAGAGTGCTGGGCCCGTTAACCCAAAATAAACAGCTCCCAGCCAGCCAAGGGCCTGCTTGAACCTGGTCACATGGGGCCTAAAGGGACAGGAAGGATGAGAGACTGCCAGCCTCACCGCACACTGGTCCATGGACCCTGCACAGGGGCCACTGGGATGCCAATCTTTAAGCATGAGCCAAGAAGAGGACCACGTGATTTTGCACAGGGTGAGGCCTGGATGGCCTTGCCAGGCATTTGCCTGCTAGGCCCGAATGCCAACCACCTCTCCTCAGTCCTGCTGGGCTCCATGGAGACCCCTGCCACCTGGCGCCTGGAAGTCCAGGCCCTTCGGAGGCAGCCCTCCCATGCCTGGCCCGACCCCAGCGTCCACAGTTGGGAGATCCAACTGACCTTTTTCCAAGCCTGGGCTTCACTGTTCACTCTTCTAGGAGGGTGGGTGGCCGCGGCCTGGAACACTAGGGCCGCCAAGCAGTCACCCAGGGTCACCTGGAGCTGTCTGAGCCTGCCGGCCCTACCTCAAATGCAAACCATCTATTAAGAGATGATCGAGGCCTAGTCTAGTGGTTTACAAACTCTTTTGACCACTACAGTTCAGTACTCCAAATATTCTACAAACAGATAAACATTTATAAAAGAAACAAAACTTTCCCCAAACAATACTTCTCCTTAAAGGACGCTGATAGAGCCTATCCATACAACAAGCAATGCACGCTGCTCTTTTGTTCTGTTCTTATTTCATTAAAAAAAAAAAAATGCTGGTTGCAAGTCACCAAATTTACCTCATAAGCCAAACGGTTTGAACCTGCAGGTTCTGGGGAGGACAGGCATAGGCTTCCTAATTCCAACGTCCTCAGGTTTTACCTTCCAAGTCATCCCCACTCTGGGGCCTCCCAGGTGAGGCCGGGACCACTCACCCATTGGCGGGAAATAGGTATTGAGAGCTTACTATGTGCTTGAAGGATCTTGAGGCTCCGCTGGAGAGAGCGCAGGAAGTAGGAGGGCAAATCCCGGCCCCAGGGAGGATGGCAGGCCCTGAACATTTAGGCAAATAAGTATTTTCAGACTGTGATAAGTGTCCTTCCATCCCCGCTCCCCCACTACCGCACTCACCAACCACGTCCTAAAGACGGAATCACACGACTTGTTTCCCCCACTCTACTCTTATTTCCCTCTGTTTGCCCAGCATTCAGCACTGGGGCTTGTCCCTCTAGGGGTCAAAACATTACTGGAAGAAATAAATGAAGGGAAGACCCGATCTTCAGGTATTTCAGCCCCATGTCTCTGACATCTCTGGTGGACCATCCTCGGCGATCCATCCGGAAGACCACATTAGAACTTCCGATGACATTCATTTACTATTTAGCTCCTCCTTTCAACTTTTTAATTTTGTATTTTTATGTGTTTGTAATATACGTATCATATTAAGGCATATCTCATTCATAAGGATACCGATACTGAGCCTACGACTAACATTTTTTTTTGAGGGGTATGCGCTCAAAAATTTGGATGCTGCTTAGACCAGGGGCTGGCAAACCGTGGCCTCTAGACTGCAGTTTTTGTAAATAAAGTTTTATTGACACGCAACCAAACCCATTCATTTCCCTATCCTCTGCGGCTGTTTTCCAGCTAAAATGGCAGAACTGAAGGATGCCTGGGTGGCTCAGTTGGTTAAGCGTCTGCCTTTGCCTCAGGTCATGACCCTAGGGTCCTAGGATGGAGCCCCACATCGGGGTCCCTGCTCAGCAGGAAGCCTGCTTCTCCCTCTCCCACTCCCCCTGCTTGTGTTCCCTCTCTCGCTGTCTCTCTCTCTGTCAAATAAATAAATAAAATCTTTAAAAAAATAAAAAAATAAAATAAAATTTATGAAAGGCTACCTTCAAGTCCCATTACAGAGAAACCTGGTGGCTTTTGTTTACAACCTTCTCAGTTTTACTTCTCCAAGAGACCCCACCCCAACTCCAAACACTGATTTCCATCATGCCACCTTGAGAAACCCTAGAGTTCTCCTTTGCCAGCCCTGAACCCAACAACCAGCAGAACTCAACAGGGTTCCCAGCTGAAAAATCCAGAAATTCATGACAGGCACTTGTTAAGTTTTACAAAAGTCTTCTCAGCTAGGCAGGGAGCTCCCTCCCCTTGCGACATTTGACAAATTCCCATTTATAAACAGCCTGGAGTGCAAAACCCCACATCTGGAAGGATTCAAAGGCCCAGCTATCAACCAGCTACAGAAGCCAGAGGGCGGTTAAGTAGAAATGGTTCCAAGTCAGACCTACCAGTTCTTGAATTCTACTAGCTGGGTATCTTAACCTCTATGTTTCTATGAGACTTAGGTTTTTTTAGCTTCGGGTTTTTTGTTTTGTTTTGTTTTGTTTTAAAGATCTTATTTATTTGACAGAGAGGAAGAGAGAGAACACAAGCAGGGGGAGTGGCAGGGAGAGGGAGAGGGAGAAGCAGACTCCAATGAGCAGGGAGCCCTACTCAGGTCTCAATCCCAGGACCCCGGGATCATGACCCGAGCTGAAGACAGACGCTCAACCGACTGCACCACCCAGGCGCCCCTTAGCTTTTGTTTTTGTTTTTAGATTGTATTTATTTATTTGAAAGAGAGACAGAGAGAGCACGAGCAGGAGGAGGGGCAGAGAGAGAGGGAGAAGCAGACGCCTCACTGAGCACAGAGCACCCCTCTCACCCCGTCCCCCATCATGACCTGAGCTGAAGTTAGATGCTTAACCAACTAAGCCACCCAGGTTGCCCCAAACCCTAGTTTTTCTATCTATAGTACATATCTTTAAGAGTTGAACTAAGGATTAAATAAGAATGAAAGAAAAGGGTCCAGGCTCATGCCTGG
Organism: Neomonachus schauinslandi; assembly: GCF_002201575.2. Lineage (NCBI taxonomy): Eukaryota > Metazoa > Chordata > Mammalia > Carnivora > Phocidae > Neomonachus > Neomonachus schauinslandi. The sequence continues at coordinate 84,984,569 of NC_058416.1, read as the reverse complement.
AAGTTAGTAAAGAGTAACAACATCAACATCATCAAGATTATTCTAGAATTCATCACACAACTCTTCCCCTTTAAAACCTTGCACAACTCCTTACTGCCTACGTAAGAATTCAGACTTTTGAAACAGTCAGTCAAGGCCCTCCCTGTAAGTAACATCTTCCCTGACCAGAGTCACCTTTCTCATCTACTCCTTAGACACCCTCAACTCCAGCTACACCAGCCCCGCTGCCTCTACCTGAGACCCTAAATTTCTCATCTTTATAACTTTGTTCCCAATCCTTCCTCTGATCAGAGGGCTCTTCCTCAAGCCCTAACTCTACCACTTCAAGGTTTAGCTGGAATCTAAATGAGTTAACCTTTTAAAGCAGTCCCATGAGAACAAGGGTGAGCTAGATTCCTGAAAACCTGGGCCAGGTACATTCTAAGGGCTTTGCAGATACTAACTCAATGAATCCTCACACCAAGCCTATGAGGTAGGTACTACTATTATCCCCATTTTACAGGTAAGGAAGCCCCAAGGCCCAGAGACATTAAATAACTTTCCTAGGATCTCGGGGTTTTAAGTGGTAGAGCCGGAATTTGAACTCAAGTTGTCTGGCTTCAGTCCTCGTTCTTTGCTTGGTCATACTGAAGCCTCCCAGCTCTGTCCTCCTCCCACTCTGATAAGTCCAATTCCACAGCAATGGGGCCACACCAGGGTCAAGGGCTCTGCAGCTTACCAGCCAAGTAACTTCGGGCAAGTTTTTCAGCTGGGACAAGCACCTACCCTCACCAGGCTGTGTGAAGATCACAAGAGACGGTACAAGTAAAAACACTTAGCACAGGGGCGCCTGGGTGGCTCAGTCGTTAAGCATCTGTCTTCGGCTCAGGTCATGATCCCAGGGTCCTGGGATCGAGTGCCGCATCTGGCTTCCTGCTCAGCCAGGAGCCTGCTTCTCCCTCCCCCACTCCCCCTGCTTGTGTTCCCTCTCTAGCTGTCTCTCTCTCTGTGTCAAATAAATAAATAAAATCTTAAAAAAAAAAACACAACAAAACACTTAGCACAATGTCTGGCCTATGGCAAGAGCCCAATCAACAAAAGCAATGATTACTATTCGTAATTAGCCCTGTGAGTAGAAACAGTAATTTCTCACTCATCTCCATGCCCCCTGAACTCTGAACATATCCCAGAGGCTCAATGTCTTATGATTTCAGCTCTTCCCTCCAACTAATTTTCACAGAAATTCCAAGCAACTTCTGAAGCCGCTCTGGAACCTGGGAACAAAAGGGTGCTGGCGGGCAGAGAACTTGAGGAGGCAGATAATCCAAAAATAATTGATCCCAGGTCGTGGAAAGCATTTTGTTTACAGCAGCAGGCTGACCTTCCCAATTATCTTCTGCTTAGGCTAACGTTACAGCCTGTCCTCCCCAGCAAACCAAGACTGCCAGTGGGCTCACCACGGTCCTGCACAACACAGGGTCGGGCCAAGGGGGCTGCCTCTCACAGAGATAAACTGAGGCATAGATGACCCGAGTCATAGCCCACGAGGGTACCTGTGGCTCAAGAAACACCTGCAGGATGCTAACCATATGCTACATCAAGTGCCCCTGGTTTTTGGAGTCTGGATGCTGAGCCCAGCAAAGGCCTGTTGTTTCTAGGAGTGGGACTCTTGTCTGCAGACTAGAGGGTCCAGCTAAGGTGTATATGATCAGATCCTGAAAATTCCTCCACCTCTTGTGGGCCCAATCGGGACTCATAATGAATCCTCACGCAAGTCCATGGCACAGCAGGAATGTGGGTATATCTCCCCTTTGTCCACATGAGAAAACTGGCTCCAGAGCAGAGAGCTCCCCGTCTGAGATCCCACAGCCTATCTCGCCAGCACATCAGGGCACCCGGCCAGGCCTTTGCGCCGAGCAGCGAGTCTCTCAATCCCGTCCAGGCTCTTGGGAGACCCTCCCTCAATCTCACCTGCTGAACCTGTGAGCCTGGCAGCCTTGCCAACTCTCCCACCCTTAGAGATCAGAGGTCACATCAGTGCCTCTCTGGTTTTCCAGGTCTCTAGGAAGGAAGCCCTCTGGGGGCAGGAAGTTGGTTGTGCTGACTCACGGGCCAAGGGAGAGTAGTCCAGGAAACTCGCTCACTCTGTTTCCACGGTGCTGGGTCGTGTGGCACCCCTTCCTCTCAGAGGCTCACTCGCAAGGATGGGTGTCTGTCCTGGGGGGTGGGGCACAGGCAGACCTGCCTGCCTCTCGGATCTGTCTGTCCCCCCCAACTCCCTTTCTCCCACAGATTTACACTCACAGCAAATGCAGTTACCCTCTTATAACTGCCTCCCCAGAATGGAAGCTGTGATGGGGTTCAGCCCCTCCCTGCCAGAGGAACTTTGGGGAGTTCATCTGCGGAGTCAGGAAGCCTTCTCCACCCTGGCCAGGGAAAATAAAGGTCCCCAAGATACACTCTGGGTGAGCCAAGGCCCACCCGATGCCACTGCCTAGCCCCGCTTCCTGACTTCCTGCAGTGTTTTTTAGCAGGAGGAAGAGGAAGGTGCCATCTGATTAGGAGGCTGGCTTCTCGAGGACAAAGAGGACTCCAGAGGGCAGGGAAGTGCCACCCATCAGATCCTCACTTCTCGTGGAGTGGGAAGGGGCCTGGGCAGCTATGAATTTATGACCCCAAGAAAAAGGGGAACAGGTGTGCCACCATCTTCAACCCAGAGCACAGCTGTGAAAAGCTAATGGTGTCACTCCCTGCCCCCAAACTGTAACATTTTATTTTGCTGAGCTCTCCTGCTCTCTTACTTCCTAGGAGACGTGGTCCGAACATGTCCCTGGCTGGACACTGATCAGAACTCCATACGCCACAAAAGGCATAAGTGCCCAAGGCAGTTCTGGCTGCCAGCAGACTCAGGTTCAAATCCCACTCTAGCAGACTAGCTGTATGGCCTTGGGAAGGTCCTGTGGCAAAACCACCTCAAAGGATGCTTGAGGAGTTAGTGTGAAAGTTTAGGGGACCTAAACAATGCTTAGTACAGGGTGAGTGATTGGTAAACGGTCAGCTAGTCTTAGAGATTCTTCAGGCAAAGGCAGAGACTAGTCTCTAAGGATTTGGGACTGACAGAACAGAATTCCACCATATGACCTAAACCAAAAACTACTGTGCCACTCCTTTACACAAACACAGATTCTCTCATCCCCTCAAGGGCTCCTGAATTTAATTCTTAAAGTCAGAGATACTTCTAAGCAGCAGCCTTCATTTACTGATTCAGAAATCAAGATCCAGAGAGAAATGCATCTGAGGTCACATAGGCTGCAAGGGGCAAGCTAGGAGAGCTCTTCCCCAACCCCCATCACCTGGCTTTTTCACTGAGGCCCAGTGTGCTCTGGGCTCGCTCAGGCCTTCTAAAAAGTTCAGGCTGCGTTGGTCCACTTGTTTGTAGAACACAGGGAGAGTACCAGACACACTCCCAAGAAAACACGAGGGTGCAGCCACTCCCTCCCTCAAGGCCAAGGGCTTAGCTCACTCACTGGAGACTTGAGCACTCTGGGCTAGAGACCTTGGGAGAAGAGGAGGGCAGACCCCACTCACACAGGCTGGTGTCACACAGTGATCATCATGAATTGTTCTGCAGGCCCTGCTGGGGAAGACTCCAGGCCTGAAGGCACCCTTAGGAGCAATTCTCTGACCAACCTGCAGCCTCACGCACCCCACCCCTCAGAGGCCTGTTTCTCACTCCAGCCCAGCCTGGCATGGGAAGAGGAAAGGATGTCTGCCCCCACTCCCATCAGTTGAAAGCCCATTCAAGGGGAACATGTCCCACCCTCCTCCCCCACACCCCGTGACTCAGTGGCAAGTTTCTGGAGAAGAAACTGAGGGCGGAGAGTGGTTGTCAAAACCCTAGGGTGAGGCTCTCGGAAAATGCAGTGGGAGAAAGTGTCAGGAAATCCCCTCTACTAGGTGATAAAAGGACATGCCCAATACCTTTTAGCCTCAAGTGTGGGGTCACAAGAAAAACAGCTCAGGGGTCCGACTCCTCCTCCCCACCTCCTGACATCTGCTCCCACGGAGATCAGACCCTTTATGTCCTTCCTTTGCCCCCGAACATATGTGGGACTGTCTTCTTACAGATCTACTTCAAAGATCCCGCTGTTTCTCTCCACTTGCTGCATCAAAGTTGCCCATCTGAAGGCATCTGAGCCCCCCAACCCTGGACATTTGTCTGACACCCAATCTCCCACACCACGTGTCGCTTGTCGCCCACCTCTCCTCGGGTCCAGTACCTCTGGCCCCCTTCAGCGTCCACGACACCTTTCTCCCAGATCTTCCCCGCACCCCCAGCCCGCCCGGCCCGCCTGGCCTGCTCCCTGTGGGCCCCGTCGGGGCTGCGGGCGGGAGCGTCCAGGACAGGAGAGGGGGCAGGGTAGGGCGGCCGAGCTCACCATGGCGAAGCCGGAGAGCAGAGCAGAGGTCCGGCTGGAGGCTTTGAGCTTGGCGCGGCTCAAGTAGAGCTTGCGCCAGGACAGCGCCTGCATCGAGTGCTCGTTGAGGCTCATCACCTCGGAGTAACTCTGACCGATCCAGTCCGGGTAGGCGACGGCGGCTGGCGGCGGCGGCGACCCCGGGGGCTCTCCGTCCCCGCTGCGGCGGCGGCTCCGGCGGCTGCCGCTGGTGGTGCTGCCGCCGCTGAGGGGAAGCTCGGGGCTGTTGCTGTTCGGGGGCGGGGCGGGCTCCGGATGCATGGAGCACCGTGCAAAGGCGCGGGCCGGCCCGGGCTCCTGCGAAGGCAGCGGCCCCCACCCTCCGCCGCACCTCCGCCTCCGCCTGAGGCAGCCGCCGCCTGCCCCCCGCGCGGGCCGGGCCTGACCCGGCCGGCCGCCGACAACGATAAGGACCTCGACGAAGCGGCTGCTGCACCAGCTCGCAGGCCCGCCGCACCGCTTGCAAAAGCCCGGGGCCGCCCCGATGCGAGCCTGCGCGCTAGCCAGCGTCCAAGATCCCTGGCCCGGCCTCGGCGCGCGCTACGATTGGCCGCCGCCTCGGGTTGATTAGCATGCGCCCCCGGCCCATTCCTGACACCCCGCCCACGAAGAGGTGGGCGGTGCAGGAGCGAGTCATGTGACTCATATCCTCGGACGGCACCGCCCACCGTCTCTGGCGACGCTCTGTGAACGCTCGCGCCTCTTCCTGAAAGCTCTCTAGGCCTTTGGGGCCTCGCGGCGCTGTTGCTGCCCGCGCTTCCCATCTCCTCAGCTGCTCCGATGGCCCTTCGCCCGGAGCTCGGACTCCTTAGTTGGGCTGCCTGAGGTCACCTCTTGGTGCCTCCTGAGGCCCATTCCCCCTTGGAGCTATGTGGCTCAAGGTGTGGGGGGAAAAAAGCAGGCTGAGATAGAGTTCGTTCAGTCTGTGCTTTCCGAGCAACTACCTGATGCCAACACTGTTCTGATCGCTGAGGGGGGCGTGGTGATCAGGATGCCCAGGACAAAATCCCCTGCCTTCGTGGAGCTTACATTCGAGAGGGGAGACACACAAACACCAGGAGTAAATTATAATAGTCTAGGTGATAAATGTGCAGAAAAAATAAAGCAGGGTAAAGGGGGTGAGTAGTGCAGGGGTTGCAATTTGTAAAGATTATTTATTTGAGAGAGCGCGAGCGTGGGGGGGAGGGGCAGAGGGAGAGCGTCCCAAGGGGACTCAACTGAGCTGAGCATGGAACCTGACAGGGGACATGATCTCACGACCCTGAGTTCACCACCCTATGAAAACCAAGAGTCAGATGCCTGATCTCCTGGGCCACCCAGGCGCCCCGTGGGGGTTGTAATTTTAATTTTAGAATGCTCTGGGCAGGGATTTTTTTTTTTTTTTTTTGGTCTGTTTTGCTCAATTTGTTCACTTAATGGTTCATCAGCGTCTGCTGTGTAATAGTCCGGCTTGCACCCAGTATTTTTTTGAATGAATGAATGCTCAAACCCATTCAGCAAGTGTTTACTGAGCATCTATTAAGTGCGAGGCTAAGGGATTCCGGGAAAGTGGTAAACTTCATGGACTCTTATATTTTAGTGGGGACAATAGGTAATAAATAAGTAAGTTTACACTTTTCTGACTTGGTCACATTTGAGATGAGGCCTGAACCAGCGATGCAAAGAGCCAGGAACCTGCCTTCCCGGGGAAGGGAACAGTAAGTGCAGAGACCCTGAAGAGCAATATCTGGCTGCTGGAGCATTAGGATGGCGATTTAGCTGGGGAATAGTGAAGGGCAGAGGTGAGGTGGGGTTAGAGTCCTAGCCTTAAGACTGTCCCTTAGGATATGAGCTCCAGGGGGGCAGGGACATTTACTGTCGGTTTCAAAACTCTACCAGTATCTAGAATAGCACATAGGCTATTCTATGTGGCACATAGGCACATAGGCAGCGTTCAGTAAGCATCTGTTGAATGAATAAGTGTGGGAGAGACAGGGATGAGGGAAGCTCATAATTAGCCCAGTCAAATCACAAGCAGGAGGCATTCCAGGTCAGCGATTGTGAAATTTAACTCGTCACCACTAGAGAGCGCCCCTCCACTCCCCCACATTATGGGATAAACCTGAAGGCCCCTTCCTCCCCAAAGTCTCAGAGATTCCTCCGAGGCCATTCTGGAAGTTTTCATGAACACTAGGAAAATTGGAATTTGAAATCTCCCCTCACTGGGCTTGTTTCTTGGATGGCCTTTTCTTATCACTGCTCCTACTTAACCAACTGTGTTCAAAAACCACCTCCAGGGCGCCTGGGTGGCTCAGTTGTCAAGCGTCCGCCTTCAGCTCAGGTCATGATCCCAGGGTGCTGGGATCGAGTCCCGCATCGGGCTCCCTGCTCCGCGGGGAGCCTGCTTCTCCCTCTCCCACTCCCCCTGCTTGTGATCCCTCTCTCGCTGTGTCTTTCTCTGTCAAATAAATAAATTTAAAAAAATCTTAAAAAACAAAAAACACCTCCAAAGAGAGACCTTCCCTTTCTGTCTAAAGTGTCCCCCATTTCACGTTCTATCACCTCACCCTATTTTATTTCTTTTGTAGTTCTGATTACTACAGTATCTGAAATCACCTAGTTTATTTATGTATTGACCTGTTTGTCCATGTCCCCCCACCCCAGCCGATGAGCACCCTGAGATCAAAATTCTTACCCTTTTAAATCACTTCTCCAACACCGCCATGGACTCTCACGGGGTTAGACACACCGGAAACTCCCCAAAGAAGCATGTTCAATGAATAAGATAATGAAAGTGCTTGGGTCTGAGGAATCCTTGCTCAGACAGAATTGGGTATACACAACATTTGGAAGCTGATGGGGCCTGAGGGAGGCCAGGTCTGAAAGGGGAAGAGGCTGGAAGCTGGAAGGAGAGATTTGCTGATTTAGAAGGAACAATGGGATCTGGGAGTGGCAGCTCAGCAGGGGGCTTTGGGGCTGGGAAGAAGCCAAGTTTCCTTTCTCCAACTCCTCCATCATGCCCCTCCCCCCTCTCCTTCTAATACTCTGGGCTTTGAATCCTACCATATGCACAGAGCAGAAAAAATAAAAATATTATCCAGACTTGGAGGGGAGGCATCTGGGCAATTCCTGCTTCCAGCCCTTGGCCCTAGAGCCTGGAAAGGGCCTGTGGTTAGTAACCTTTCCCCACCCTTGCTAGAAACAGCTGGGACCTGAGATGCACCAACTCCATCCCAAACTAACCATTGGAGAATCAGGTTTGGAACCCCAGCTGCCCATCCCCGCAGGGCCTCCAAACACCATATATGGCTCCCTCTAGTGGCCAGGGAGGTGTGCTCTCAGCCTTTGGGGGTTTATATCCAAAAAACCCAAATAGAATTTTTCAATCAATTCTGTGCATGAGTGTATAGAGATCCAACTGAAAGGGCTGCTGCAACCCGCCCCATCACTGGGGCTAGTGAGCACAGCCCAGGGCTGAACAAAGATGCCTTTGGAGATGGGTAGCAAGCGTCCCGTAACATAGGGCGAAAAAATTTGACACTTAAGTAGTACTTACCTGGGGAATCTGGGGGGCTCAGTGGGTTAAGCGTCTGCCTTCCGCTCAGGTCATGATCCCAGAGTCCTGGGATGGAGCCCCGCATTGGGCTCCCTGTTCAGTGGGGAGTCTGCTTCTCCCTCTGCCTTCCACCCTGCCTGCTCGTGCTCCCGATCTCTCTCTCAAATAAATAAATAAAATCTTTTCTTTTTTTTTAATCTAGAGAGAGTGCACACAAGCAGAGGGAGCTTTTATTATATTGAATATATTATACTCAACTCCGGGGTTTCTTTCTTTTTTTTTTTTTAAAGATTTTATTTATTTATTTGAGACAGAGAGAAAGAGAGAGAGCACACGAGAGGGGGGAGGGTCAGAGGGAGAAGCAGGCTCCCTGCTGAGCAGGGAGCCCGATGCGGGACTCGATCCCGGGACTCCAGGATCATGACCTGAGCCGAAGGCAGTCGCTTAACCAACTGAGCCACCCAGGCGCCCACAACTCCGGAATTTCTTACAACAACCCATGGTATTAATATCACCATTTTACAGATGGAAACGTGCAGAAAACCAGTAAGTAGGACATTAAACCCAGTTAGTGAGTCTCCGGAATCTGGGGCTTAACCACCACCAAAGTCACACCTGCCCCTGCATCTCTGGAGCTATTTTGTTAAAATGCAAGTTACTAAGACCCACCCAGCAGTTTAGGCTTAGCAAGTTCTTCAGGCAAAGTTTGAGAACCACTGAACTAGATGGGCCTTAGTTTTTAAGTACTTTAAGGGTTTTACAATTGGTTTTACCAATGTTCCCTTGGTCACCCAGTTGCAGTGTGACCTTGGGCAAATTACTTAACCTCTCTGAGCCCCCAATCCTCTTAGCAAAAATGGAGATATTACAAATACCTATTCATGGACCCTGAATTTGGACACCTCACAGGCAGGTTTTTGAGGGATAAATCTGATGCCCAGCTGAAGAGGAACCCTCCTGCCCCTTCTTGTCCAATAAGGCTTCAAAGAATTGTCCACTTTCATTTCAGTTTGTTTGTTTATTTATTTATTAAGTAGGCTCAATGTCCAATGTGGGGCCTGAACTCACAACCCTGAGATTGAAAGACATGTGCTCTACCAGCTGAGCCAGCCAGGCACCTCTTATTTCAGTTTAAAAAGAGAATACTTTATTGGAGCCCATCATGGTTGCTTGCTTCTGTTCACTTCCTTCTCTCATCTAGGCCTCCCCCTCTGACTGCTCTAAGGCTTAAAACCCCTAAATTAGGGGCACCTGGGTGGCTCAGTCAGAAGAGGATGTGTCTCTTGATCTAGCGGTCATGAGTTCAGGCTCCACATTAGGTGTAGAGATTACTAAAAATAAACTTTAAAAAAAACACCCTAAATTAATCATAATAAAAATAATAAAATAATAAATAATAAATAATAAAAAAATAATAAAAAGCCACCATTTCTTGAGCTCATGCCTCTACAGAACAGTGCTTGTATACCTCTGATAATGGGAAGCTTACTCCTTCCAGAAGCCATGCATTTCTGTACTGGTTATTTTTAACAGTTCAAAAGTATTCCTTGTATGGAGCTGGAGCTGGTAGAGGCCTCCCTGTGACTCCCACTATGTGCCACATAGAATGTGTGAAATCCCTCTGCTGCCCAGCCCTGATGCCGGCTCCACAAGACATCTGGAAGGCAGCTTTGGTGAATGATCCAGAAGGCTTTCAGAATTGAAGAACTGGGTGAAGGGAGCTGAAAACAAAGTTAGATAACTGTCAGGGGACAGGTTGCACAATTCAGAATTAGGATCTGTGGACTGCAGTGTTGATCTCCAAATAATTCTCTGGGCCTAGAGCTCAGAAACTGTACTGGGGAGTCCCTGCTCTGCCTCCCTGGTCCCCAGTTCCTGGGCTTGTGGGGCTTGCTCTTCTCCCTGGTTAGGAGCCATTGCCGGGTCCATGGGTTTGTGCCTATGTCTTTTATGGGTAGTGCTTTTTATGTCCTGGCTAAGAAATCATTGCCAATGGGCACCTGGGTGGCTCAGTTGGTTAAGCGACTGCCTTCGGCTCAGGTCATGATCCTGGAGTCCCTGGATGGAGTCCCGCATCGGGTTCCCTGCTCAGCAGGGAGTCTGCTTCTCCCTCTGACCCTCCCCCCTCTCATGTGCTCTCTCTCACTCTCTCCCTCTCAAATAAATAAATAAAATCTTAAAAAAAAAAAAAAAAGAAATCGTTGCCAACCCCAAGGTCATGAAGATATTCACCTATGTTTTAAAACTTTAAGACATAAGTAAATAAATCTTAAAAACAAAATACTTTAAGACATAGATTTTGAAAAAAGATGTAGAGGTTTTGTTGTATGTTTAGGCATACGATCCATCTCAAACTCATTTTTGAGGGAAGTAAGGTTTCCCTATTAAAATGCATGGACAGAGGCAGCTGGGTGGCTCGGTGGGCTGAGTGTTGAATGTCTGACTCTGGATTTCGTCTCAGGTCATGATCTCAGGGTCATGAGATAGAGCCCTGTGTTGGGCTCCTAGCTCAGCGTGGAGTCTGCTTGTCCCTCCCCCTCCCCCAACTTGCATGCATGAGTGTGCTCAAGCTCTCTCTGTCTCTCAAATAAATAAAGTCTTTTTAAAAAATGCATGGACAGTTTTGTTGAAAGCCAAGTGACTATACATGAAGGTCTGTTTCTGGCCCTCCTCTTCTATCCCATTGCTCTCTTTCTCTATTCTTATGCCAATACATCCTGTCTTGATTATTCTAGCTTTAAAATAAGTCTTGAGGGGCGTCTGGGTGGCTCAGTCATGTAAGCGTCCCACTCTTTTTTTTTTTTAAGATTTTATTTATTTATTTGAGAGAGAGCGAGAGCGAGAGACATCACGGAGGCAGAGGGAGAAGCAGACTTGCAGCTGAACAGAGAGCCCAATGCGGGGCTTGATCCCAGGACCCTGAAATCAAGACCTGAGCACCCAGCCACCCAGGCACCTACTCTTTTTTTTTTTTTTAAGGGTTCTACTTTTTTTTTTTTAAAGATTTTATTTATTTATTTGACAGAGAGAGACACAGCGAAAGAGGGAATACAAGCAAGGGGAGTGGGAGAGGGAGAAGCAGACTTCCCGCCGAGCAGGGAGCCCGATGTGGGGCTCGATCCCGGGACCCTGGGATCATGACCTGAGCCAAAGGCAGACGCTTAACGACTGAGCCACCCAGGTGCCCTAAGGGTTCTACTCTTGATCTCAGCTCAGGTCTTGATCTCAGGGTCCTAAGTTCCAGCCTCGCATTGGACTACACACTGGAAGCCCAAAAAAGAAAGACCTGTTTTATTTATTTATTTGTTTATTTTTAAGTAGGCTCCATGCCCAATGTGGAGCCCAATTCGGGGCTGGGACTTATGACCCTGATATCAAGATCTGAGCTGAGATCAAGGGTGGGATGCTGGGGCGCCGCCTGGGTGGCTGAGTCAGTTAAGCCTCCCCGACCCTTGGTTTCTGCTCAGGTCATGATCTCAGGATCCTGGGATCCAGCCCCATGTCAGACTCCCTGCTCAGTGGGGAAGCCGACTCCCCACTGAGCAGGGAGCCCGATATGGGGCTCGATTCCAGGACCCTGGGATCATGACCTGAGCCAAAGGCAGACGCTTAACCATCTGAGCCACCCAGGCGCCCCTCAAATAAATAAATCTTTTTTTTTAAAGATTTTATTTATTTATTTGACAGAGAGAGACACAGCGAGAGAGGGAACACAAGCAGGGGGAGTGGGAGAGGGAGAAGCAGGCTTCCCGCAGAGTGGGGAGCCCGACACGGGGCTCGATCCCAGGACTCTGGGATCATGACCTGAGCCGAAGGCAGACACTTAACGACTGAGCCACCCAGGCGCCCCTCAAATAAATAAATCTTAAAAAAAAAAAAAAAAGAGTGGGATGCTTACCTGATTAAGCCACTCAGATGTCCAAATAAAATAAATTTTGAAGTCAAGTAAATTAAGTCTTTCAGCTTTGTTCTCCTTTTTCAAAACTGGTGTGGCTACACAGGGTGATTTATATCTCTCAATATATTTTGGAGTAAAATGGGATAAATTTTGTAAATGCATACGTGATTTGGGACTCATTACATCTCTTTGGGCAGGGTATCAGCAGGATTAAACATCTTCTTGGGTGATCTAACAACATTTGTTAGCAAAGCAAGACCAACCAGGCCACACTCCAGAGACTGAGCACCTGAGATCAGGGAGGACTGGTATGAGTTGAATTATGTCCCTGCAAAAAGATATGTTGTCAAAAAAAAAAAAAGAAAGAGAAAGAAAGATATGTTGCAGTCCTAACTCCCACTACCACAGAATGTGACCTTATTTGGAGATAGGGTTTTTAGAGGTAATCAAGTTAAAATGAGGTCCTAATCCAATATGACTGGTGTCCTTATAAAATGGGCAAATTAGGACCCACACAGAAGGGGGGAAGATGATGTGGAGAGATGCAGGGAGGAGATGGCCATCCGTAAGTCAAGGAATGCCTGAGGTTACCAGAAGGTAGGAGAGAAGCCTGGAACAGAACCTTCCATAGAGCCTTCAGAGGGTACATGCCCTTCTGACACCTCAATTTCCAATTTCTGGCCCTGAGAACTGGGAGACAACGCATTTCTGTTGTTCTCAGTCATCCGGGACACAGTACTTTGTTATAGCAGCCTAGGAACCTAACATAAGTACCCTGGAGTTGAACTGAGGTGAGGTCTCTAGTCAGCCAAGGTCGTTGAGATCGGATGGGTTTGTCAGGGGGCTGCAAGTGTATTCAAGATGTCAACAGAGGTTAACGCTAGGGACACCTGGATCTGAATCCCAGCTTCCTCAGTTTATGACTGTGCCACTTTGGGGAAGCAACCCAACTTCTCGGAGTCCTGTCTGTCAAATGGGACTAGCAATGGGACTTGGCAGAAAGGGTTGTTCCACGAAAGACCGTTTGTCTGGCACTTAGCATGATGCTCAGTAAACTGTGGTTACTATTTTCCCTCTTGTGGGATGTGCTATTCTCGATGAGAGGGGGTTGTCTCATTGCAAATCTAATGAATTGGCTGATCTGTGAGGATTGATGAAAGGCGGAATATCAGTGAGAATCCAATAGGGAAAATCAGACCCTGGAGTAGGGGAATCTATTATACAAGGAATGGCTTCATAGACAGTGGGAAAGGAGACACAGGGAATGAAGCTGCTGTTGGAAATAGTACCTGAGGCCCATGGAGAGGGAGAAATACCCTGGCTTCTCCCTTCCTCCCACCCACCAGGCTCCTCTCACTGCCTCCCGCTAGCCAATCTGTGCAGGAAGCCAGTTGATTTGGCAGCTTGCTGGTGTTGGCAAAGCAGAAGAAGGGCCAGGAATGGAGTTGAGGGCAGACAGGCCCAGGCTCAGCACCAGGGAGTGGGGCTTACGTTTCATCTCCATGAGCCCAATTCCTCGCCTAGAAAGTGGGGATAATGGTAATATCTATGCACAGACTAGTTGAGTGCATACAATAAGATAACACGTGTTAACAGTTGAGCCCAGTGCCTGGCACACAGTAGGGAGTACCCTGTAAATGTGAAGAACAAACTGGCTAGCCGTTTTCTGCTCAGAGGATGGAAGGAGGGAAGAGGACAGAGGCCTGGGAATAAATTCAAGGTATAGGAGCAGTCCTGGTGCTGGTGATATTTTTATCTCAGACACGTGCCCATCTGTCCCCTCTCCATTCTAAGCTGGTGACTCTGTCAGTCTCCTTTTAGAAACCCTGAGTCAGGGCTAACCACACCGAGTTCAGGGGAGTTGGGAGTTTGGTCTCCATACTCCTTCAAAAGGATTTCAAATCCTCTTGACTGTTAGCTGATGTTTCTGCCTCCAGCTGCTGCCAAACCTTCCTGGCCTCCCCCAGCCAGGGGCTGAGCCATCTCCAGGATCTCTCTTTGTATAATTAAAAAGAAAAATAGAACAGCCGATGTTGCCAAACATGTATTTAAAGTGACACCCGGGGTTCAGGGAGTGGAAAATAAAAATGTTTGAGGTTTAGATTAAAAGTCTCCATTGCTCAGCTGTCTCCTGACCCTGGGATTTCTCCTCAGCCTGACCGCCTTTAATCCCCTGCCCTGGCTTGTAAAAGCCTTTTAGACTGAAGGCATTTATTTCTCAGAGAAGTGTTCCAGCCTAATCATGTAAAAATGCCCAGCATCCCAGGAACAGCCTGTCGAGTGCAATGTGGTTCTGGGAAGCCCCGGGAGAGTGGGGAAGTTGGGGGGTGTGATGAGTCCTTGCTTTCCTTCACCGTGCCCTTCCCCCACCACATCTAATCCATCAGAAAACCCAGTGGACCATAGCCCTTCACATCTTAAAACTTGAGCTCTCCCGTCCAGGGGTATCCCTTTTATCTTTCCCAGGCCCCCACCATCCCGGGCTCAGAAATCTGCAGTAACCTGCTGCCTGGTGTCCCTGCTTCTGCTCTTGATCCTCCCAAAGCCATTCTGTAACAGCAACCAGAAAAATCTTTCTAAAACAAATCTGATCCTGTCCACTTGTCTGGTTAGATTCCTATTGCTGCTGAACACGTTACCACAAATTCCGTGGCTTAAAACCATACCAATTTACCCTCTCACAGTTCTGGAGGTCAGAAGTGCAAAATGAATCGGAAGGGGCTAAGACAAAGGTGCTGGCAGGGCTGGCTCCTTCTGGAAGCTCTGAGGGGAAATGCATTTCCCTGCCTTTTCCAGCGTCTAGTGGCTGCCTGGATTCCTTGGCTTGTGGCCCCTTCCTCCTTCTTCAAAGCGCATTTGTCCAATCTCTTCTGTCACCACATCTCCTTTTCTCTCTGACCCTCCTGGCTGCCTCTGATCAGGACTCCTGTGTTTACACTGGGTCCATCTGGATCATCTGGGATAATCTCCCCATCTCCAGACCCCAGACTTGATCACATCTGCAAAGCCCCTTCTGCCTCATGCAGTAACATAGTCACAAATTTCCAGGGATTAGGATGTGGACATCTATGGAGGTTCATTATTCAGGCTACCACCCTGCTTAAAGCCCTCCGATGGCTGTGCATCAGAGTTAGAATTAAAACCCAGGCTCCTTACCCTTCATGGGAAGGCCTTATCTAATCTAGCCCCTTCTTATTTCTCCCGCCCTCCCTTTGGCTCACTTGCTTCTCACAGTTCTTTCTACAGGCCAACTCCATTCTTGCCACAAGTCTTCTCTGCACATGCTGTGCCCTCTGCCTAAATGCTCTTTCCCCAGATCTTCACAGGGCTGGCTGCTTTGTCCCTTTCAGACGTCAGCTCCAGTGTCACCTTCTCAGAGAGTTCTTTGCCTGATTAATCTGTCTCACCCACTCCTTCCTGCAGTCTCTCATATCACCTGGGTTTACTTAATGTCACCTGAGTTTACTTATTATTACCTGTTTATTTATTATTTATCTTTTATTTTTTTTAAGATTTTATTTATTTATTTGACAGAGAGAGAGACAGCGAGAGAGGGAACACAAGCAGGGGGAGTGGGAGAGGGAAAAGCAGACTTCCTGCAGAGTGGGGAGCCCGATGATGCGGGGCTCAATCTCAGGACCCTGGGATCATGACCTGAGCCAAAGGCAGACGCTTAACGACTGAGCCACCCAGGTGCCCCTAATTTATCTTTTAAAAATTTATTTATTGGGCGCCTGGGTGGCTCAGTCGGTTAAGCGACTGCCTTCGGCTCAGGTCATGATCCTGGAGTCCCTGGATCGAGTCCCGCATCGGGCTCCCTGCTCGGTGGGGAGTCTGCTTCTCCCTCTGACCCTCCCCCCTCTCATGTGCTTGCTCTCTCTCATCCTCTCTCTCTCAAATAAATAAATAAAATCTTTAAAAAAAATTTATTTATTAACTTATTTACTGTCTTTGTCCCCCATCAGAAAGTGAGCAAATGAGAGAAAAACGCTTCCTTTTCTTGTTCACAGCTATATCCCCAGTGACTGGTGAGCAGTAGATCCTTGATAAATGCTTGTTGAATGGATGAATGGATGGATGATGGTCCGGACATCCATTTGGTCTCTGGGCTTTAGTGTCCAGGATTCAGGCTCAGGATGGAGGTAGGTCAGACAGGCAGCGAGGGTACAACGTTTAATGAGTACTTCCTGTGTGCCAGGCCCTGTGCTAGTCCTTTCATGCGATTCAACATTTATTGAACACCTGCTGTGTGCCGGGCCCGGTGCAAATTATTTATTCATGCATTATTTATTCAAGTCAAAGAGCATTTACTAAGTGTCTACTGAATGCTAGGCAATGTACATTTATCAAACACCTATTGTATACCAGTTGTCTCAAATCAGTGCCTGGGTACACAGCAGTTCAATAAATGCCGGAATCAATGAATGTCCTCAAGGAGCCCCTAGTCTTCCTGCTAAAATGGCCTGTAAATAAATAACTCTAACACACAAAGATAAGGCAATAATGTGGGTGTGTTCAGAGTGCAGAGGGGCCCCTTATCACCTTGTACTGGCAGATACCTTTCTCAGAGTCTTATCTTCTTACCTGGGAACCAGCTCTCTGAAGGTCAGGTAGACTCACCCCTCACTCACCTGCCTCTCCATGCCCTGGGCACCTGGGAAGGACCTGGCCAGCAGCACATGCTCAGTCAGTGCCTATTACCTGATTACTGCGGTTTCCCCCACCGACAGTTGTTCCTTCATTCATATGCCAGGCAAGAGGGCAACAGCTGGGCTCCAACCCTCGTGCTGCTGGCCAGGAGCTAGGAGCTGGGAGCCTCCGACAGGCTGTCCGCCCTCCATTTGGCTTGACTTTTCCAGCTTTACATGAAGGATTTGGTCCTCCTCCCTTGGTATAGCTCTCTGACTAGACTTCTATGGAATCTATTGTAAAAATTCAGGCAATGCGTAGAAATTGTTAAAGACTCCAAAGCTCACCACAGTCAGGAGGCTTTGCCTGATCTGACACTTTCCTTCCCTGCTTCCTTCCCTTCTTTTTTGTTTTAAAATGCACACAACATAAAATTACAATTTTAATTATTTTATTTTATTATTCTATTTATTTATTCATTTATTTATTTATTAGAGAGGGAGAGAGGGAAGGGGGAAGGGGCAGAGAGAGAGGGAGAGAAAGAATCTCAAGCAGGCTCCACACCCAGCGTGAGCCCAATGCAGGGCTTGATTCCACAACCCTGAGATCATGACCCAAGCTAAAATCAAGAGTCAGATGTTTAACCGACTGAGCAACCAGGTGCCCCTTTATTATTTTAGTTTTTAAGTAGATTGCATGCCAAATGTGGGGATTGAACTGACGTGACGATCAAGAGTTGCACGTTCTAATGACTGAGCCAATCAGCGCCACCCCCCACCCCCCCGGCCTTTTAATTATTTTTAAAGTGTATAGTTCTAGGGCATTAAGTACATTCACACTGTTATGCAACCACCAGTACCATCTTTCTCTCCCTTTTTTAAAATAATCTTTACCCCCAACGTGGGGCTCAATCTCATGATCCCAAGATCATGACCCAAGCAGAAACCAAGAGTTGGATGCTCAACCAACTGAGCCACCCACACACCCCTATTTGTGTCTTATATTTAATAATCAGTTTGTTTAGGGCACCTGGGTGGCTCAGATGGTTAAGCGTCTGCCTTCGGCTCAGGTCATGATCTCAGGGTCCTGGGATCGAGTCCCGCATCAGTCTCCCTGCTCCTTGGGAGCCTGCTTCTCCCTCTGCCTCTCTTTCTCTCTCATGAATAAATAAATAAAATCTTTAAAAATAAATCAGTTTGTTTAGAGCATTTACAAACATAACTTTAATAATGTACCAATTATTTTGGTTAGAAATGGCAAATACAGTGTTTGTCATAGTAAAAGTGAGTCTTTAAATCACATTTGAAGTTGCTGTCATGCAAAGTAATAAAGATAGTGCCACTGTGAGCAAGCTTAATAATAAAGAATATTATGCAGTTCTAAGCTTTAAAAATAGGAAATAAACATATATATGGTTTAAAAATAATTATATATTATTATCATGGTCGACTTAAGAAACAAAACTACACCGCTTCTGTAGCAGCTTTATTCACAATAGCCAAAAGGTAGAAACAACCCAAATCAGCAGATGAGTGGAAAAACAAAATGTGCTATATATACTATAGATTATTATTCGGCCTTAAAAAGGAAGGAAATTCTGACCCATGCTATACTATGAAAGAACACTGAAAACATTATACGAAGTGAAAGAGGCCAGACACAAAAGGACAAATATGGTATTATTCCACTTACATGAAATTCCTAGAGTAGCATATTCATGGAGACAGAAAATAGAATAGTGGATGCCAGGGGTCAGACGGAGAGGGAATTCGGGGGAGTTGTTTACTCATTAGGTGCAGGGTTTCTGTCTGGGATTGTTATAGGCTGGATATGTTTTCCCAAAACTCATGTTGAAGCCTTAACTCCCAGTGTAATGGTGTTTGGAGGTGGGACCCTTGGGAGGTGATTAGGTTTACATTAGAGGTCAGGAGGGGCACCTGGGTGGTTCAGTCAGTTAAGCATCTGCCTTCGGCTCAGGTCATGATCCTGGAGTCCCGAGATCAAGCCCCACATTGGGCTCCCTGCTCAGCAGGGGCTCTGCTTCTCCCTCTGCCCCTCCCTGTCTCGTTCTCTCTCTCTCTCAAATTAAAAACAAAAACAAAAACAAAAAACCATTAGAGGTCAGGAGAGTGGGACCCTCTTGATGGGATTAGTGCCCTTATAAAATAGACCCTAGAGAGCTCCCATCCCTCATGTGAGGTTACAGTGAGGAGATGACCATCCATGAGGAAGAGGGCCCTCACTGGACACCAAATCTGCCGGCACCTTGACCTTGAACATCCCGGCCTCCAGAAGCGTAATAAATAAATGCCTGATGTTTAAGCCACCCTGCATATGTATTTTGTTATAGTAGCCCAAGCTAACAAAGACTGGGATGAAGGAAAAGTTCTAGAGTTGGATGGTGGTGATGGTTGCATAACAACGTGAATGTGAATGCACCTAATGCCACTGAACCATACCCTTAAAAATGATCTAAATGGGGGCACCTGCGTGGCTCAGTCGTTAAGCATCTGCCTTCAGCTCAGGTCATAGTCCCAGGGTCCTGGGGTCGAGCCCTGCATCAGGCTCTCTGCTCAGTGGGAGGCCTGCTTCTCCCTCTCCCACTCCCCCTGCTTGTGTTCCTGCTCTCTCTGTCTCTGTCAAATAAGTAAATAAATAAATCTTAAAAAAAAAGATCTAAATGGGGGGCCATGCGGGGGGTAGAGATTACTTAAAAATAAAATCTTTAGGGGTGCCTCGGTAGCTGAGTCGGTTAAACGTCTGCCTTCAGCTCAGGTCATGATACTGGGGTCCTGGGATGGAGTCACACGTCGGGCTCTCTGCTCAGTGGGGAGTCTGCTTCTCTCTCACGCTCTGCCTACTTGTGCTCTCTTTCTCTGTCAAATCAATAAATAAAATTTGATTGATTTGACAGAGAGAGACACAGCGAGAGAAGGAACACAAGCAGGGGGAGTGGGAAAGGGAGAAGCAGGCTTCCCACGGAGCAAGGAGCCTGATGCGGGGCTCGATCCCAGGACCCTGGGACCATGATCTGAGCTGAAGGCAGATGCTTAACGACTGAGCCACCCAGGCGCCCCTCAATCAATAAAATCTTAAAAAAAAAAATCCCTAGGGGACCTGGGTGACTCAGAGGGTTAAGCATCCATCCAACTCTTGATTTTGGCTCAGGTCATGATTTCAGGGTGGTGAGATTGAACCCTGCATTGGGCTCTGCGCTGGGCATAAAGCTTGCTTAAGATTCTCTCCCTCTCCATCGGCCGCACCCCTCCCCGCCCATGCATACGTGCTCTCCCTCTCCAAAATGAATAAATAAATAAAATCTTTTAAGAAATTATTTAAATGTTAAATCCTATGCTATATGTATTTGCTGCAATTATAAAAAACCTGCTCATTTCAGCAGTACATATACTGAAATTGAGACAATTCAGAGAAGATTAGCATGGTCCCTGCATAAGGATGACATGTAAACTTGTGAAGATTTCCATATTTCTATATTTTTTATTTTAAAAATTTTAATTATTATTATTATTTTGCGTGTGTGGGTAAAGCGATAGAAGTTTATTAAGTGAAGATACAGAAAAAGCTCTCAAGAGTAAGAGGGGTCCCGACAGAGTTGCCAACGATGACATGTAGGGTTGGTCTTTTATAGAAAGCTAACCAGGGAACTTAAATAGTGAACCATCGGAGATGGGAAGGGCCCTACTATAGGCAAAGTCCCTGAGATGGGAGAAAGCCATTTAAGAAAAGCCAATGAACAGAAAGCAGAATTGGGTAGGGTTAGGCCAACATTCTCTTCTTTCGAGGAAGGGGGATTGACCAAACCTTTGTCCAGAAGCCTGTCACCTGAGACTTAAGACCAGCAGCTGCGCTATTCGCCTTTGGCCAACAGGTGCCCAGTTTTGCTGTTTATGAGAAGAGGTCATCTAAGGGAGAGACGTCTCCCAGGAAAGAAAAGAGCCGCTTTTACTCACCCTTTGGTGGAAGTGATCCCAGGTTTCGGAACCAAAATGAAGTGGTAGAGCTAGGTTCTTGTCTCATGGAGTTGAAGAATAAATCTCTTGGACAACAGAGAGTGAGTAAAGCGACAGAAGTTTAAGTGAAGATACAGAAAAAGCTATTAAGAGTGAGAAGGGTCCCAACAGGGTTGCCCTATTTTTTATTATTTTTTTTAAGTCTTATTTTTATTTATTTGAGAGAGACAGAGGGAGCGAGCCCTCAAGTGAGCAGAGGGAGAGGCAGAAGCAGACTCTGAGCAGGGAGCCCTAGATGGGGCTCCATCCCAGGACCCCGAGATCATGACCTGAGCTAAAGGCAGACACTTAACCAGGCGTCCCAGTACTATGGTAGCTTTTGATTCAGACTGTTTGCTGAGGAACCCGAGGAAAACATATTCTGCAATTTTTCCATTCTCCTGTTGATGAATAGTTGGGTTGTTTCACGTTTTTTGAGACTGCATACAATGCAGGGAGGGCTGACATGCTTGTTCATGCCTCCCAGTGCACTCGTGGCTGTTTCTCTAGAATGTTCCTAGAATTGGAACTGCTGGATCCTAGGTCGAACACTCCTTCAGCTTTACCATATATTGCCCACTTAATTTCCAAAGTGCCGACTTACTTTCCCACTTTATTTCTCTCCTGCCCCCTGCCCTCAGCTCACTGTACTGGGGTCACTCAGGCCTTCTTTCAGTTCCTTTAGCACATATGCTCCCCCATCACGGGACCTTTGCATCTGCTATTTTTTCTGCTGAGAACACTTCCCCCACCCTCAGCCTAGCTAAGACCTCTTCTTTCCGCAGTGCTCAGCTCTGTGCTGAGAGCCGCTCCCTGACTTCCTCCTCAAGACCAGACCAGGTCAACCCCATCCTCTCCATGCCCACATTATATACCCCAGAGCCCCGTATACCTCTCTGTTGTGATACACTTATTAGCTGCAAGGTTCCATCTATCTGTGCAACTATCGGCACAAAGTGGGTCAACTCTGCTAAGTTTCACTAGCCTGAAAGGAGGAGCCACCCCGTTTGCTTAAGCTTATTGCCCGATCTCCAGCATCTAACAACACTGTGCCTGGTACATAGTAGGCCACTGGCATTATTATTCTCGTAGCTATTCTATGTTCTCACTCATATTTGAATCCAGAATGTGATTTTTCCAGCATATCTCAGTATATCTACTGCAGGCCAAAATCATGACAATGTAAACACAATCTCTTTCCTTGAGGAGCTCACAGAGGGAGGTCAATAAACATTTATTGAGCCTGCTGGACCCGGACATATTTGAGTGCTTAGCAATGGTTTAATTGACTTAGATGTCACCTCTAGTGTGAGTACTACTATAATGAGTAATGATGATCACTGTTTATTGAGCATTTATTATGTGCCAGGCACTCTACTAAATGCTTTACAGTTACCATCTTATCCTACCTTCACATCCTACCAGGGAGGCAGTATTATTACTTCCATCTTACAGGTGAGGAAACAGCCTTAGAAAAGTGAAGTCACTGGTTCAAGATCACACAGTTAGTAAATGGTGCCGACAGGATTTCTCAGCCAGAGTGTCAACATCCTACCATGATGCTAAATTTCTCCTCCCCCAATTACACTGCTTTCAGTTGGACTCCCGAGACGGAGTGCTTAATCACAATAATAAATTAGCACTATCTACCATTATGGGGCACTTATTAAGCACTAATCACTTTATATCCATCCATTCATTTATTCAACCAATATTTATTGAGAACCACGTGGGCCAAGCACTATTTGACATGTGTGGGGTTACAGAGGTGGACAAAAAAGATTAAAATTGCTGCTTTGTGGAGTTGTCATCTTAGTGGGAGGAGAACAACAACAACAAATAAGTAAAATATATGACAGATTGTGACCAGTGCTACAGAGAAAATGAAAGCAGAAAAGGGAACTATGGCGCATAATGACTGGGGTTTCTCTGGTCTCATTTCACTCTCCCAAACATCTATTATTTCCCCATCGTAGAAATGATACTGAGATTCACTTGGTGAAGTCATTTACCCACAGGCACACAGCTCATAGGCTGAGAAGTCAGGACTCTGGAAGGGCTGAGGATCCCATTCTTTGCTGTACGCCTACCGAGTGCCTAGGATTGTGGTAAACAAAAGGAGCATCCAACTTTCTTCTATGAGTTTAAGGTCGGGCAGACGGGTAAGTTGACCCAGGTGAGTGGAGAATTCACAAAATTATACTGAAGTGTCCTTGCCATGCCCAGGGCAGACATTAAGCATGATCCCCTGTGGGAGATGAGGATGCAGAGCCGGCGGTCAAGGCTCAGGCTGACGAATGGATTCCCGAGTTCGGGAGCAGAAGTCTAAGGCAGGCTAGGTCATTCTGGGGCTGCTGTTGACTCAGAGGCCTACCAGCCCCTGCCCTGCCCCCACAGCCCGCTCTGTGCCCCGCCCCCTCCCGCCCTGGGTCTCTGGACTCCAGGCCATTAAGCTGGGAGAGCAAGTGGCTAGTGACCAGTGATAAGCTCCTGCCTCGCCCTGGGGAAGCCAAGCTCACAGGCAAGTAACGGCCTCCCAGACAAGGGGGTCTGCGTTTGCAGGCCTCAGCTGCAGGCCATGACAGCTGGCTCCTTCCCCCCAGGTGACCCCCGCTCCCCGCCCCCGCGACTCAGTTTCTGCCCCGCAAATCTTGTGGACCGGTGACGCAGTCTGGAAAAAGAGTAGGGGAGAGCCTGGGCTTTGGAGTTAGAAAGGCGTAGAGCACCACCTACCCCAGGTACATCACATTGTCTGTTGCACTTTAAGAGGGCCTCTTAGAATCTTTCCATCTTCTTCAAAGAGGTACACTTTCATTCATTCGACAAATTCATTCATTCATTCGAGAGACTGAGTATATTTTATGAGCCAGGCCCTAGGGGCTGAGGATAAGCAGTGAATAAGACCAAAGTCAGTCTCCTCAGGGACTTTTCCTTTTATTTCTTTAATTAAAAAAAAAAAATGTTTTTTTAAGTAATCTCTAAGCCCAAAGTGGGGCTTGAACTTACGACCCTGAGATTAAGAGTCCTATGCTCTACTGACTGAGCTAGCCAGGTGCCCCAGGGACTTTTCCTTTTAAAGAGAGAGCCAGACAGGGGCGCCTGGGTCCCTTAAGCGGCTGCCTTCGGCTCAGGTCGTGATCCTGGGGTCTTGGGATGGAGCCCCACATCCGGCTCCCTGTTCAGCGGAGAGCCTGCTTCTCCCTCTCCATCTGCCTGCCACTCTCTCTACTTGTGCTTTCTCTCTCTCTCTCTGTCAAATAAATAAATAAAATCTTTTTTTTTTTTTTAAAGATTTTATTTATTTATTTGAGGCAGAGAGAATGAGAGGGAGGAGGGTCAGAGGGAGAAGCAGACTCCCCGCCGAGCAGGGAGCCGGATGCGGGACTCGATCCCGGGACTCCAGGATCATGACCTGAGCCGAAGGCAGCCGCTTAACCAACTGAGCCACCCAGGCGCCCCTAAATAAATAAAATCTTTAAAAAAACAAAACAAACAAACAAAAATAGAGCCAGACAATAGACTGCTAACACTTGAGTATTTTGTTATAATTGCGAGAAGTATTCTGAATAAGAGGTTTTTTTAAAAAAATATTTCATTTATTTATTTGACAGAGTGAGACACAGCGAGAGAGGGAACATAAGCAGGGGGAGTGGGAGAGGGAGAAGCAGGCTTCCCGCTGAGCAGGGAGCCTGATGGAGAGCTCTGGGCTTGATCCCAGGACCATGGGATGATGACCTGAGCCGAAGGTAGACACTTAACGACTGAGCCACCCAGGCGCCCCCTGAATGAGAAACAGTTTTGTGCTAGGGTAAACTGGGCAAACTCACCTGCTCTCAGTTTGCAAGCGGTGGTCTCAAGATTTCTCTCCTTGGGCTGGGGTGAGGGCCAACCGTCCATCCAACTTCAGAACATCCTGGCCTCACCAGGGAGAAATGCCTGCTCTCTGCCATGAACAGATGCTATGGGGTGAAAAGGAGGCTTTCCTACAAAGGATGGGCTGTGTATGAATCTAGGAGGTACTCAGTAAGCAATTGGTGAATTAATGAAGGTCATTTCAAGGTTTAAAAAGCCACTGATTCCATCTGCAGAGGATGTTATAATGGCTAGCTAGGAAAAGAGAAAAATCTCAGTACTGTTACTCCTAGATCTCTGGAAGGGTGAGGAATTTGGGGATTAAGGGAGGCAGAGTAGGGATGCAGGACTTTCATTAGACAGGTACTTTTTTTTTTTTTTAAAGTAGGCTCCACACCCAATGTAGGGCTTGAACTCCCCACCCTGAGATCAAGCGTCACTCACTCTACCCACTGAGCCAGCCAGGTACCATTAGACATGTACTTTTAAACTGGGTGCTGGCCCTGTGCTATAGGTAGGAGATACATCCATGAAGCACACAGGGTCCCTACCCTCCCAGGGCTCCCAGTCAGCTGAGAGCATAGGCAACAATAAGATAATGTGATAAGCATTATGAGGGGGGGCAGGAAAGAAAAGACATCGAAGCTTGTTCCAAGAGGGTGAGAGCTATGTGAGGAGAGCTGAAAGGACAGACTCCTCCTGGTGGAAGGATCAGCATATGCAAAGGTCTAAGGAGAGAAAGCAGGTTTATTCAAAGAACTCAAAATAGTTGAGCTTGGTCAGACTTCTAAGGCTTGTTGGGGAGAGAACAGATGTCGGAGAGAAAAGCAGGGATGTTCCACCCACGTTGGGCAGCCCTTCCCTTGGAGGAAAACATTTCCCTGATCCAGAACTAGTTAGGGTTATGAAGTCCAGAAGGTCGACTTCATTTTAACGAAGACACAGCATTTACTGACCACCCGGTTATAGAACACTGGCTCATTCAATCCTCATAGAACTGTTAGATGTTTGACATGACCACCCCCATTTTACAGATGGGATAACTGAGGCTCAGTTTGGGCACCTTGTCCAAGTTCACCAGATCTGGGAATTTAGAATGTTCCTTCATGTAGATGCTTTTATTCTAGCAGTTCCTTTTTACCTGAGGTGATGCAGGTGAAAGCTTTTTTGTAATAAAGCCACGTCCACATGAGGCATTCTTGTTAACTCTGGCAGGGCTACTGGCCCCATCCCGTTCAGCCTGTAGCACTCAGGGAGCCCAGGAAGGGTCAGTAATGAAAGCCAAAAGGCCCAATGGTCTCTCTTAAAATTCCCTCATGTCTATTCTGGTTCCCTCTCTGGGGGTACTTCCAGATATTATCTTCTGCTAAATAGAGAGTTTGATTCTCAGAAGTTGCAAGACGTGGGAGGTTAAAAAAAAAAAAAATCGGCAGCATCAACAACGACAAAAAGGCCTGCAGCAGCCTGAACACAAAGAGTTTGAATTTTGAACAAAGGGCAGGGTGAGACCCGAAAGTAAATGCTGACACATCCTCTCTCCAGCTGTGAACTGGGGGTCTGAGGGCTGCTGCAAAGGTCATCGGTCTCTACATCTTTGGGGCAGGAAATGCAATTCAATCCTCTCAGTGACTGATTGCTCTGCAAGATTAATGGAATCGTCCACAACACTGGTCTCTGTTCTGACAGCACAAAAAGTGAATCAGACTTCTCCCCTCCCCTCTCCTCCTCAAGGTCAGCTGATTCCCCATTTTAAAAGTTCAAAACTTTGTCTCCAGGAAATGTGTTCCCCTGGGGGTGTTCCTTTGTGGGGCGAAACTCTACCTGCTGGAGTGAGATCCAAAGGTGATGCTTGAAGGGTCTGAGGACCTTTCTAGGCTTTCATCTGTTCCTACTTCATCTTTCAAAATAAAATTAATGTTAAGGGCAAAATTGTCCCTGAAAGGGTTAACTGCCAGCCCTGCTGTCCGGCCCTCAGGGATTGGCAGCCAATGACAACTTAGCATGATGAAGTAATGCCTGGGTTTTTGATTTCCATTGGTTAATACACTTGTCCATCAATCGAAAGATGCAAGTTTTGAAAGTATCTTTGAACTTTTATGACTCTCCTCCTGGAGTTAACCCCTTAATTAACTCACCTGTTATTTCCAACTTTCCTTCGGATCCTAGCACGGGAAGATGCAGAACTTTAGACACGAAGTCTTCCCCAAATGCCCAAAGCCAGACACTCAGGCTATATGTAAGCTGGTCTTTCTAACTTTGATACTTCCATCTATACAGGACTAGTGAAAAAATTAAAAAAAAGAAAGAAAGAAAGAAAGAAAACAGAATACTTTAACAGAAAAAGTATGGTCTGTTGTTCCCCAAAATATTTTTCAAATTTTACAATACAAAATATGACAAAAATCTAGGATTTGGCAAAGCTCAGAGGTGAATATACAAGTCCTTGGTATATTTGGTATATTTACTTTCGATGCCTTTCTTTATGCTTGAAATATCTGATAAATTTAAAAGGGCAAATAATACATAAGATGGTCTCTATATAACCCCCTCAAAATTTTCTCCCTCCTCAGAAGTGATCTTCTTCTTCTCTTTTAACTTAAATGGGATCACAATATATATGTTATTCTGACTTTTTTTGTTTCTTAACCAATCTTGAACTTTTTCGGAATCATGACATTCAGATTTATCTCATCCTTACCTAATATTTTAGAATGATGCAGTTCTACAGATGGTATATGGAAAAATCTCCAAGATCATATTAAGTGAAAAAGGAAAGGAAAGGACAGTGGGTATATCTGTATGACATAATCATAATAGAAAATATATAGATGTGTGTAAATGCATAAACTATTTCTGATAGATACCCAAGAGACATGCTAACAAGTTTTCTGGGGATGGGAGTGTGAAGGAGAGAAACTCGGTGAGTGGGCAGGGATGGGGGAGAAAGACTTAAAGCAATTTTTTTTTTTTAAGATTTTATTTTTAAATCATCTCTACACCAGTGTGGGGCTCCAATAACCCAGAGATCAAGAGTCACATGCCCGACGGAGCCAGCCAGGAGCCCCGAGACCTGAAGCAATTTTAAAACAATTTTTAAGTTGTGGAATATTTCATAAGTACAATAGAATTTGTAAAATTTTAAAGTACATTTTAAAGAATTACACTCAGGTGCCCATCATCTAGATTAAGAGACAGAACATCACCAGCACCTTTCTCTGTTCACATTCCCTGCCCCTGAGTGGAGTCTCTTCTGCACTTGGTGTTAATCACTCTTTTGCTTTTATTTATGCCTTACTGCTTATGTATATATCTAAACAATATTTAGTTGGTTTAGATTTGCCTGATTTTGAACTTTATTGTCTTAAAAAGGATGAATAAAATGAAATTCCTGTTTGAGTAGGGTAATACAGGTACATAGTACAAAATTCAAAAGGTACTACACCTTAGAAAATGAAATTAAGTCTGTAAGGTTCCAAGCCAGGCAACTCTCATGCATACGTGTGTTAAAAATGTCACCCTGTACCAAAGAATACATTTGCTTCTCTTTTCCCGGTTCTTTTCCCCATTTTTTGATTCTATATCTTTCCAAAGAAAATCTTGTGCATACAAAAGAATAAATGTAGGTATAAATTTGTCCCCTTTGGTTGATGTAAGTGGTCAGCACAATTTCGTATAAGTATTCTACACCTTGTTCTGTTTTGTGTTAATCTTTTTCTTTTTTTAGATTTTATTTATTTATTTGGGAGAGAGAGAGCAAGCAAGCATGAACAGGAGGAGGCACAGAAGGAGAAGCAGACTCCTGCTGAACAGGGAGCCCAATGCAGGGCTCAATCCCAGGACCCCGAGATCATGACTGGAACCAAAGGCAGACGCTTAACCCACTGAGCCACCCAGGTACCCCTGTTTTGTGTTAATTTAAGGATATCATGAAATCACCCTGCATCAGTATATACAGAACTACCTTATTCTTCTTGATGATTTGATAACATTTCAATGGACAAATAGTCCAAGAATTATTTAATCAGTTCCCCAACTTTTGGATCATTTTCAGTCTGTTTCTGTTGCAAACAGGGCTACAATGGATTGCATCTTTGTTTCTGTGTCTATCAGCAGGATATATATCAGGAAGTGGTTACCCATTTCTAAGGCTTCCTGCCCCATCACCAATTATCTGTCCTTGAGAAGTAGATTTGTCAAATCTGGGCAGGTGGGATGATCTTAAATCTAACCGGTATCCCCAGGTGCCCACAGTGCTACGCTTTTGGCAGGCACTCTGAGTGAGTGGTTTAAGGAATAACACTCCAAACATTCACATTGCACCAGATGGCCCCTTCGAGGAAACCTTTGCAGACATCCCTGTCCCCTCCCCCCACCCATCATTCCAATACTTCATTTTCTCAGGGTCCCTTCGTTCATTCCACAGATATTTCTAGAAGGCTGATTATAGAGACACAGTGCCAAATCAGACTCTGAGATATATCTAGTCTGGTAGGTGAGTTAAGACAAATTCTGGAAAACACTGTAAGGTTGCTCTGTCCAATAACACAGACACTAGCTACATACAGCTATTTAAATTTTAATTAAAATTAAATAAAATTTAACATTCATTTCCTTAATCTCACTACCCACATTTCAAGTGCTCAGTAGCCACATGTGGCTAGGGGCTGCTGCTGGACAGCGCAGCCACAGAATATTTCCATGACCGTGTCCTAGGGGAGAGCCAGGCAGGGAGGCACAGTGAGCGGTAAAGCCTGTGAGCTCTGGATTCCTACAAGCCCTGGGTGCAGATCCTATCTCTGTTATTCTACAGCTGTAAAATCTGTGGGCAAGTAACTTGACCTCTCTTTGAGCCTCAGCCATAGAGGTGGGGAATTATAGACCCTCCCTCATTAGGGCTTTGGGGAAGATTCAAGGAAATGACAAACCTGAGTGGCTTTGCTCAAAGACCGGGTAAGCACTCAAAAATCAGGAGCTCTTATAATTATGTATGAGTATGAGAACGGCTTCAGTTTCTAACAGCTTTTAAAATCTTGGGGATTCCTAACTCCCTTGGGAGCTGTCTGTCCACTCCCTGTCCAGGCTGGAGTATGTCTACAATCAGAGCTGGTTCGTCTGTATCCCCCGCTGTCTTAAAGCACAGAGCTGCTCAATCAACCTTTCATGAATGAAGAAATGAATGAATGGGGCCAACCCGGCCAGGATTTGACTGGTTCTTTTGTAAGAATGAGAAGGAGGGTCCTGGAAGTCATTATTACTAAGTTTCAAATACAACCGGCCTGGTTTTTTTTTTTCCCAACAAGAAATAGTACCTCTCTTGGAGAAGCACCTTAATCTTCCCTCCCCTCTCTCACCTACTGCCCACGCCTCTGGGACAATTAGCCAGCACTGGGAGCTCAAGGGTCTTGGCCCTTCCCCCTTTGGCCCAAAATAACCTCCTCCCCCACTTTGAGCAAATGCCTGGAATTCTTTCAACAGGAGGACAAAGCCTTTCATCTGCCAATTACTGATAAAGGGAAAATGCAAATATCTCTGGGGAAGGTGATCCATCAAGGGCCCAACATTTACTGAGTGACCACTTAGGACCAGGCGGTAGGGTAGGCATTCTGGGGGAGTCCGAGGGAACAAGCCCCCCGGTTGGTCCATTCTTCTCTTTGGTCTGTAGTTTCCTCATGGTTTGTAAAGGGAAGGGATTAAATTAGGTGATGACTCAACCCCTTCCCACTCTGACAGGCCAGGAACTCCCCATTGGGGTGATATATGGACTTAACTGTTTTTGCACTGAGGTGCTTGCCGTCGGATCTTTTCCTGACACCTGCCTTTGGGGACCCCTCTGAGGCCACATGGAGAGAGAAGGGTCCCTGGGAGGAAAGGAAAATTAGGATCAAGCAGTCTATTTTGGTTTTGCCTTATTGCACTTTACTTCCTTTTCATGACCCTCCAGCCCAGACGCCCTCCTTTGAACATGTTCATTTCATTATGTGGGAACAAGGAGGGTGGTCAGTATCCAAAAAGGCTGTGAGGGCAGAACCAGGCTCCAGTTTGAGCCCTGGTAACTACACTTAACAAGCTTGTGGCCTTGGGTGAGTGGCTTTGCCTTTCTGAGACTCAGTTTCTTCATTTGTAACATGAGGAATAACAAGACTATTATCCTTTGAGGGGTCTTCCGTGAGAGAGAAGCAAATAAGATGGTCCCTGGTTCTTGACAGAGGCCCCTTCTCATTACCACTAAGCTAACCTGGGCTATTTCAGTTTGGAAATAAATTTTGATATTTGTGGACTGGGATTAAAACAAACTTCAAAGAACAGTTTTTAGGGGTGGGTGGAAAAGAATATAGAATAAAGACAGGACAGGAAACTTTAAGGTGAGTGAGGGGGAAGCTGTCTCTTAGGGTGACCAATACAGAGCTGATGGTTCATATCCGATCTCTGATAGGGAAGCCACTTCCTCTCCACACATCTGAGTGTTGACTAGGGAGGATATTGGCTTGGCGCACAGGAATCACCCTGACTGATCATGTCTGTGAGCCTCAGTTTCTCTATCTGCAAAATGACCTGCTCCAACTATCCTACAGGCTTAATGGCAGTAATAAAAATATATTGGTTTTTTTTTTTTTTTTTTGGCAAAGTCTGCTATGAGCATCCATGTTCTTTATTGGAGCTGCGCCCTGTTGTCAATTCCTCCTGATTGTTACCCCAAAGAGCAGGCCCAGTTGGACTGGAGGAATGTTTAGGGCCAGCTTTGCCCATAATCCAAGTCGACCTGACTGTTGTTCATAATGGAATTACAGGAAGGCACCTTTAGGATTCCACTTCTGGTGGCGGTCACAGCCAACCAGGTATACTGAGGGAAAGCAAGAGAGAGCCAGGACCTCTGCCAGGAATTCCTACAGGATTCATCAAGGGGCGCCCAAAGTTCCCGCACCCCATCCCAGAGCGCCTTGCACCTTTCCACCTAGTTTTCTCCTATAAGCGGCCAATAAGGGCTTACCCTTCGCCTGCTTGCCCGCTGCGTTAGGAGGCGCCAGATCCGATTCTCTCCGTATTTCACTCCTGAGCATCTATTTCCTTCTCTTGGCGAGCGCAGAGACCTTTAAAAACTGTCCAACTTCTGTTCCAGGGCTCGTCGCCTAGTAAAGGACTCCACAGACGCGGGCAGGATGAATGAATGAAAGGCAACGTCTTCCGGTCAGCTCGGGTCTGAAAAGGCTCTGGTCTGGCTGTATTTCCTGTACCTGCGTGTATGTGGGTCCATATCTTTGAGGCCGGGAGTTTAAAAGTTATGCAGTCCGTACAGGTATGGAGCTGCGCTAATTTCTTCCTGAGCCCCCAAATGCCTCCTCCATATGGCAGGTCCTCATATGGGGGTCTGGAGAGGATCGTTCCCCCCACCCCAAGCAAGACATGCAGCAGGAAAGAAAAAAAACACAATTATATATACAAAGCGCTTTGAATTTCGGTCGGCCACGTAGGTAATGGGGTGGGGTGGATGAAGAAAGAGGAAGAGGGGTGGCCCGTGGGGGCCGTGGGCAATGGGGGCAGGGATTGAGGTGGGGGGTCTTTTTTGGGGGTGCCAGGCCTCGGGGGCTTTCTAGCCAGCAAGCTCGGCTTGCATTTCCGCGCCTCCCGCTGAGACCAGCCGTGCAAATCTGCACCTCCCTCCCCACCCCCTCCTCCTTCCCTCCCTCCCTGCCCCGCCATCTCCGGGATGCGCCCGCCGCCTGCAACTCAGCCCTCCAAAAGTCAGCTCTGCACACAACTCCCGGGCGGCGGCGGCGCCTGCGTGCAAGGCGCACTCGTGACCCAACAACAAAACAGCGATGCCAGGGCGCTAACGGCGCCCGGTGCCTCCCGGGCGCCCTCCCCGCCCCACACCTCCTCGGGCAGCCGCCCCCGCCCCCCCCATCCCGGGCCGAGTGCCCCCTCCACTAGCCCGGCCGCGGGCTCAGAGCGCGATCGGCAACAATGTTTACGTTCCGGGGATTATGACGTCGACGCCTCCCCCCCCACAACTGCTGAAAATGGTTTCCTAGGACTTTGCAAACGGATCTGCTTAAGTGTTGGTGCAAAACTTTGTAGATCTCGGCTGTGGCTTGCTTTATTTATTTATTTTTTGGTTTGTTTTCTTTGGTCTTCCCTCCTTCCCCCCTCCGCCAAAATGCAGGGGGCAGGAGTGTTGACAATTAATTGGTGAACTCTCCTAAAAAAATGGAGGCAGAGAAAGACTCTGGAAGAAGATTGGTGTGTAGCTTTTTTTTTTTTTTTTTCCAAATCTGTATCTGGTAATGATAGATCTATTTTTTTTTGTTGTTGTTGTTTCTTGCTGCCTTTTCTTTCCTTTTCTGTATTTTGCAAGAGGACCGGAAAAAATATAATAAATTGCATGCAAAAGGAAGCAAGCAGCTTACTCCTCCAGTCCCTTGTGAGGCGCAGAGTCTCAGACACTTAAGTGGGGAGGTGGTAGCGGGGAAAGGCGTGGAGAGAGGCTGAGCGGGCTCGGGGTTCGCCCGGAATCTGGGGGGCTGCAGGGCCCGGCGCTGGGCGGTTGAGGGAGGAGGCAGGGGATGCGGGGAGTGGTGGGGGAGTCTCCTTAGGAAGTGAGTGTGCGCGCGCGCTTGTGGGGAGATGAGGCAGCTGCTGGTGCGTTTTGGGGTCTCCGATGGGAGCTTTGTGGCGGGCCGTCTGCCTCTCCCCCTCCCAAGCCCCGACCTCCCCCTCCACCTCTTCTTCTAGCACCGGAGGGCGGTCGGCGGGGGCGGCTGGGGTCTCAGCCCTTCCATTTCAGCTTTCCAGCTTCCCGAGTAGCTCGGGGGCGGCTCCAGCCTTAGAAATGCCGCCGGCCCCCGGTTCCGGCTTCCCGGCTCTGCCGCGGCGGCCGCCCGGGCTGCTGTTAGCGCCGAGCCGGGCGCTGCGGTGGCTCCTCCCGGGGCCTACAAATGCCCCGCCAGCCCGTGCGCGGAGCCCCCTTCGCGGGTTACATAACCAGGCTCCTGGCCGAGTGGGCAAAACTCAACACCTATCGGGGGTGGGGGGCAAGGGAGAGCCCCAGATGTCCTTTCCACGGCCTCCAAAGATGCAGGAGGGGAGTGTCCTGTGTGGGGCACAGCCGGACCCCGGGGGTGTGGGCCCCTCTCGTTATCCTGGTTTTCAGCATCTTTGGCATTTGCGCAAAGTTGCTCGGGTCGCAGTGGTGGGGTGCGGGGGGGGCGCGCAACTCCTGCACCTGCTTGAGCTGGGCCTAGGGTAAGAGGCGACCCCCCAGTTCCCCCAGTAATGCCTCGGGCTCTCTGGTTTGGGTCCCCGCAGCGTCCGATTGACCGCCAGAGATACGACGAGAACGAGGACTTGTCGGACGTGGAGGAGATCGTCAGCGTCCGCGGCTTCAGCCTGGAGGAGAAGCTGCGCAGTCAGCTGTACCAGGGGGACTTCGTGCACGCCATGGAGGGCAAAGGTGAGGCGCCCCCTCCTCGGGCCGCCCTCCGAGTCGCGGCCCGAGCGCACGTGGGGAGGGAGCTGCCGGTGGCTGGGTTCGTATTTCGCGCCCGCGTCCCCCATTCCAGGGGATCCGGTGACGAAACAAGGCCGAGCACTGGGGGGGTGGGGTGGGGTGGCGAAGGAGGAGGGCAGGCGGGAACGGGGGCCGGGCGTGGGCCTAGACCCGGCCCGCGCCCACAGCCGGCCCCAAGGTGGGCAGAGCCAGGGGACCGGCGGTCCGAGGGACCTGGGGACTGACGGGTGGACGGAGGGAGGGCGGGTGCGCGGCATTCTACCCCTCCCAGAGCTAGCCCAGCTCCTTGTGCTGAATGAGGTGCGGCTGCCTGACTGGGAGAGGGGCTGAGGTGCCCTTGGGGCGTTAGGATGAGGACCCCACTAGGCCTGAAGCTTCCCAAACCCTGTCCCATTTCGGGCCCTGCCAGTTAGGAGCTGGTGCTGGGGATGCTCGGGTCACCGAATGATGCTTCCTCAGCTCCCGGGGTCTGCGGAACCCTGCAACCTTCTGGTCTCTGCCAGATTTGAGCAGGGGCTGGATGAGTTCAGAGCTGTTGGTTGGAGCCCCCACTTACGCCTGAGGCCTCTGGCCCTTCAGTCTTGACAGTTTGAAGTCGGGACTGGGGGTAAGAGAGTTTTACTCCCTCAGGCTTCAGGCTGAGATCCCTGACCCCTGTAGTTTGAAGTGAAAATGTGGGGTACCCCTCTGGGGAACAAAGTTTCTTCTCAGCCCGAGACCTTGAGAGCTCTGTCCCTGGTAGGCCCTGCCAGTTTAGAGAAGTTGGGGAAGCCTCTGGGGTTTTGGGGTGTCTCCCCAGCTTGAGACCTTCAGGGCCTGAGTTTCTCCCTGACCCTAGTATTAGGAAGGTGTCTGGTGGTGTCGTTCCAACGCTGGGGTGATGCTCTGGCTTGGGTATGAGACCTCCAGAGGCCCCGCGTGACCTGTGGTTCTGCCTGTGGAGTTGGGGTTTTGGAGATGCCCCTGCCTATCTAGGTATTTCCCTGGGCTCTCTGGGGTTTCTAAGTTGTTTTTTTTCCCTCTTAGATATTCAAGTTTCCGTTACAATACACCGTTTTCATTTTTTGACCCCCCCCCCCCCCCCCCCCCCCCCCCAAAACCTTCCATCCCTCCGCGCCCGGATGACAGGGTGAGTGCCTTCCCCTTCAGGTTCTGGTTGAGTGGCTGGGGCTGTAGGTTAGCCCCCAGAAGAGACAGCCCTGGCTTTGCATTTTTGAAGTTTCTCTTTTGTGCCCACTGCTTCCGGGGGTGCTGGGCTTCAGTGGTAGGGGGTAGTTGTTGGGGGGAGGGAAGAAGACATTTCTTTCAGCCTGCCAGGTCTTTGCACCCTGAGGGTAGACCGTCTGGGGGGCTAGTCTCAACTACAGTTAAATTTCCTTAGCATAAATGGGATTTTAATTCCTTTTGTTTCTTTCCCATTTTACTGAGTTTGGTGGATCCTATGAGAAAACAACATGCAAACTCTTCCTAGTCATTTGTGAGGAATTCTCAGCCCAAGATCTGAGTGTTTTCTCAAGCTCATTTGAGGAAGTTGAAGCTGAGGAGAGTGGGGGTGGGGGGCGGGCTTTGGGTGTGGGTGTGTAGGGGGTAGATTCCAGCTAGGGAGAGCCCTTAAATCTTCTGTCCAGGCTCTTTTCAAAGGAGAGGGCCCTAGCGATTTGGTAGTTAATTCACATCTGGCCCCAAAACTTCGAGGGAGGAGCTGAGAAACAGAAGGAGCCCTTAGCCTGGATTCAAAATAGAAGCTTCTTAAACTTCTCTGCCTTTAAATCCTTAGGAATCCCCATTCACTGTGAGCCCCTGGGGATCTGAGCTGCTAAGGTCAGGGCTTTCCCCAGCTCTGGTTTTGTTCTCTTCCTCTGCTCTGAGCAGAGTTGCCTTGGCCTCCTCCCCCACCAAGCTGCCCTGGTGAACTGTTTGCCTGGGGCAGGGGCTCCCGAGGCCTGTGGTCTCTCCTATCTCTCCTCCAACTGGCCAGGGAGGGCATGTGGCTTTGTGGCCTTGTGGATTGCTTTGGTTCACCTCAGGATTTGGGGATGTGATGGTTTATCTCAGCCTCCTTCGACTCCATATTTAGGGGTAAGGTTGGGTCAGATCCGCTGGTTTTGGAACTCGAGGAACGTAAAAACGAAGGCCTCCTTCATTCTCCAGGGCTTTTGATAAGGGATTTGGGGGTCTACACTAGACAAAGCCGAGACGCAGCACTACCTTGTGAATTGGCTTTGGGCCTCACTGTGCCCTCTTCAAACTGCCTTCACCTGGGGGGAGCGTCCTGGTGGAAACAAGGATGGCAGTAGCTGGAGCAGAATTACACTATTAAGACAACAAAGCTGTGCCCAGTTCTCTAGTAATTTTGGCACCAAATACACAGTTTCCAGGGAAACCAGCTTCCCCCCCCCCCCCCTTCACTATGCAGGATATTACAATAAGATCTTCCCCGATGCTCAGCTACAATGAGAACCCTCCTCCCAGCCTCCTCTCTGGGGCTTCAGATCCTCCCAGGTGGTATTCTTCAATTTTGCACTGCCTTTACTTTCTGAGCTCAGCTTGGGGTGCATTTCTGTGTCCCTCTTTCTCAGCGATGGCTGGGGCCTTTTCTGTGCGGGCCTCTTTCACGAGTCTCCCTCCCCACCCTCCCTGGCCTTGGGCTGTTCATTGACAAGTTCTGACCCATGGGGCATGCAGGGAATGACTGAGTAGGCAGAGGAGCTGATAGTTGGCATGGGCTTTGCCTGCTCGATTTCCTTGCCATTTGACAGGGATCTCTTGCCCTAGAACTGGAGCCTGCATCTGCTATAACCGTGTTCTTTCCTCTGACCGATTGATTGTGGCTCATCTGCTCCTTCATGACTTAACCAACCTGTTTTAATTCCAATATCCAAACAGATTTCAACTATGAATACGTGCAGAGAGAAGCTCTCAGGGTTCCCCTGATATTTCGAGAAAAGGATGGACTGGGGATTAAGTAAGTTGCCTAAACAAATTACTTCTTCCCATGTCTCTCTCCCTAATGTAGTTGGTGGTTTGGAATAGATTTCTTCTGCCCTTTTCCCACCTCTCATCACAGAGAAGGATCTTTCTTCGTTATCTGGGGAGACTATCTCTTTGTTCGAGGCCTGACAAAGGGGAAAAACTCTCCAAAGATTGGTCTTTTTCAGAGAATTTGGGCAGAGAGGACAGAGGGTACTTAAACAGTGTTGACTTCTTTCCCTGACCCACCCCAGTTATGTGCAGGGACTTCTTAAGGAGAATTGTGCCCTCCTCCCAAGTTAGGAAACTGAGGCAGGGCCTGAGCTCTGAAGGGATTGGCCAGTCTCTAAGCCCAGAGGCAGGGCACCTAGAGACGTATTTTTCTACTCAGACTCCCACTATGTGGGAAATTGGTTCTTTTCTGCGGAGGGCATGTTCCCTAGGATGCTAGGCTGCAAGTCTCCTCTTTCTCTGCCTGCCCCAGCACCTGCCTCCCCCACTGTGTCTTGTTTGGTTTACATTGTCTTAGAGATCTGTCAGAGCTCCAGGTGGGGTGGGGGAGAGATCCAGGAGGAAGGCTGGAAGAACAGGTTTCCGCCCCTTGGGCAGGGGTGTAGAGGAGGCTGCTGGTATCATGCCAGCTTGCCTCCTCTCCAGCCTCTACTACCAGGCTTGCTCAAGAGTCCCGGTCCTAGGGTAGAAATCAAACCTTTGACATCACTGTTAATTAATAGCGAAGGTCACCTCAGTCATTAGAGCCGGGGTTACCAAATCCCTGGAATTGGAATGATGTGTGTCTTCTTTTTCCCTTTGAACTTAAAGGATCCCTGCAACACCTTTTATGGAGGGTATTTGCTAGAGGAAGAGACACAGAGAGAGCTGCCCACCTTAAAAGAGAGTGGGTGTTTGAATGCCCAGCTCTGGGACTTACCCTTGACACCACGGTTCAGTCTTCCCCTGAAAAGTGGGGTGGACGGTGGATGTCCCATCTTTTCTACGGCAGTGCTGAGTTCATATTGGGGAGAGTGAGGGAATTGGTTTGCCTACTGGGGTGAGGAAAGGGCTCAGTGGTTGGAGAGGGACCCTCCCTTGGGGCATTGACTGGTCTGTCACTCTCCCTCTGGAATATCTCATTTTGGGTTCCCAAACTGAGAGCAAGGGAACCCTCTTGGAAAAATAGCCTTTCCCCTGCCTCCAGAGTTGGGCTGAACTCTCTTGTTTCTGGCCTCTCAGCAAATGCCTATACTCCTCTTTTTCCAGGATGCCTGACCCTGATTTCACAGTCCGAGATGTCAAACTCCTAGTGGGTAAGTTGCTTGCTGTGTGTGCAGCTCACAGATGCCAAAAGTAGGGAGGACAGGGGGCAGGAGGTCTTCACGACCCGCCTATTTAGATTTCTAACTGCCTCAGGAAAGAAAGTCCCCGTGGGAAGAGGCAGGAGCAGGTGTGAGCTGCAACCGTCTCATTCTGGAGAACAGGTCAGATTGCAAAGTCATAAGAAGCTGTACATAAGGGTGTTTGCCAGTGCGCAGTTTTATGAGGCCGATTTGGACCCTAGCCTCCATCAGCAACACAGTCTTAGATCTCTCCTTTGCGTTTGTTTGTGGGTTGCTGGGTAAACACTGGGTGCTTTGTGACCCCTGAAAGACTTTCAGACTTTCGAGGGGAGGGATCATTCTTCCTGCTTCCTCAGGGTTCTAGACAGTCTAGGGTGGGGTTTGCCACCCTAGCCAGCAAATGCTTATTAACTCCCCGAGCACCTGCAGAGTGTAGCTGATCACTTAGTGCTCCGGACACCTGACCAGGTAGCAGGTGGCATTTCAGATGTTACAGAAGTCCTTCAATAAATCCATTCTTTCCAGAGGTGTTTCTCAGTTAGCTCCTACATGGTGGGCAAGTTCAGAGCTGTGAACATGACAGACAAGATCCCTCTCCTCGTGCTTGGAATGACACGCAACAAGGAAGTAAACAGTTTATAAAAATATGTATCTTTTTGGAGGGTGATTAGGCCTATGAAGAAATAAAGCAGGATGTTGGGATGGAGCGTGATGGGAGCTGTATTTATTTTATTTTTTAGCTTTTATTTGTTTATTTTTTTTAGGGGGGGGGAGTGTGTGTGTGTGTGGGGGTGTGTGTGTGTGTACATTTGGACAGAGACTTGACGATGAGAAGCCAGCTGTGGGAAAGAACATGCCAGATTGAGGGACAGGCCAGGTCAAAGGCAGGGAACTTGGGTTTGACTCTTGGTGTGACTGGGAAGCCACTGGGGGGTTTTAAAGTAGGGCAAAGGGAGTAGTTATGCTATCTGGTCATTTTCTTTGGGAGAGGGTGAAAAACATTTTTTTAAACTGACATAAAATTCATACACCATAAAACTCACTATTTAACCATTTTAGAGTGCACAATTCAGCGCTCTGAGTACATTCACAATGTTGTGCGGCCATCACCACGATGCCGTTTCGGCATGTGGATCCCCTACAAAGTCAGCCCCCAACAACCAGGGATGTGCTCTTGCCTCTGTGGGTTTGTCTACCCTGGACGTTTCGTGTAAGTAGAATCGCACACTATGTGGCTTTTGTGACTGGCTCCTTTCACTCAGCATCCTGTTTTTGAGGTTCATCCACATTAGAGTAGGTGCCCATGCTTCATTCTCATTTATGGATGAATAAGATTCCACTGGATATGCGTGCATAGACCACATCTTGATTCGTCAGGTGATGGACATTTTGGTTGTTTCTATTACTTGTCTGTTATAAATAATGCTACTCTGAATACTTGCGTATGAGTTTTTGTGTGAACATACATTTTCATTTCTCTTGGGTCTATTCCTAGGTAACTGGGTCATATGGTAACTATATTTAACCGAGGACCTGCCAGACTTTTTTCAAAGCACTTGGCCATTTTGTATTCCCATTAGCAATGTACGAGGGCTCCAGTTTCTCCACATCCTCGCCAAAACTCGTTGGTTGCCTGTCTTTTTGATGGTCGCCGTCCTCGTGGGCCTGAAGTGGTGTGATACGATTTAAGTTTCATAAAAGCCGACTCTGGTGGCTGTGTGGGATGGAAACAGCTAGGCAGTGGTTGTGTCAGATATTCCAGCTAGAATAATTGACCCCAAAGTGTGTTGACAGCTACTCGGAAGGGAGGACCCATCGTCTATAAGGAGATGGTGCTGATGATGGGTAGAAGAATCTCAGTTAATTGGCAAGGACTTGCTCAGGGGATACATTTTTTTAAGCTGGATTCTAGAAATGCTGAAGGAGGTGAACATCAGAGCAGAAGGGGCAGACTTTCCAACACTGTGCAGAAGATGGGACAATGGACCCCCAAAATTAAGTCTTGGCACTGACAACCCACTCTGGTGCCTCAGCCCTACCCAGTGTCTTTGCTGTTGGACAACCTTAGTTTGAAGTCCAGCTCTGCCAGTTGACTGATTTGGGGCAAGCTGCTCAATCAAAGCCTCAGTTTTCACATCTGCAAAATGGAGCTAGTAGCAGAATCTGCCTCAAAAGAGGATCCTATAAGAGAATGAATGAAGGCTTAGCATTATGTTGTCCTACGGGTGTTTGGTGAATGGTCCCTGATGTTATTTATTATAATGGCAGGATGTGGATCTGATGAGATTTTCTTTATGAGTAAGGATGAAAGCCAGATTCTCAAGTCTGAGGTTCAGACAACATCAGAGTCTTCATAATGATGCTCTTGGCCCTTTTTAGGAACTTAAAAGCCCTTTGCAGTTTTCATTATACTCTAGTCATATGCCAGATGCTCCTTCTTTCTTTGTGCCTCATTCTTCTGCTTGTCAAAGCAAAAGGACTCAATAAGATGGTCCCGACATCCTTGCCAGCTCTTGAAAAGTCTAGGATGGCAAAGAAAGTGAGGATAGTAATACCTGCACCTATCTCTCTTGGCATTTCTGTGAATATCAAATGGATTGTTGGGTATTGAAGTGGTTTGTGAAGGTATAGCGTGTTCCGACATCGGGAGGGGTGCAGTCAGCATGGTGCATTATTATGCCCATTTTATTTTATTTAATTAATTAATTTATTTTTTTATTTTTTTAAAAGATTTTATTTATTTATTTGACAGAGAGAGCGCACGAGAGAGGGAACACAAGCAGGGGGAGTGGGAGAAGGAGAAGCAGGCTTCCTGCGGAGCAGGGAGCCCGATGTGGGGCTCGATCCCAGGACCCTGGGATCATGACCTGAGCCGAAGGCAGACGCTTAACGACTGAGCCACCCAGGCGCCCTTATTTTATTTTTAAAAAATTATTTATTTGAGAGAGAGACAGAGAGAGCATGCACGAGCATGAGCAGGGGGAGGGGCAGAAGGAGACAGAGAGGGAGAAGCAGACTCCCCGCTGAGCAGGGAGCCTGACGCGGGGACTCAATCCCAGGACCTTGGATCATGACCTGAGCTGAAGGCGGACGCTTAACCGATTGAGCCACCCAGGCGCCCCTATTATGCCCATTTTAGTCTCTGAGAGTGCACACAGGCTTCTGGTGAGCAGCGAAAGGGCACATACTTCATAGTGACATAAATGGCAGATGTAACTCAAGCTGGCCTAAGCAAAACACTGGCTTACATAGTAAGTTTAGGGTGTGACCTTCAGGCACCTCTTGATCTAGGTGTTCCAAGATCTCTAGAAGTTGACTCTTACTTTTCTATTCTGCTTCCCTCTTTTGCTTCCTCTTTCTGCTTCATTCTTGAGAAAGCTTCTCCCCATGGGGTGGCAAAGATGGGGAGCCAGCAGCTCCCCGCTTCTATCCGGCCAGCTCAGTCCTTACTCGCCACCCACCAGTGATTCCATCAAGTGTCTCTGGATTGGCTCTGGTAGGTTTAGCACAACCCCAGTCTGCTGCAGCACAAGCAAGTGATCTGGGAGTGGGGAAGGGGTGACGCTGCATCCCCTGTGATGACATAAACATATGGATGACATAAACATGCCCCTAATGGAAATGGGGGTTCTGCCTTGGAGGGCAGCGTATGGGGCAGTCATTGTGGGATCTCAGCTTCTGTCTTCCAGGCCTCCCTCCCCAGGCCTCGAATCTTGGGAGGCAGCTTTTTGAGAAGGGGCCAACTATTGAGGCCACAAGTTGGGGCTATAGATTCTTCTCTGATGCCCTGAAACCGGCCTTTCTCTATCAGCCCTGTTTATATGCCTTCTGGGAATTCAGGCACCTGGTCTCCGTTCTTAGCTCCTCGCCTTTAAAAACAAAAAAAGGCGCTTTCCATTTTTAGGACACTGTACACTTAAAAGCTTTTTATTGAAGTATAATTTACATATAGAAAAGTGCACATATGGTAACTATACAGCTTGATTAATTTTAACAAATTGAACATATTCTGGTACCTGGTACCCCAGAATCCTTCCGGTGTTCCAATGCTGTCCCTGCCCTCCACTGTCGCTCTGACTTCTAACAGTGCGGATGAATTTTGCACGCATTCATACTTTATGGAATAGTGGAATCAGGCAGGTGTCCTCTTGTCGTTTCTGCTTCTTTCACTCAAATTGGTGTTTATAAGACATCCAGATTGTTGTGTGTAGTTGTAGATGGTTTATTTTCATTGCTATGGTTTTCTG
The DNA here is from genome assembly GCF_002201575.2 of Neomonachus schauinslandi. Lineage (NCBI taxonomy): Eukaryota > Metazoa > Chordata > Mammalia > Carnivora > Phocidae > Neomonachus > Neomonachus schauinslandi. The sequence goes on along the minus strand of NC_058416.1, from coordinate 84,942,129 downwards.
TTACGTGACTATTTCACAACGTGTTTATGCATTCTGTTATTAATGGGCTCATGGGGAGCTGCCGGTTTAAGGCTCTATGTCTCGTGCTGCTATAAACACTCTAGAACGTGACTTTTGGGGAACAGAGGGATGCATTTCTGTGGGACACATACCGGAGAGTGGAATTGCTTGGGTCACAGGGGATGCGTATATGTTCAGTTTTAGTAGACACCGTCAAGTCATTGCCCACAGGGGTTGGTCTGGTTCTGATTCTGCCACATCCTCACCAAGAGTTTGTGTTTCCATCCTTTTCATTTTAGTCCCGTTGCTGTGTTGGTTTATTACATGGTGGTTTTAGTTTGCCTTTCTTTCCTAATGAAATTGAGCTCCGTTGTTCATATGTTTGTTTGCTAGTTGGATATAGTCTTTTGTGAACTGTCTGATCAAGTCTTTTCTCCATTATTTTGAAGGGTTGTCTCCTGTTGAGTGTAAGATGCATTATTTGCTAGGGCCGCCACAACGAAGTACAACAGACTGCATGATTTAAACAACAGAAATTTATTGGCTCACAATTCTGGAGCTAGAAGTCCAAGATCGAGGTCTTGTAGGGTTGGTTTCTCCAAAGGCCTCTCTCTTTGGTTTGTAGATGGCTGTAGAAGGCTTCTCCTTATGTCTTCACGTGGTCTTCCCTCTCACGCTGTATAACCTAATCTCTTCTTATAAGGACGTCAGTCTTGTCGGATTAGGGCCTACCCTTATTTTAGACCTTATTTTAACTTAATTACCTCTTTAAAGACTGTTCTCGAATATAATTACATTTTGAGGTCCTGGGGGGTTAGGACCTCAACATAGAAATTTTAGGGGATACAATTCAGCCCATAACATAAAGTTTCTTGATATATTCAGGATATGATTATGCATTCCAAAAATCACCTCTTACTTTGTGGGTTGGTTGCCTTTTCACACTCTCAAAGGTATCTTTGAATGAACAGACATTCTTTATTTTAACACAGACCATTTAGGTCTTTTTTTTTTGTACTTGTTTTGTATCTTGTTTAAGAAATGTCTGCACACTCCAGGGTTGGAAGATGTTCATATGTTTTTCTCAAAAAAGCTTTATTGTTCGAACTTTCACAGTGAGATCTATAGTTTATCTGGAATAGACTTTTGTGTTTGGTATGAGATAGGGGTTGAAATTCCTTTTCTCCTATATGGATATCCAGTTGATCCCGGTACCATTATTGAAAAAAAATACCTTCTCCCCACGGCACTGAAATATTGTCTTTGTCATAAACCAGGTGACTGCATTTGTGTGGGTCTGTTTCTGGATGCTCAGGTGTGTGTGTCCCCCCGGACAGCTCCCTGCATCCCATGACCAATACTCTCAATCCCAGATAGTTCATTTAAGAAGACTGGGATAGGGCGCCTGGGTGGCTCAGTTGGTTAAGCGACTGCCTTCGGCTCAGGTCATGATCCCAGGGTCCTGGGATCGAGTCCCGCATCGGGCTCCCTGCTCAGCAGGGAGTCTGCTTCTCCCTCTGACCCTCCCCCCTCTCATGCTCTCTCTCTATCTCATTCTCTCTCAAATAAATAAATAAAATCTTAAAAAAAAAAAAGAAGACTGGGATATTTTCACATTTGTGTGCCAGGAATTGGGGGGATAGGGAGACTGGGAGAGAACTCTAGCTGCCTCTGAAGATGCTTTAAACCTTCCGAGAAGACATATTCATAAAGTGCTGGGTCCCTACTCACTCTCCACCATTATGTCACTGAGGGATGCCTCACGGCCATGGGGTCCTGCATATTATCTCTTTACTGTATTTCTTTTTTTTTTTTTTTAAAGATTTTATTTATTTATTTGAGAGAGAGCATGAGCTGTGGGGAGGGGCAGAGGGAGAGGGAGAAGCAAACTTCCTGCTAAGCAGGGAGCCCGATGTGGGGCTTGATCCCAGGACCCCGAGATCATGACCTGAGCTGAAGGCAGACGCTTCACCGACTGAGCCACCCAGGCGCCCCCCTTTATTGTGTTTCTCTCTAACGAGGATACCCAAGCTAACAGGTTTTCTTTGGCCCCTTTTCTTGAAAAAATCTTCACGACAAACCGCCTCATTCACTATTCATTTATTCATCCAATTATAGTAATCATCACCTATCTTTTACTGTATGTTTACCATGTGACCTCATTTTGTCCTCACCAATAATCATATAAATGAAGTGTTACTGTTCACTTTCCCGATGAGGGATCCGAGGCTCAGAGGGAACAACCCACACGGCCTGTGGACGGGCGGTCAAGTTCGGATCTGAACCCAGCTCTGGGCGTTTCCTCACGCTTCTGCTTCTTGACTTTCTCCTCCTCCATGTCTGTGTTGTGTCTCGTGAAGGAGACTCACCAGACATGCGCGCGTGCCCTTGATGGGCTGTGCTTAGTAAATTCTCAATCCTTACAAATCAACCATAGCTGACTTGCTTCCAGACCTTTTTTTAAAGTTGGCTTAAAATCATAGACATTTTACATGGTAAACCCCGGAAAAGTTCTTAGAATTCCTCTAGTCTTGCTTTCCCTTTTCACAGGTGGGAAAGACTGAGGCCTGGAGAGAAGTGACTTTTGAGTTGCCCAGACAGCAGATGGCACCTCAGATTCAAACGTGGGTTGGAATTTCAGTGGTTGGGAGAAGATGATGCTCATAATGCAAACCCAGAGGAAAAGTAGACTTGCGTGGGGTGGGTGTGGTTGGCCTCTGTTCTGGCCACACTGAATGGAGCTGGGAAGAGACAGACGGTCCGGGAGGCATCCGCCTCGCAGAACAGAGATGCACGCAGGGGGAGGTGCAGGAAGTCAGGAGGGCCGTGGCTCCTGAGTCTCAAGGAAGGAGGGTTTCAGAGGGGTTCAGCTGTGTTTCCTTTTTTTTTCTCTTTAAGATGAACACCCAGCTCACTTGTTTTTTTGTCGCTATTTCCCTTTTCCTGCAAAGCCAGTGGTTTTTTTTTTTTTTTTAAGCAGAGAGAGAGACACAGCGAGAGAGGGAACACAAGCAGGGGCAGTGGGAGAGGGAGAAGCAGGCTTCCCGCCCATCAGGGAGCCCGACTCGGGGCTCGATCCCAGGACCCCAGGATCATGACCTGAGCCAAAGGCAGACGCTTAATAACTGAGCCACCCAGGCGCCCCCAAAGCCCGTGTTCTGAAATCAAAATCTTGACTGTGTTTGGGCCTTGGGGAACTAAAGTTGCTTCTGCCCCCTGTTTACCTAATAGGAATCACTCCGCTGTGGGGTAGCTCCTTGGACTGGAGCTACTACATTAGCTACTGCTTCCTGAGATCTTATTATAAGCCAGGGACCTCTCCTGTGTTACTTTGTCAGATCCATGTGAAACTGGATTTCCCACTATCCCCCATTCCATCGATGTCAAATTGAGGCTCAGAGTGACTTGTCCACAGTCTGAAAGCTAGTGTGTGGAATTGCTGAGATTTACGCCCATATCCGTTTGACCAAGGAGCTGTTCTCTTAACTTCCGCACAGAACCATGGCTGGCTCTCAGTGTCCTGTAATCCAAAGCTCTTTATTGTTTTTGGCTCAGGTGTCTTTTGGGTTTTCTTGGCTGATCGCTTTGTTAGTCTGGGTTTGTATCTTCTTCCGCTCCTCTGTCTGTGAGGGTCAGGCAGGGTCTAGAACCCAGGGCACAGAGGACGTCCCGGCACTGGATGTGTCCTGGGGATAATTTTTGAAGGTTCAACGGTGAGGCACCAGAAGATAACAGTGCTTAGGGAGAACCCGGGAACCTTTGCAGGCATCTTATATCACTGCGAGGAAACTGAGGCCTAGACCTGGGAAAAGGTTTGCCCCAAGTGGTGTGGACACTCTCCGCCCCAGGCCCTCCCCTTTCCCTTGTACCTTCAGTTCGGCACAGCGTCCTCGATAGGACTCCTGCTTTTAAGTTTACAAGGTTCTTTCAGTCGTTGTGTGGGCAGGCCCTATTATGTCCACCTTACAGATGAGGAAACGGAGGCCCAGAGAACTTTAGGGCCATACATACCCAAGGCCTCACTGCTAGGAGGTAGCTAGGTGGGCTTTGAACTGTGGCCAGTGCTTTTTTTTTTTTTTTTAATGTTTTATTTATTTATTCATGAGAGTCAGAGAGAGAGAGAGAGAGAGAGAGAGGCGAGGCAGAGGGAGAAGCAGGCTCCCCGCCGAGCAGGGAGCCCGATGCGGGACTCGATCCCGGGACTCCAGGATCATGACCTGAGCCGAAGGCAGTCGCTCAACCAACTGAGCCACCCAGGCGCCCTTTTTTTTAATGTTTTATTTATTTATTCATGAGAGTCAGAGAGAGAGAGAGAGAGAGAGAGGCAGAGGCAGAGGGAGAAGCAGGCTCCCCTCCTAGCAGGGAGCCCGATGTGGGACTCGATCCCAGGACCCTAGAATCGTGACCTGAGCCGAAGGCAGACGCTGAACCATCTGAGCCACCCAGGCGCCCCTGTGGCCAGTGCTTTTGCGAATACATACTAACTACCTCTGTGTGAAATGGATGAGGAGATATTTTCAAGGAGCGGAATAAAAAGCCAATCCAGAAACTTGAGGAAGATAGAGAGGGACAGTGGTGGGCACTCCCCGAAGAGCAGGCTCAGGAGTCACGGGTCAGAACCCGTGTATGCTTTATATTAGCGTTCAAGGTGACTTTCAGCAGCCTCTTCCCGGCTCTGAGCCCATGGTTCTTGGAGCTGACAGATGGGGCCTTCAAAGCAAGGGCCATGGGGCCATGGATTAATTTCTGCAGCTGGAATTTGTTGGATTTGTATGTAGCCTGTGAGCCCAGAGAACCAGTGAGATGGGGGGAGGAGAGAGAAAGGGAGAGGGGCTGAGCTGCTGGCCTACTTAGGAATGCCAGGCACTGCTCAATGTGGAAAATTTCTCCCGTAACCCATTGACTTCAGGAGCCCGAGAGTTCCAGGGCTCTGGGTCCCTTGCAGGATCCAAAGGGCAGCTTGTCCCTGTCACCTGCTCCAGGGATGGCTGCTCCCCAGAGTGTGGAGGGCCACATTCCATTCTTAGCACTGATCTGTCCCTTCTGTCCCTTGAGGCACATGCCTCCTCCCAGAGCTTCCTGCTCAGATACCTGGCACTTATGCTCAGCTCTCCTTTGCCATCAGCTGCAGACCAGACTGGAAACCTGCAAAGATGGATGCTAATTCTTAAACTCCCAGCTCAGACTGAAAAGGACTGGCAGGCCCCAGAGTCCCCAGTGACCCCTGGAGCAAGCCTCTGGGTCTCCTCCCCCGCCGACTTCTTCCCAGTTCACGTTTAAGGGATCTGATCTGAGTGTATGAGAACTAGGCTAAACATCAGCATGTCAGTCCTGGAAGAGGACCTAAAAGAGACCTAACCCAGTGGTTTTCAAAGGGAAATCCCTGGAAACTGGATCTGGGTTCTGAGCATCATCATCCCCCAACCCCACCACTGCTTTCAACCTGAGCTGCCTGTTTTTATTTATGCCTTTGGCTCTTGTCAAAGCTTCTGTTTGAAGAAAGAGTTCTATGGTGGTGAAAACAGAAGTATAAAGGTTAGTTCTTCCTGGCTTTGCACATGAGGCAACTGAGGCCTGGAGTGAGGTCAGTGAGGGTTACTGGGACTGGAACTCAGTCCAGGGCTCTTGGCACTGTCCCGGGTGCCCCTGAGGCACCCACTGCTCATTGCGTGGCCTCCTGTGGGCCGTCGCTGACCGAGGAACAAACAACCCAGGCACCCGTGCCTCCAGTGTGGTTCTTCCAGAGAAAATAAAAGACCCTTGTGGAGCTGTGTCTTCAGGGTTAAACTCAAAGTGCCTGAGAAGTCCATCTACGGGGCAGGCGAAAGAGCTCCCTTTCCCTGTCTGTCTGGTTAGGACACCTCGTTTCCCAGACCAGCTCAGTGGCTGGTGGCCAAGTGTGTTGCAGACCCTACCATGTGCCAGACATTGTGTTGGGCTCTCATGCACCAACGGGCCCCTTTTGCAAATAAACACCCTCCAAGTCTAGAAAGGGTAAATGAGGCCCCTGAAGCCACGGAGCTAGTAACAGAGCTGGGATTTATAAAAGTACTTTTTGCTGGAGAGAATTTTAAGAAGTATCTAGTAGACAGAAAGTAATAATGAATTCCTATGGCCCCAACACCCGGCCCCAACAGCTGCCACTTCCATACCTCCATCCACTTCCTATCCTCCTGCAATGTTTCAGGCATATCTAGGCATCATACCATTTCATCCGTAAAGTTTCCAGGATATAGTTCTAAACAAGAAAGGATTTTTAAAATCATAGGCACAATAGTGTTATCATACCTAATCTTTTATTTATTTATTTTTTATTTTTTATTTTTTTAAAGATTTTATTTATTTATTTGATAGAGAGAGAGACAGTGAGAGAGGGAACACAAGCAGGGGGAGTGGGAGAGGGAGAAGCAGGCTTCCCGCCGAGCAGGGAGCCCGATGCGGGGCTCGATCCCAGGACCCTGGGAACATGACCTGAGCCGAAGGCAGATGCTTAACGACTGAGCCACCCAGGCACCCCCATACCTAATCTTTTAAAAACAGTAATTCCTTGGGGTCCCTGGGTGGCTCAGTCAGTTAAGCGGCTGCCTTCGGCTCAGGTCATGATCCTCGGGACCTGGGATTGAGCCCCACATCCAGCTCCCTGCTCAGCGGAGAGCCTGCTTCTCCCTCTCCCTCTGCCTGCCACTCTGCCTACTTGTGCTCTCTCTCTGTCTGTCAAATAAATAAATAAAATCTTTAAACAAAACAAAACAAACAAACAAAACCAGTAATTCCTTAAAATGAGTAAATATCAGGGGCACCTGGCTGGCTCAGTCAGTAGATCATGCAACTCTTGATCTTGGGGTTGTGAGTTCAAGCCCCATGTTGGGCATTTACTTAAAAAAGGAAAAAAAAAAAAAAAGAAAAGAATTTAAAAAATAAAGTGAGTAAATAACCATATTTATTGTGCAAATGTCCAGTTTCATATTAGCGTATGTTACTTCTTTTTTCTTTTCTTTTGTGGGTTCTGTGAGTCAAAATGTAAATATGGTCCTTATTCTTTGATTGGTTATGATGTCTTTTAAGTCTCTTATAATCTCTGGGCCCTCCCACCATCTCCAGCCAATCTGAAGTTGGATTGTTTGACCTGTAGGGTTTTTCCGTTGTCTGGATTTTGCCAATAGCATTCCCTTGGAGTGGTTTGTGTTCCTCTGTCCTCTGTACTTTCTGTAAGTTGGCAGTTGGATGTAGATGCTTGATCAGATTCAGAGTCTGTCTTTCTCTCCACATAAAAATGCACTCACTCATTCATTCATTCATTCATTCATTCATTCATTCTTCCTAGCACGACTACTTCATAGATGATGTTCTAATCTTCCATCAGGAGACACATAATGTCAGGTCATCTCTCTCTCTCTGTCTGTGTGTTGTTAGCAGGCATCAATGTTTGATGTGTAGCTTCATTGTTGTGTTAGAGGCTGCAAAGTGGCGATGGTCTTAATTCAATCGTCCTTTGTCATTTGTTGGCTGGAATACACCTGGAGAGACACTCCCCCTCATCTGCTGTTTGTTTCAGGGCTGGCCCTTATCTCAGATTCCTAAGCCAGTGGTTGCTTCGACCATCATTCTGCCTCCCTAGGAAGTGCGTTATCAATTCTCCACCTCTCGCTGCCACCTGGGGGCTGGAACCCAGCAGAGTTTAATTTTACGGGTACTGGTACATTTGTGTTTTCCTGGGGGTTTATGTTTATGGAGTCCAGGCACCTTCCCCCTCCCTTTCTTCCCATTACCACCCCTCCCATAGACTGTGGCTTCCAGGACACCTGGAGAGCTAGATGGAGCTCCCTGCGCACCAAGAAAGCTATTCTTAGAACCAAGTGTCTCGACCTTCCGTTCCAGATATAGTCAGTCTCTCCCACCCTTGGGCCTCTTCCCTGCACACCCTTACTCCCCCGTCAGTCCCAGCTGCTCCTCACCGCTCTGGCGCACTCCAGGCCTTGACTTCCCTTTTCATCTGAGGACGCGGAGGCCGAGGTGGGGTCAGCTGGGGACGTGCACCTGGCTAAGAGCAGAGGGAAGCGAGGGTGCATCGAGAGCCCTGGGGATTGTGATGGGGGTGCTGGAAGCCTGGTTTGTGTTCAAAAAAGAAAGAACAGGCCTCTCTCACCCACATCCTTCTGTGTTCAGCAACGGTTGTCCCACCGGTGGGGCTCCTGCCTGCTCAGGATTTCCAGATGCTTTCTTTCCAGGTTAGGGGGCTTTATCTTCTCTAGCGTGGAGAGGGTTACACATACCCACCTCCAGGCACCTCCAGGTCATTTCTCCAATTCCACTGTCATTTATATGTGAGGTCATGTCACATGCTAGGAAGAACATATGGTGGAAAAACACTCGATGTGATTTATTCATTCCACAAATATTTACTGAGCTCCTGCTATGTGCCAGGCTCTCCGTTCTAGATCCGTGGGTTAGAGTAGTGAGCAAGACAGACAAGACTCTTGCCCTCACAATGCTTATAGTGTCAGGGGGGAGAGACAAGAAATAAGCTGACAAAGATCTAGGGTGAAGTGGCATGATGTCACCCATGGATGACATTTTCTCCTTGCGAAGCTTCTCGTCAACTGCACAGTTTAGTTATACAGCGTGTCTGTCCTGTTGACACCTTGAACTGGGCCCCGTGGGGAGGCCAGGGGTGGGTTAGCCCCTCTCTGCCTTCAGGGATATTTATGGAGCCCTGTGGGGTTACCCAGTCATTTTCTGGTCAGCCTTCCTTCTTGTTTGCTGGGGCTGCCATATCACCACAACCCACGTGGCTCAAAACCACAAAAATGTATTCTCTAACCGTCCTGGAGGCCAGAAGTCTGAAATCAAGGTGTTGACAGGGCTGGGCTCCGTCGGAAGGCTCTAGGTGAGAATTCTTCAGAGCCTCCTCCAGCTTCTGGTAGCTGCTGGCTTCTCTGATGTTTGTTGGCTTGTGGCTACATGGTTCCATTGTCTGCCACCATCTTCACGTGGCTGTGTTCCCTATGTGTGTCTCTGTCCAAGTTTCCGTTGCCTTATAAGGACACCGGAATTGGCTGAGGGTCCACCTTCATCCACTCTGACCCCATTTTAGCTTGATCACAACTGCGAAGACCCTATGGCCAGAGAGGGCCTGTTCATAGGTGTCTGGGGTTAGGACTTGAACATCTCTTTTGGGGGACACGGTTCAACCACAAGAGCCCTCGAGGTAAGCCTGTTAGTGGGATAGAGGGAAGTAAAGTTAGGCCCGGCTGGGGTGGGGTGGGGCCAACGCTGAGCTGTGCCGTCTGTGCCTCCAGCGTTTTATATGGGTCACCTCAGTTGACCCCATACTTTTGGGTTTTTTGTTTGTTTGCTTTTGTTTTTATCTTTTTTTTAAAGATTTATTTATTTTAGAGAAAGAGCGAGCATGAGCAGGAGGGGCAGAGGGAGAGGAAGAGAGAGACTCTCCAGCAGACTCCAGGCTGAGCAAGGGGCCTGATGCAGGGCTCGATCTCATGACCCTGAGATCATGACCTGAGCCGAAATCAAGAGTCGGGCGCTTAACCCAACTGAGCCACCCAGATACCCCCATATTTTGTTTTTTTTTAATTATTTAAAAAATATATTATTAAAATTTTTTCCAAGACTAGTTTTTTTTTTTCCTAAATTTTTAAAAAAGTAATCTCTACACCCAATGTGGGGCTCAAACTTATAACCCCAATATCAAGAGTTGCACACTCTACCAATTGAGCCAGCCAGGCACCCCTCCCAAGACACTTTTTTTTTTTTTAAAGATTTTATTTATTTATTTGACAGAGAGACACAGCGAGAGAGGGAACACAAGCAGAGGGAGTGGGAGAGGGAGAAGCAGGCTTCCCGTGGAGCAGGGAGCCCGATGTGGGGCTCGATCCCAGGACCCTGGGATCATGACCTGAGCCGAAGGCAGATGCTTAACGACTGAGCAACCCAGGCACCCTTATTGAACTAGATTTTTTAAAAAAAAATTTTTTTAAAGGTTTTATTTATTTATCTGAGAGAGAGAGAGAGCACGAGTGGAGGGGGGGTGCAGAGGGAGAAGCAGGCTCCCCACTGAGCAGGGAGCCCAACATGGGGTTCAATCCCAGGACCCTGGGATCATGCTTAACCGACTGAGCCACCCAGGTGCCCCAAATTTACCCAGTTTTTTTTTTTTTTAAAGATTTTATTTATTTATTTGACAGAGAGAGATAGCGAGAGCAGGAACACAAGCAGGGGGAGTGGGAGAGGGAGAAGCAGGCTTCCCGCCGAGCAGGGAGCCCGATGTGGGACTCGATCCCAGGACCCTGGGATCATGACCTGAGCCGAAGGCAGACGCTTAACGACTGAGCCACCCAGGCGCCCCAAATTTACCCAGTTTTAAGGGGATTTTTTTAGAACTAGATTGGGGTTGTTGGTTTGTGTTTTTTTTTTAATTTTTTTATTATAGTCTTCGATTTGGGTTGTATATAAGTTGGCATCATACATAAAACCAACTTTATGGAATAGTATTGATGTGATGACCTACCATTTTAGGGTTGTCAAAATTGTACACTTATTTATTTATTTATTTATTTAAAAAATATTTTATTTATTATGTGAGAGTGAGAGTGAGAGAGATCACAGAGAGGGAGAAGCTGACTCACTGCTGAGCGGGGAGCCTGATGCAGTGCTCCATCCTAGGACCCTGGGACCATGACCTGAGCTGAAGGCAGACGCTTAACCAACCAACAACCCAGGTTCCCCTACAATCTTGTCATTTTAGATTGGTAGGGCCAGGGAGCTGTGGCTTGCATGCAAATTTTTAACTTCTGTGCAGTGAGATGCCACGGCATGTTTGGTCCCTTAAAAAGCCTCTCATTTGCCTCTAGCATCAGTTTTCTGAATATTAAAATCAATTTTTAAATGAAAAGCAATAGTTTTTTTCACAACTGTTTTTTTGAGGGAGGTGGTTTTATCTCTGTGTTGCCGGTGAGGACGTTGGGGTACTTTGCCTAAAGATCTTGTGCGATGGAGAAAGACTGGAACCTGAAACATCTGAGGACTTTGATCCATTTTTGTGTGTGGAATGTACTTATATGCTGAGAAGTTTAAAGAAAAATGGTAAGATGAGTGCCTCCCACCCAGGTTCCCATGTGACCCTCCGGCCCCAGAGGTGGCCGTTGTCTTGTGTTGGGCCCTAACAAGGTACCACAAACTGAGTGGCTAAAAACTACAGAAACTTATTCTCTCAGTTTCAGAAGACAAAGTCCAAAATCGAGGTGGTGGCTGCATTGGTTCTTCCTTCTGGAGGCTCTGAAGGAAACTCCGGCCTTGCCTCTTCCAGCTTTTGGTGACTCCAGGCATTCCAGCTGCTTATAAGCACATTACTCTTTGCTTCTGGCTTTCACTTGACCTTGACCTTCTTCTAAGGACACTAGTGATTGGATTTAGGGCCTACCCTTCCTCCAGGATGATCTCCTCTTGAGATCCTTACATTAATTACCTCTATAAAGACCCTTTTTCCAAATAAGGTCCTATTTAAAGGTTCTGGGTAAATCTTTTGGAGGGTCACCATCCCACTACCATCCTGAATTGTGTTTATCATTTCCTGGGCTCTCTTTAGCGTTTCCCACCTGTGCCTGCATCCCTAAGCCCTAACTAAGTTGTGAAGAACTGAGCCCATGCACACACCGAGCACCCAACACCTCCCTACGGGGAGGGAAGGGCACTGTGAGCAGTTTGTGAAGGCTCTGTGGAGACAGGAGCTGGAACAGTCCACAGCCCAAGCTCCTGATCCACAAGGAAGGGAGAGACTCAAACAAGAAACAATTAGGTAAAAGGAGAGTGAGAGAGTTTGCAAGAAATGAAGTTGTTGTTCTTGTCAGATTGGAGGAAGTATATGAGATTTAAAGTACTGTCTTACATGGCTTTGAAAAATAATTTCTTTTTTATTTTTTTAAAGATTTATTTAGGGGCGCCTGGGTGGCTCAGTTGGTTAAGCCTTTGGCTCAGGTCATGATCCTGGAGTCCTGGGATTGAGTCCCACATCGGGCTCCCTACTCAGCAGGGAGTCTGCTTTTCCCTTTGACCCTCCCCCATCTCGTGCTCGCTCTCTCATTCTCTCTCTGTCTTTCAAATAAATAATCTTAAAAAATATTTATTTGAGAGAGAGAGAGAGCATGCACAGGGCAGGGGGAGGGAGAGAAAGAATCTCCAGCGGACTCCCTGTTAAGCTTGGAGCCTGACGTGAGATCATGACCTGAGCCGAAATTAAGAGTTGGATGCTTGGGCGCCTGGGTGGCTCAGTCGGTTAAGCGACTGCCTTCCGCTCAGGTCATGATCCTGGAGTCCGGGGATCGAGTCCCGCATCGGGCTCCCTGCTCAGCGGGGAGTCTGCTTCTCCCTCTGACCCTCCTCCCTCTCATGCTCTCTGTCTCTCATTCTCTCTCTCAAATAAATAAATAAAATCTTTAAAAAAAAAAAAAAGAGTTGGATGCTTAATTGACTGAGCCACCCAGGCACCCCAGAAAAATAATTTATTGAGGTGAAATTCACATAACATAAAACTAATCATTTTAAGGTATATGATTCAGTGGCATTTAGTGCCTTCATAGTGTTGGGCAACCATTACTTCTCTATTGATTCTAAAACATTCTTACCTGAAAGGAAACTCCTACCCCTTAGCACTCCTCTTTCCTGTCCCCCAGCCCCTGGTACCCACTAATCTACTTCCAGTCTCTATGGATTTACCTATTCCAGACATGGTATGTAAATGGCTTCATGCAACATGTGATCATTGGTGACTGGCTTCTTTCACTCAGCATCATGTTTTTGAGCTTCATCCGTGTTGTAGCATGGATTGGTACTACATGTCTTTTTATGGCTGAATACTTTACATTTATTTATTTATTTTGTAACATTTTATTTATTTGTCAGAGAGAGAGAGAGCACAAGCAGGGGGAGTGGCGGCAGAGGGAGAGGGAGAAGCAGGCTCCCCGCTGGGCAGAGAGCCCGAAGCCAGGCTCGATCCCAGGACCTTGGGATCATGACCTGAGCTGAAGGCAGATGCTTTACGGACTGAGCCATCCAGGTGTCCCAATGTATATTTTTTAAAAGTTACTATTTTAATTCCAGTTAACATGCAGTGTTATATTAGCTTCAGGTGTACAATACAGTAATTCATTATAATTTACATTTCTTAATATTTGTTTTTTAAGTTGATGGGGAACTTTTTTTTTTTTACGTAATCTCTACACCCAAGGTGGGGCTCGGACTCTCGACCCCAAGATCAAGAGTTGCACTCTCTGCTGCCTGAGCCAGCCAGGCGCCCCCAGTTGAGACTTTTGAAAGAAGTTACTTTTAGAAAAACCAACTTTGTTGGTCATTTTGTTGGCCTGAGTTTTTGTGTTTAATAACATCTTTATTGAGACATAATTCCTATACCGTATAATTCAAGTATTTAAAATGTATGATTCAGTGGTTTTTCATCTGACCACAGAGTTGGGCAAACACTGCCACAGTCAATTTTAGGACATTTTTATCACCCTACCCATAAAACAGCCATACCCATTTAGCCATCCTTATCATGTTTTAGGATCTTAAGTAGTCAGTCCATCGGACTGGCCGGCAGAGATTTAAGTGGCTCTGACTTTCTTTCTACTGCTTCACTTTCTCCACCTGTAATTATGGATGAAATCGGCCAATTCGGTAACACTAGCTGCCTGTAAGTGCTTCATGGAAGTGGTTCATGTGCATGATCTCAGTTAAGGCTTAGATCAACCCCATGGGCTAGCTACTGTTTTTGTCCCCAGGTCACCGATGGGGAGACTGATACTTAGAGAAGCTAAGAGGCCTGAGGCCCAGCTGGGATTTGAACCATAAAGTCTTACCTTAACTTTATTGTGTTGATAGGGGCAACCGAGCTCCAGTTTTCAATGCTGACTTGCATGAGCCTCTAGGGCTGTGATTCCATCTACCTGTCCAGCAGTCCTTCCACAGGGGGCTTCGCAAATGGGACCTTGTGCAGGGTTAGGGAGGAGAGGCAGGGGAGGTGGGAGGCTGGTCAGAGAGGGACGAGGGTTTGGGTGCCTGTTCTCCTCTCACCTCCCCCACTGTGATAGCAGGTTCTCTGCCAATTGGGCTTCCCAGAAAAGCTGAGCAGAGCCCACCTATTCCAGGAGCCCTGGTTAGGAAGGAGCCAGTGCTGTCCAGAGCAGGCCAGAATTTCCAACAAAGTTCAGGGATGCCCCCTGGTGGATCTGCACTCCCGACGCAAAAACCAAAGCTGTTCTCCCTGTCTTCCCAAGATCTGTGTGGTCAGGAGCCAGTCAGTGAGGGCGGGGATCTTTTTTTCCACCAGAGCAGTGATCTAGAGTCAGTATTGCATTGGGCAGGGGTAGGAGTTGGGGGGATAGGAACCTGGGCTGTGGATTAGATTGAATTGGCTTCAAATTCTAGTTCTGTTACTCATTCACTGGGCATTTTGGGTCTAGTTAGTTGTCTAAGCCTCAGTTTCTCATCCATCAAATGGGTATAAGTGAAGTTCTACCTCACAGAACCAAAATTAGCTTAAGATAACCTGTGTAGAGAGCTTGCCTGTGCTCTGTAAACATTAGCCCTTCTAATTGGTAGAGTATGTTCTGGAGGACTTGAGCTGCTTCCACGTTACACCAGCTGAGCCGTGTAGCCAACAGGAGACTGAACGGGCATTGTCCCTTAAGCGACTGCCTTCAGCTCAGGTCATGATCCTGGAGTCCCGGGATCGAGTCCCGCATCGGGCTCCCTGCTTGGCAGAGAGTCTGCTTCTCCCTCTCCCACCATCATCTCTAGGGCATTGTTTTCCCCATTTATTAAGACGGGGACAGTCCTACCTTGCTTCTGGGGTGGTTGTAAAAATTAGGTATTTAGTCCAAAAGATAGTAACAGCCAAGGTCTCATACGTGCATAAAGGGTTACTTTTATTATTCAATTCCTGTGACGTGAAAGGCACTGTGTATTTATTCAACAAATATTGACCCAGGGCCTATTACAGGGCAGGCTCTGTGCACAGAGCTGGGTATGGAGCACTGAACCAGATGGGAATATTATTCACATCAGCATGTAAGGTCCATGAGGATTTTGTCTAGTTCAAGGATTGGCAAACTTTCTCTGTAAAGATCTAGAGAATAAGTATTTCGGGCTTTGCCGGCCGTTCAGTCTCCTGTTGGCTACACGGCTCAGCTGGTGTAACGTGGAAGCAGCCAGAGACATGTGAACCAGCGTGTGGCTGGGTGCTAATAAAACTTTATATGTGGGCCCAGGGATTTGAGTTTTGTATCATTTTCATATCACGAAGTAGTCTTCTTTTGATTTTTTCCCCCATCCTCCACCACTTAAAAATGTAAAAACTAGGGCGCCTGGGTGGCTCAGTCGGTGAAGCGTCTGCCTTCAGCTTAATGATGTCAGGGTCCTGGGATCGAGCCCCATGTTGGACTGTCTGCTCAGCGGGGAGCCTGCTTCTTCCTTTCCCTCTCCTGCTCCCCCTGCTTGTGCTCTCTTGCTCTCCCTGTCAAGTAAAAATAAAACAAAACAACATGTAAAAACCATCTGAAGCTCTTGGGCCGTACAAAAACAGGCGCGGGGGGGGGCAGATTTGCCCACGGGGCCGTCATTTGCTGGCCCCGTTTGCTTAGTTTGCTCTTGGTTCTTGGAGTACCTTTGAACAAGGTTCTAGTTCTTCTCTTTCTTTCTTTCCTCTGGTTTACACATTTCTTCTACTTTTTTCTTTTCTTTTTTTTTTTTTTAAGGATTTTATTTATTTATTTGACAGAGAGAGACACAGCCAGAGAGGGAACACAAGCAGGGGGAGTGGGAGAGGGAGAAGCAGGCTTCCCGTGGAGCAAGGAGCCCGATGTGGGGCTCGATCCCAGGACCCTGGGATGATGACCTGAGCCAAAGGCAGACGCTTAAGGACTGAGCCACCCAGGCGCCCCTTTTCTTTTTTTTCTTTTTTAAAGATTTTTTTTTTTTAAAGATTTTATTTATTTGCGAGAGAGAGAATGTGAGACAGAGAGCATGAGAGGGAGGAGGGTCAGAGGGAGAAGCAGACTCCCCGCTGAGCAGGAAGCCCGATGCGGGACTCGATCCCGGGACTCCGGGATCATGACCTGAGCCGAAGGCAGTCGCTTAACCAACTGAGCCACCCAGGCGCCCTTTTTTAAAGATTTTATTTATTTATTTGACAGAGAAAGACACAGCGAGAGAGGGAGCACAAACGGGGAGTGGGAGAGGGAGAAGCAGACTCTCTGCCGAGCAGGGAGCCCGATGCGGGACTCGATCCCGGGACTCCAGGATCATGACCTGAGCCGAAGGCAGTCGCTTAACCAACTGAGCCACCCAGGCGCCCTCTTTTTTTTTTTTAAGTAGGCTTCATGCCCAGCATGGAGGCCCACGCGGGACTTGAACTCATGACCCTGAGACCAAGACCTGAGCTGAGATCAAGAGTCGGACGCTTACCCGACTGAGCTACCCAGGCACCCCTGGTTTACACATTTCTAAGTTTCCATGGACCATATATTTGTCATTGAGCTAATGGGAATTGAGGTCTTTCCTTACCAGATGGCAGGCTTCTCATCCCAGTCATGATGCTTATTTTGTGTCCTGACAGACAGGAGGTGGCAGCTTTCATCATAAATCACCATGAATTTGGCAATCTGCCCTGCGTCTGTCTTCTCACCTTCCACAGCTCTTCCACTGAACTTTGGTTGTTCCTTCTACATTGGCTGAAGTTCTAGAGCTATTATTCCCATCTTACAGATAGGGAAGAAGAGTCCCGGGAAGGGTTATGATTTCCTTGAAGCCTTGGTTTGTTTTTTTTTTTTTAAGATTTTTTTATTTATTTGACAGAGAGAGACACAGCGAGAGAGGGAACACAAGCAGGGGGAGTGGGAGAGGGAGAAGCAGGCTTCCCGCGGAGCAGGGAGCCCGATGCGGGGCTCGATCCCAGGACCCTGGGATCATGACCTGAGCTGAAGGCAGACGCTTAACGACTGAGCCACCCAGGCGCCCCTTGTTTTGTTTTGTTTTTGTTTTTGAGAGAGAGAAAGAGAGCGAGGTGTGGGGGAAGGGGCAGAGGGAGAGGGAGAGAGAGAATCTTAAGCAGGCTCCATGCCCAGCATAGAGCCTGAAGCGGGGCTCGATCTCATGACCCTGAGATCATGACCCGAGCCGAAAACAAGAGTCTGACGCCCAACCAACTGAGCCACCCAGGCGCCCCACCTTGAAGCTTCGTTAGTTGCTGGTGGTCCCAGGACTAGCACTGAACGTTCCTGTCTCCCAGTCCCGAGGTGGTTTCCTTCTCTCTGGGAAGCAGTGGGGGCACGCAGAGCTCTCCTTTTAGTTCAGTGGTCATTCATATGAGAAGTCCTATGTCACATACTGTACAGGACAGCCAACATTCATCATTTATTTGTTCTGTAAATAGGTACTGAGCTCCCACTCTGTGGCAGGCTCTGTGTAGATACTTGGGGCGAAACAGTGAGCAAGACAGACAGGACTTCTGCCCTGGTGACAGTTACAGAATAGTAGGGAAGAAAGATAACAAAACAGACAAACATATTTAGGAATTGTGATTAATGCCAAGGAATAATGGGGGGACCCATGCATTTATGCACCAGACACTGGGCCATGGAGTTCTGTGAGCATCATCTGATTTAATCCTCACAACTAGCCTCTGAAAGGAGGTGGGTGGATGAAGACACAGAGGTTCAGAGAAGCCCAAGCAATTTTCCTGGCCTCGCAGACTAGGGAGGGAGACGACCAAACAGCTAATTTTCTGTGGAAATAAGGACTATCTTAGTGCTGTGAATACACCGAAAGGCCTTGAGGGCCATGCTAAGAGACTCTTCGGTAGGCAGTGGGGGGCACTGAAGGTTTGAAGCAGGGAGAGGAGTGTCTGTGGTCAGGTCTCTGTTTTAGAAAGCTCACACAGGCAGCTCCGTGGAGGATGGATAGGAGGGGGGAGCCTGGGGACCCTGTAGGAAGTTCTGAAGGTTGTCTTGGAGAGTAGTAAGGGGGGACTGGACCAGCGTGGAGGCCACAGTGGTGGAGGGAAACAGATGGATTGGAGAGAGAGTCAGTAAGGAAAACCGACAGGACCAGGTAATAGAGCAGACGTGGCATACGGGTGGGGCGGGTTTCGTTGATGGGGATCCCAAGTGGCGTCTGGCTCCTGAGCCACCAGGAGCCACCAGCGTATGGATTCTGCCCCTAGGTAGCCGGCGGCTGGTGGATGTGATGGATGTGAACACCCAGAAGGGCACGGAGATGAGCATGTCCCAGTTTGTGCGGTACTACGAGACGCCCGAGGCCCAGCGGGACAAGCTGTACAACGTCATCAGCCTTGAGTTCAGCCACACCAAGCTGGAGCACCTGGTCAAGCGTCCGACTGTGGTAGGGCCCCCCCGGCCGCGGTCCCCTCCCCGACACCTGCCCCCTCCCCTCCTCGCCTGGCATCTCCTGCTGCCCAGGCTCGAGGCTGGCCCGTGCCAGCCCCAGGGAAGGGCAGGTGGTGAGGGGGGCCTGGCAGAAGGGCACCCCCCAGACAGGAAGTGCTGACGGTGGTCTGGCTTTCAGGTAGATCTGGTGGATTGGGTGGACAACATGTGGCCCCAGCATCTGAAGGAGAAGCAGACGGAAGCCACGAATGCCATTGCCGAGATGAAATACCCGAAAGTGAAGAAGTAAGACTGGCTGTTAGTGGGGGGAGCTGGGCGGGCAGGGGCGCGGGGTGGGGGGTGTCTCACAGCCCTGTGGGCACTGCTGGCATGTGAGGGATATGGGGGTCCTTGGCATGGGCAGCCTGGCATCTTGTTGCCTTGGAACGCCAGGGCTCTGCCTTCCCCATCCAGATGGGCCTTCGGCCTCCCTGCCGGCTCTACCCAGGGGATGTGATCGGAGGGGGGAGGAAGAATAATGGGGCCATCTCTGTGTGCGTGTGCATGCTTGTCATACCTTTATCTCCTCCCGCCAAGGGATAGCACGTCCTGGGAGCGGGCATCTTCAGAAAGACCAGCTCACCGTGAACACTTTGCTTTTGCCGGGGGCTGGAGAGGGGGGTCTGGAGTTCTTTTGCTCCTTGCTGTGGAGATCCAGGGCTTTTCCCAAACAAAGTGCAAGGGCTACTTACTCATCAAACACTCCTTAGATGGTGTCTCCGCACGGCTGGTGGGCTCTGGGCTAGGAAGGTGGCCGCGTCTAATTGCAGGGACATCACTACATGTGGACCAGTAAGTCCTGAGACCCGTTGTTTAACTTGGGCGGAGGCACCTAGGATCCCCTCCACTTTAGAATTTCAGTAACGGACCCTTGGGACCCTTGGGGCTACCTTAGGGCTCTCCCATCTCAGGCCATCTGTGTTTCCATCTCCGAAACGGGAAGGAGATGCTGGTTGTCCCGGGCAGGACTGCTGCTTTGGGCTTCCTAGAAGAGTTGGCCCTGCCGGCTCCGAATCCATTAGCATCTCTCTGCTCAGCCCTGCTGCCAGGAGTGCCCCCAGGAGCTTGAGGGCTGTGAGCTTTTCATTCACTCCACCCTTCATTCAGGGCGGAGTGAATGCAGACTCGGTGCCAGGCTGTGTAAGGGAGGCCAGCGTGCTGGCCGTGAGCTTCTCAAGGCTTTGCTTTCAAGCTCTCTCTTTCTTTAATTATTTCTCAGGCATTTTTTCCTCCCCTTGAAGCTGAAGCTCCTTACATCCGTTGGATCTGGGCTACATCAAACACAAAGAGTGGGCTTAAGGTGGGGAGGGTGGGAGAGTTTTCAGTTCTGTTCCTTTCCCATTCGATCACAGCAAAATTTCCGGAGCCCTTGGGATGGGGAAGTAAAAGATGAACAAGACTAGGAGCCCTTACTTTCTGGAGAATGTGTCCTAAAACACATGGGATGAGGTGCAACTCTCATCCCAGGTAGAGGGAGACAGGCTCCTGGGAGGGGAACAGGGAGAGGAGGAATCCTTTCTGGCTGGTGGCATTGGGAAGTCCTCTTGGAGGGGACATTGGACGTGGGCTTTAAAGGATAGAGGAGATAGGAGGGATGTGCGGAGGGATGGGGTTAGTGAAGTGCCAAGGGCCTTGAAGGACTCATGAGGGGAGAGTTGAAGGAAAGAGTGTGGGACTCAGAGATTAGTTAGGGGCAGATCATAGCTCTCATTGGTTGATTGGGTGATTGATTCATTCATTCAGCATGAGTATTAAACATCTGATTGGTGCTGGGCACCGGACATACGGTGAGGAGAAATCCAGATCAGAGCTTACAGTCTCTCAGGAGACAGACATTCATCCAACAACCAGAGAAACAAATGGAAATTTGCAGCCGTGTTAAGGCCACAAGGCAGAGATCCACGGTGCTAGAGAAGCATGTACCAGGGTACTCGTGGTCACGGAAGGCAGGGCAGGTGTCCCCAAGATGGGGTCTGAAGAGAGAGGAGTTACTTAGGAGAAGAGGCCTGGGAAGAGCTTTCCTGGCTGCGTGCGGAGAGCCTGGTGGGATGGTTAGGAAGGGCGGGGAGAGGGGCGACAGGTAGACCTGCCGAAGGAAGGTTAGTGAGGCTGGAATAGAGCAAGGGAAGGGGGCAGTGGGTGCAGGATGGTGGGCGGGCCAGGCTGATCAGGGCCCGATGTGCCATAGTGAAGGGTCTGTGTTTCTTCTAAGAGCAATCAGAAACCTCTGTGAGTTTTTTTTTTTTTTTAAGATTTTATTTATTTGACAGAGAAAGCAAGGGATGGAGAGAGCACAAGTAGGGGGAGTAGGAGAGGGACAGGGAGAAGCCGGATCCTCGCTGAGCAGGGAGCCCGATGTGGGACTCAATCCCAGGACCCGGGGATCATGACCTGAGCTGAGCAGATGCTCAACTGACTGAGCCACCCAGGCGCCCTGAGATTTTTTTTTTTAAGATTTATTTATTTATTTGAGAGAGAGAATGAGCATGCTTGAGTGGGGGGAGGAGGGGCAGAGGGAGAGGGAGAGAGACAATCTCAAGTAGACTTCCTGCTGAGCACTGAGCCTAATGCGGGGCTTGATCGCATGGCCCTGAAATCACCACCGGAGCGAAATCAAAAGTTGGTCGCTCAACGGACTGAGCCACCCAGGAGCCTGTCTCTATGAGATTTTAAGCAGAAAGGGATGTGTTCAGATTTGCTTTCTGCAAGTTCTGCTGCTGTGTGGATTGTAGAAGCTGGGAGTGGAGTGGTGCATCATCTCTATGAGGGCAAATGATGGGGCAGGAGGGAACAGGGGTCAAATGGGACATGTATCTAGGAAGGTAAAATAGCGCTGGAGGACATCTATTTCAATTACTTTGCCTCCTTCAGATGTTTGGTATATTCTTTGCTTTATTGGAAAATTCCTCTAAATAGTTTAATTCTATTAATACATTGAGAATCTTATCTAATTAGGAAATAAAGGTTCACATACAATTTTCTAGAACCACATGCTTCAACACATTGGTTGGATTGTGTGGCAAATACATTTACAACCCCGTCAGTGCCGTGGGAACTTATTACAGGATTTGAACCTTGTTAGGAAGGAAGTTGTCACCTTGGAAATAGTCCGTTGGTTTGGCTGAAAAGAATGCTGATTTCAGTTAATCAGCAAGGTAAAAATCCCACAATGATGAAGTCCTCTGGGACCGTAGAGTGGTTCTGTGGAATTTAATTAAAATGACACCGTTTCTAGAAGTCAGAGCTTCCATGCTGATGGGCCACCTGAATTGAGGTTCCAGGAGGGAAGAGAGGAGTGTTACAGACCCATTATTGCCTTCTCTCTGGCTCCAGGATTTGTGCAGTTTGATCACGGCGAGGGGTTCAGAATTTTAATGGGTTTTGGTTGAGATACTTAAGGCTAGGGGTGCTAACATTTGTTAAGGGGGTAGCTGTAACTTCGTGGGAGACAAAAGATGTAAAGGTTACATTAGTTATCTGTTGCTGCCTTTACTAAGTGCCCATAAATGCAAGACCCTATTCTGAGTAGTTGATAGGCTACAGTGACTAAAGCAAAGTCCCCATGCTCAGGGGGCTTATGTTCACGTGGGGAAAAGAGATGGGCAAGCAAACAAGTGAATCATAATTAAGGAGGTGATAAGTGTTGGGAGGAAGCATAAAGCAAGATAGAGGGGGGCGGCGCCTGGCTGACTCAGTTGGGGAAACATGCAACTCTTGATCTTGGGGTTGTGAGTTTGAGCCCCGTGTTGGGTGTAGAGATTACTTAAAAACAAAACAAAACAAAACAAGATAAAGGAAAAAGAGGCTGACTCAAGATAAAGGGAAAAGAGAATGAATATCAGCTACCCTGGGCACTTCTGCTGTTGCCTTCTCTCCATCTCTATCCTGCAGGAATGTTTTGGCTGTCCAGAATTATTTGTCTTGGAAAATTCCTTATAATCGGATAAACAGTGACAACTATTTGGGAGTACTCCTGTATTAGTTGTTTATTGATGCATAACATTACCCTAAAACTTTATAGCTTAAAAGAAAAACAAAAAACGAAACCTTGGCAGCTTACAGCAACAAAATTGCCTCCCAGTTTCTGTAGGTCAGGAATCTGGGAGTGGCTTACCTGGCTACTTCTGGCTCAGAGTCGCTCAGAAGCTTGTCTCAAGACTTAGGCCTGGGCTGCAGTTACATGAAGGTTTGACTGGGGCTGGAGGGCCCACTTCCAAGATGGTGTGCTCTCTGTTCTTCACCACGTAGGCCTCTGCATAGGGTTGCTTGAGTGTCCTTGTGGCATGGCAGCTGGTTCTCCCTGCCCCCCCCACCCCACAAATGGTTAGAGAGAGAGCAAGGGAGAAGCCACAGTGCCTATGATGACCCAGTTTTGAAAGTCACATGCTGTTTCCTTTGCCATATTCTTTTAATTAAAAGTGAGGCACTTGGTTCAGTGCACACTCAAGAGGAGGGGAGTTTGGCTTTATCTCTGAAAGGGGGGGAGTCTCAAAGACTTCCATGGACATGTTTTAAAGCCTCCATAATCTCCTAGGTCTATGACATGGGCATACCTTTCTCACTTAGCATGCTGGGTATTATAATGCATTCCATAAGGAAATTAGCAAGTCTTTTCTGTCCTCACGTGTTGCTTGCAGAAATGAGGCTTGCGGCTTAATGGAGACAAGCTGTGAACTGACAGGCAGGGAAAGGAAGGCATAAAGCCTATGTTTGGCCCCCAGATAATTGGGAGTCAACTGCATTTTTCTCCCTGTACTTTCTGGGGGTGGCAGGAAGAACTGGGAAAAAATTGGGGGGTGCGAAGCTGAAACCCAGACAGGATGAAAATGGGTGCTGGGATGAGCAAGTTTCAAGGCTGCCCCGGGCGGTCTCTGGTGGCCATGGGAAGTCTTTCATCTCCTCTTAGGGACTCAGTTTCCCCTTCTACAGAGTGGGGATCCTGTCATCCCTCCCCCAACTCCCAACCATGCTGTAGGGAAATGGAGTCTTATAGTGGATGTGAGATGTGGGTGGGATGCTTGTCTGTGTGGCCTCATGTAGACACAAGGTCTCCAAGTGCCATTGGCTTTTCAGTCTATTCTTCCTCACATTTGCATTGGGCTTTTTTTTTTTTGAGAGAGGGAGAACACAAGTGGTGGGGAGGAAAGGGGCAGAGGGAGAGGGAGAAGCAGGCTCCCCGCCGAGCACGGAG
Organism: Neomonachus schauinslandi; assembly: GCF_002201575.2. Taxonomy (NCBI): domain Eukaryota; kingdom Metazoa; phylum Chordata; class Mammalia; order Carnivora; family Phocidae; genus Neomonachus; species Neomonachus schauinslandi. Next base: position 84,918,486 of record NC_058416.1, on the reverse strand, counting down.
CCCTATGAGGGGCTCAATTCCAGGACCCTGGGATCATGACCTGAGCCAAAGGCAGACGCTTAACCGACTGAGCCATCCAGGCGCCCCTGCATTGGGCTTTTATCTCGACAACACTTATTTACTTTCAGCTCTCCCCAACCATGTTTGCTGGTGCTAGAAATGATCATGCCTGTGTGATATATCACACTGGGACACAGACCTAGAGAAGCTGCTGATGTCACACAGGGACGATGCTGTGGGCCAGGCAGCACACCCCAGGCCTCTGGATTCCTGGCTTTTCCTCTCTACCTCTCTACCTTTACAAGAGGAACAAAGAAACCCAGTCTTTTCTGTGCTGCCGTGTATAGACAGACACTGGGCTAGACACCTAACACACACATCTCAGCAGTCTTGGAAGTAGGTGTTCCTGTCCTCATTTTACAGACAAGGAAACTGCAGTCAATGCGGGTAACAGGTGTAGCAGTTGAGCGTAAGACAGCATGGGCTGTTGTGGCTGTGGATAATTTAAAAAATTCTTCTTTTAAAAAAAGAAAAAAAAGAAAAAAAACAACCCAGTGCTGGCCGAACCAAGCACATGTAGGGCCTGGTTTGACCCCTGAGGGCCACCAGTTAGAGGCCCCTGACTAGCTCACCAAATGGGGATGCTGAGTTCCAGGAGGGGGAGGGATTTCATCCAATGTCACACAGTTGATCCGAATAATTATAGGGCTGTATGGCTGGGTGCTATACTTTACACAGCTGAATCTGATGTGATCCCTGCTGGGGCTGGAGCTGAGGCATTTGTGACCAAAAAAGTAATAATTTTCCCATGTGGACAGCCCGGTCCAGCTGTCAGGGCCTTCTCTTAGCTCATTTAACTCCATCTATATTTTGTGTGTCAGGAACCTTGCTCAAGGGGCACCTGGGTGGCTCAGTCAGTTAAGCATCCGACTATTGATTTCAGCTCAGGTCATGATCTCAGGGTCGTGAGATCGAGCCTTGCATTGTCTCAGTGCTGGGCATGGAGCCTGCTTGGGATTCCCTCTCTCCTTCTGCCCCTCCCACTCTCCAAAAAAAAAAAATGCTTAAAAAACCTTGCTCAAGAACACCCACCAAATGACTGGTGCTCAAATCCAAGATGGGAGATGTTTCTGTAATTATAATTTTTTCTTGTAAATAGGCAGAACATATATACAGTGAAAAAAATCAGCCAGTTCCAAAAAGTTCACAGTGTAATCTCATAGCAGGCCGTTAGAGAGGTATTAATGGGGCCGTCCTGTAAATGACACGGGGAAGCAGCACTCTGACCCAGGGCACTGACCACCTTGAAATGGCTTCAATGTTCACTTCCCTAAAATGGGGATTATAGTGTTGTTTTAAAGGTGAAATGATATCATGCATAGAAACAGCTATTATTATTAGCACTTGATAATTAGAACCTATTAGTTAATATTGGTGGATAGCCCCAGTGGATGGGGTTTGGCAAAGAATGGAGAAGCCTGATCTCTGCCCCTACAGAGGCTATACCACTGCCTCCTGCCCCCCTGCGGTTTAGGGGAAGGGTGTGGGGACAGAATGGGAGGAGGGCTGTGGCCCTGGTGAGCATGCCCTGGAGGGTGGGACTTCTGATTTGAGCTGGACCATCTCCTGCCCCCGGAAGTCGGAGGTTGAGTTTGGCTGCAACCTGCAGACATTGCTTCTCTGAGAGTCTTGGGATTTGCCAGGTAGACCTGGAAGAACGGCTGAGAAACTGAGCCAGGCTGCTTGGGTAAGCACCATCACTGACTAAAGTAGTGAACTGGGTGAGTCACGACCTCTGAGCCTCTGCTTTCTCATCTGTAAAACGGGGACAATCCTGGGAAGTGACCTCAGGGGGTTGTGAAAATTGGATTAAACACAGTCTCATAGTTCCAGGTACTGTGTTAACATGTATGTATCTCAGTGAACTCCCACAGTAATTCTATGATGTAGGGTTGCACAGCTAGTAAGGGGGCAGGTAGGGGAAGGGGCAGCGAAGGAGCATCTGAGAATGCAGAGTTGAACTTCAGGTCACCTCCCTGCCATCAGGATGAGAAAACCGGCTCAGGGAGGGGAAGTAAGTTGCCCAAGGTCACACAGATAGTCTGTATTAGGGCCAGAGCAGCATCCCTTGTCTCCGAGCTGCCATACCTGGGATCTGACACTCCCTCCAAACCCTAGCCGTGCCCCGATGGACACATTAAAGGACGGTGGCTTTGCTGGGCCGTCACCTCCAGTAGCAGGACGGCGCCCACACTCCCCGAAAACGGGGGCGCGGGTGTTCCTGAGCGTCCGCCTGTAGAGCTACCCTCGTGCCCCCACCCAGCCGGGGCGAGGGGGCGGCCGTGGGCGGCGGCGGCGTCCCCTGGCGCTGGCCGGCAAGCTTCCCTGTCGCCGCCGCGGCCTCCCTCCTCCTTCCTGGCGGCCGCCGCGCCGCGCGGGTGTTCAGTTTCAGCGCGGGGATGAGCGCAGGCTGCGCCTGGCTCCCCGAGGAAGGAAGGAAGAGAGAGAGGGCTGCAGGGTCCTCGGCCGGGGCCTGGCAGCGCCGTGGAGGGGGCTCGGCTCCGGTCGCCGGGGCTGGGCGCGCGTCGATCCTGCGCTGCCGAAGGGGACGCCCGGGAGCCGCGCCGCCGCCGCCGCCGAGGGTAACCGCGGGCGCGCCGGGCGGGGCCGGGCGGTTGTCCCTGCGCTGCGCCCCGCGGGCCCGGGGCTGCCCGGGAGCCCCCGCTCCTACGGGGCGCGCCCGGGCGGGGTGTGGGTCGCCTCCCGCCCTCGGGCTGCGCAGCCGGCGTCGCGGAGCAGCTCTTTGTGTCTCCCGGGGCTGCGTGTAAGTGTGTATAGTGTGTGTGCGCGCGCGCTCGGTGCCTTCAGCCCCGTCACCGGGTGCCAGCTCTCCCCAGGTTACCCTCCCGCCAAGACCTTTGCCCCAGGGGATGCTGCCTGAGCTGCGGGGGGGAGTTTCCCTAAGTTGGAGGGAAAAGGGAGGGGTGGGGTCGCCCCGCTTCCCCAGATCCCAGGCAGCGCCCCAAAGTTGGTGCTGCAGGTGCAGCGCCCCCTCCTACCACGCTCCTCCCCAGCCAGCCCGGGCCCTGGGAGGCGGGAACCCCCCAAAGGCTTAGTTCGGGGGCTCCTGATTCTCATCCCCCAACTTGGAGGGTGCACTCCTGCACGGAAGTCACCGGGCGGTGGGTGGGGGGTGTCGAGGGGCGCGGCTTTCCGGGCAAGGGGCAGCCGAGGCGGAAGCCAGGCTGGCTGGCCGGTGGGGAGAGCTTAGCGGCCGTGGCACCGAGCCGGGGTGCCCATGTGACTGCGGTGTGCTTTGGAAGAGGAAGCTGTAGAGGTCAGTGCAAAGGCGTCACGCCAGAGCGAGCGGGAGCAGGAGTGAGGGGGGAGACCCGGAATGAGCGCGGGGCGGGAGGGAGGGCGGGGGTGGCGGCTGCAGGGGCCCGGACAAAGCCGCCCTGTCACAGCCACCCTGGCCGCCCCGACGCATGCAATTGCCGGGCGGGAGGGGCGGCCGGCCTGGCGGCCAGGAAATGAGGGACATGGGAGGAGGGGCCTCTCTAGGAGAGGCGGGGCTGGAAGTGGCGCCCCCAAGCTCCGAAGGGCCTCAGAGGATGCTGGAGGGTGACTGGGAGGGCAGATCAGACGCAAGCACAACTTGGAGAACTTTCCTTGCACATAGCTGCCGCAGCTCCTGGGATCACGTCCACCCGTCCTGGGGAGGTTGGGGCTGGGGGCAGGAGGTTGGGGGGTGGTGACCAGTGTGGCCAGGCCAGCCTGGGGCCTGGTGCCCAAGAACCAAGCTCCTCTCCTCTCCGCTGCGGGCACCTGGGTGGTTACCCAGCTGCAGACTGAAGGAAGCACATCTCCTAGCTCCACCCCACAAACACTTAAACTGTTTTCTCTAGGCTGTTTTCTGCTGAGGCCTGAAGGGGGTGGAAACCAAGGTTAGATTAAAAAAAGAAAAGAAAAAAAAAATCCAGACGAAGAGGTGGATTTAGGAAAATGAGGACTAATATTTTGAAGTGGTGCTTCCACAGGAGGCCGGTGTGGTCCGTGGGGGTGGGGTGGGTCAGGGCTTCACCCCCACTCCTCACCCCTGTTCCTTCTAGAGAAGAGGGTCACTCGGGTCTTCAGAGTAGGGACCTGGCTGGGCGTGCGGGGCGGAGGCGGGAGGGTGCAGAGCCAGAGCCAGAGCCCGAGCCCGAGCTGGGACTTTAACAACCCCAGCGTCAGCCCCGCAGCCCGCGCCTGTCTTCGTGACAGGGCTGCGTCCTGTGCTGTCAACTACACCCCTCCGATGGGGTTGCTAGGCAGCGGGGCTCTGATGTGGGGGAAGGCCTTCTGATTTGTCAGCCTCCTGCAGACACATGGTTAAGGCTCCTTCCAGCCTATCCGGAGGAGGGACGCGGGGCACGCTGCCTGCATACTGCCGAGCCCCGGGTCCACCTGAATGTGAGGTGCAAAAGGCAGCTAGAGGGAGGGGGCACCTGGAGCCCACCAGCCTCCTAACCAGCTCAGCCCCACGCCCCCCATTATCTCCACTGGGGCTTGCTGCTGGCTCCTCCCTGTCTGTCCCTGCCCCATTCCTCCCCTCTTCCCCAAACCATGGAAAAGCAAAGTGCAGCGGGGAAAAGAGGTCAGTGGGGTAAGCATGTGTGCGTGGGCCTCTGGAGGTGCCAAGGTGCATGAGCATGAGCCGTGGGGAGGCTGCCCCATCCGTGCTGCCGGTGGCTCTTGTGGGAAGAGGTGGGAGGGAAAGAGGGGGCCCTGGCATCGCTGTCTGCCAGGCCTGGACTTGGAAGCCTGCTCTATCGGGCACCCCCCCCGCCCCCCTTAAGCTCTGCCCACCCCTAGGACGGCAGCATGTCAAGGGAGGAGGGAGGAGACTGGTGAGTTCCTGTAGGGAAGGGTGGGTTATCTGACTGCTGCGAGAGCTCAGAAGGGGGGCTGCTGGTGGCTTCCTTCTCCTGAATGCACCTCCTCCCCCCAAGCCTTTGAGGCCCAGGTTCTCCCCTCTGCCTGTCCACCACCCCACCCCCAGCATTCCCTCTTAATCCCTTTACTTTTTTTTTTAGCAGTTATATGGAGATGGAATTCACATACCATTCATTCATTTAAAGTGTACAATTCAGTGGTTCTGTATGTTTACAGAGTTGTGCATTCACAGTCAAATTCAGAACATTTTTATCACCCCAAAATGAAACCCTGTCCCCATTAGCAGTCACTCCACATCCCTGCCCCCCACCCCCACCCCCACCCCCACCCTCAGGCCGCCCTTCATCTATCTCTGTCTGTGTAGGTTTGCCTACTCGGGCCATTCCATATCCGTGGACTCCTACACGGTGATCTTTTGTGGCTGGTACCCCTGTACTTGGAGCTGCATTGCTCACTTCTCAGTTAGTGGCAGTTTGTCTTGCTATTTCACTTTTCCTGTGCACTGCTCCGTTAAGAACGTCCCATCCTGAAGGGCAGGGGGCTGATGCATTCTGACACATTTCTCTAAGTGCCTGCCTAGCTCTGGGCTGGACCGTCGGTTGGCTCTCCGTAAACGCTTGTTGAGCGAATGAAGAGATGAATGGGGAGTGGTAATTGGCAAGCTTTGCAGGTGGCTTACAGTGGAATTCCAGGGGCCCAGCTGCTGCAGAGGGGACTGGCATCTTGGGAGAACTGCAGGGACAGGCGCTGGGAGGGAGCAGCGGTCCCTGGGGTGGGGGTGGGGGTGGGGCAAGAGCAGAAGCCGTCTGTGAGGAAGGAACCAAGTGGACTGTGGGGTGCCAGCTCTCTCCTGGGGACCTGAAAACCCAGATGCCTCCCCCAGCCTTGGGGGCAGGTGGCCAATGCTTGAGATTTGTCATCTGATCACAGGGGCCTCCCCCAGGGGGAACTCCGATTAGAATTGGGTTTGAAAAGAAAAGAAAATTCCCCAGTGTTAGCATTTCTAAAAGGGCAGCAGGTCAGGCACCTCTGAGGCTGTTGGCCCACCTCCTGTGATTCAGGCACTGAATGATTTTTTTTTTTTTTTCCTTCTCCCCTGCTTCTATGCCACAGGTATTGTCTGATGAGCGTGAAAGGCTGTTTCACTGACTTCCACATCGACTTCGGAGGCACTTCCGTTTGGTACCATGTTTTCCGGGGTGGGAAGGTGAGTTGAGCCGAGTCCTGGCTGTTTCTTAACAACTGAGCCACCCAGGTGCCCCTTGTCCTGGCTGTTTCTTAATGGAGGGACTCGCTCGCCCTTCCGCCTGTCCTCACTGCCCCGTGCCCAGCCAGCTCCCGCCCTGTGAGCACTTTCAGGGCCACCTCCCCACTCTCTGTCGTCTGGAGGGAAGGATCCAGGTCAGCTCTTCCGCATCACATCTGGTTATCTGTTCGCACCTGCTCACCCAGTCCAGTGTTCTCTGCACCTCAGGCCAGATCAGAGCTCCAGCCTTGGTTGCCAAGAACTCCCGGCATTCACCTTGCCCGCTGTCCCAGCACTGAGACCGTTTGACGTAAAAGTCTAGTTGCCGACACCACTTGCCTCCAAGAACATTTTATCTGAGGGACAGACGTCACCCAGAGAGAGGAGGTGGTGCGTGCGTTCAGGATGCTGCTGCCGCGTTTGCTTCCGCGTGCGCCCCACACGGATGTGGGTGCTCCTTGAGCGGTCGCGCATCGCCCTGCTCGTCTGCGTCTGTGTGTGCGTTTGTTTTAACCAAACGTGTTGGAAGAAATTCTGGGTAGGAAGTCATCCTGCTTGGTTCCAGATGTTTTTCCTCCCTCTCCAGAGTGAGCGCAGGCTGGGTTTTTTTATTGGACCGTTTTATCGTACAACTTAGGAAATTCCCTTCCTCTCCTTCCCTTACCTCCCCAGCAAGCCTGTGGCCCAGGAGAAAGAATGTTCCACCCAGTCCAGGAACTCTATCCACCCTGGTGTTTCAGTGGGAATGGAGATTCCCTAAAGGCAGGCAAGGGGTGTCCCAGAAGGGCGGCAGAGCCTCCCTGCCACCCCAGAGACCCTTTGGGCCTGGGGCCTGGAGGCGGTCCCCTGTCCTCCCCACTCCCGGGCAGGTGGGGCTGTCTCCTTGGGTTGTGGCACAGCCTGGAAGGAATCCAGGACTTTGGCCCGGATCTTCAGCTGATTGCCTCCTTTTCCTCCCAAGATCTTTTGGCTGATTCCTCCAACCCTGCACAACTTGGCACTGTACGAGGAGTGGGTGCTGTCAGGCAAACAAAGTGACATCTTTCTGGGAGACCGCGTGGAGCGATGCCAAAGAATTGAGCTGAAACAGGGCTACACGTTTTTCATCCCTTCCGGTAGGTTCCGGCAAGGCTGGCGCCGGGCTCTCCCTTGGCCCCACTTCTCCCAGCCCTGGGAGAAGACTCTAGCCTCAGCCAGGGTTTTGGGCCCAGTGACGGGGTTCTGTGGGCCGCATGGCCATTGGCAGTCCCTGAGAGAGGCAGGCCTCGGGCTGCAGGAAGAAGCAGCCCCCTGTCCCTCTCACATCTAACCTGTGTCTCCCTGCCTGTGGGCTAGAATTCACTCTTGGGGAAAAAGCCTAGCACCCTCCCTCAGGGGAAGCGCAAATGGCTTCCCTCAGGACGTCCTGTGGAGATTTCTGTGTGAGGGGATCACAGTGGTACTGTGGGGAGGCGGCTGGGTTCGCTCCCTTGAAGGAGGAATTGGGTTGTTTTACCCAAGGAAGCAGCGTATGGTAATGGCAGTCCCACGCAGGTTCTGGGCATGGCAGACCCCAGGGTGGGGGGTCTTACAGGGGTGTCTGAAAGCCTAGGGAATGGGCAGAGGGGAATGTAGCTTTGGGGAAGGACCCGATGTGGCTGCCTCCTTCCTGCAGAACAAAGTGAAATATAGTCAAGGTCAATGTCAGCTCTTGCACTTGGACTCCCCCCGCCCCCGCCAAAAGAAAAAAAAAAAAGAAGAAGAAGAAAAGAGAAAAAGAAATTAAGGCTGCAAGTAGAGTAGAGGGCAGTAATTAAGAGCGCCGGCCCCGGAGTCAGCACGGCCTTAGTTTGAATTTCACCTCTGGTGCTTATGACTTCACAGGAGTGAGTTAAGCTCTCTGTGCCTCGGTGTTCGTGTCTGTAAAATGGGAGTGAGACTTCCCAGGGTGGTGGTGAGGACTGAGTGAGCTGAGACCTACATGCTTACAGCTCTTTGGTGATGGACTGAGGGCTTTTGGGCGGTTACAGGCTGAGGCGCCAGTGAGTTTGACAGATGCTCTAGGGGTCAGGGAGTGCAGTCTTTGGCTGCATTAATGGTAACATTTTATCCAGGATGAGGGAGGTGACAGTCCCACTGTATAAAGTAAGGGGGTCAGGTCACATATAGGAAGTTGTGCTCCTTTTGGTCACTATACTTTGGAGAGTAAGTAAGTCGTCCTGGAGATAAGAGTCTGGATGTCACATCAGGTGAGATGAATTTGGAGGAGGAATTGGGTGGTTTTACCCAGGGAAGTAAAGGTGTATCGGATCAGCAGTCAGTCAGCTTAGTTGAAAGATTGTCTCCTGGAAGAAGAGGTACAGCCAAGTGGTGTTGGAATGACTTGCTCTGCTAGATAATGAGCTCCCTGTCACTGGGTGTATATAAGTAGAGGCTATGTATATGGCTGTGCTAAGGAGCTTGCAGGGAATTTGCCACTGAGTGGGCAGTATCTTTTGAAGAAACTAAGGAGTATCCTTTGAACCTTAGGAGTATCCTTTGAAGAAACTAAGATCCATTGGATGGAGAAGTTGGTCACACTTAGGTTTCTGGGAGTTGGGTTGGAAGCTGGCCTTGGGTCTGGACATGAAGCACTAGTGTCAAATGAAGAGGGGGCTGTGATGGTAGCATCTCCCACCGAGGGGATGGGGCCTGCACACTTGGGCTCTTCTAGAAAGTTGGGCGTAAGGTAGAGATTTTCACTATTAGGGAAATTGGGGATTTGGAAGTGGCAGGGTCTAGTGGGGGTGACTTTGTTACCATGGCCCCAGGTCCATCCTCAGACTTGGGGAGGGGAGGGACCCCTCTTGGGACAGGAATGGGTTACAGTCAGTGGACAGAGTCTATGGTACATACCTTGGCAGATGCGGCACAGAGACCTCTCAAGTGTGTTCAAGCCACTCTTTAGGTGTTGGAGGATTGGCCATGGTGGATGCAAGGGAACTCTATAATGCTCTTGACCTTGCTGCTGACTCTCGTTGTGACCTTGGGCTGGTCTCTTCCCTTCTCTGTACCTCAGCTATCCCATCTCCAATGGGAGTGGGGTGGGGCTGAACTGTGGAACCCTCCAGGCCCCTCCCAACCTGGTCCCACTGAGTGCTGGCCTCCTAACCTCCCTGGGAGGACAGATCTTCTTTTCTCAGGGCCTTTTGCAGAGCTGGGAGGTGGCTCATTGCTTCCCCTCAGTCTGGGATGGGAGGGGTGTTCATTTTGGTGACTTAGCAAGTTGTAAAAAGTCTTGAGAAGCGGCATCTGAGCCCCAGCAGGGGTGTGACTGTCTGTGGAAGGCAAGAGGAGGATTTGAACTGCAGCTAGCAGTTAGACCCCAGCAAAGACTCCTGGCCCTGAGGGTTGTGAGTGAGACACCAGGATGTTCGGAAGTGAAAAAAGGACAGTTAGAATTTGTCACCTTCTCAGAGGCAGGGGGTACATGTGGTTCCCAAGCCTTGATTTCTGCAGGGACCAATGAAATTTAACAAGTTTGGAGCTTGTAGTTACAAATTTGTAGTTTTGCTAAAGATAGGTGTTAATTAAAACAACAACAACAACAACAACAACAAAACAACAACCTGGCATCTACTATTGCTGATTTTCACAAATGGAAGATGATCCTGACACTAAAAAAAGTTGGAAATCTGTAATTTCGGAATAAAGGACAGTTCTTTTTTTTTTTTTTTTAAAGATTTTATTTATTTATTTACTTGAGAGAGAGAGAGAGAGAGAAACAGCATGAGAGGGGATAGGGTCAGAGGGAGAAGCAGGCTCTCCGCCGAGCCGGGAGCCCGATGTGGGACTCGATCCCAGGACTCTGGGATCATGACCTGAGCCGAAGGCAGTCGCTTAACCAACTGAGCCACCCAGGCGCCCAAGGACAGTTCTTTAAATTTGATAGTTTTGAGTTTATGACAGTCTGTGTCATCATCATTTTTCTCATTTTGTTGCCAACCAGTGAAAACTGAAGGACCAGAATTTTGCGGTTACAGAAGTAGTTGGGCACCTGGGGATTCTTTCCGTCGTCCACACCGCTAAGCTGTGGGCAAACACACAGCTGAGGGTCGGGGGAGTTGGAGTGTGGCTTTGGGTGGAGAATGGAGAGCCAGCCTTGGGCAACAAGGCCTCTCTGCATGTGGGTTTTTCCTGTATCAGGAGTAGAGCATCTAATTCTGGCATTTCTCACTTCTGACATGGATTTTTGTCCCCACCGTGCGACCTTAGACAACTTATCCTCCTGTCTCATGCTGGCCTCACGTTTCCCTGGGGGTCATTCAGCAGGTCTTCAACTCTGAAGGCTACCCGGGAGGCTGCCAGGTTGGGAGGGTTTTAAATGTTCCCGTGTCTTTGCAAGATGTGGTTTAACTCTTTCTTCTTGTTTCTGGGATGAAGGGGCTGGGTCATGGTGTGCTGTAGGGGTGGTGGTTCTCAGGCCTCATTCTTGGGTGGTCTGGGAAAGCTGCCTGGAAGAGGAAGACTTGAAGGTGGCCGAGGCAGTGGGAATACAATGGCCTCACCAGGGCACACAGTCAGGTTCCGGAGTGCCTGGCAGGTTACCCAGATTCAGCCTGATCATTAGGTGGATGGAAAACTGGAGGTGGAAATCATCCCCAAGGAATCGGAAGTCAGATGGACCCAGTGACATCTTTTTCCTTCATGTGATGCCTGTGGCCAATGCCCTGACCATGTGGATGGGCTCAGCCTCCTCCTCTGGCTGCACCAGCTGAGGGGAACTATGGTTAATGGTAATAATAACTCGCATTACTGAGCAACAAACATTTTACATACATTACTTACCTTCTTCATAAGCATGTGGGGAGAAACTTATTTCTCCCTGCCTTTTCTTTAAATAAAGAAGGTTTGTGGGGGCGTCTGGCTGGCTCAGTTGGTAGAGCACATGACTCTTGATCTTGGGGTCGTGAGTTCAAGCCCCACAGTGGGTGTAGAGATTACTTTAAAAAATTAAAAAAAAAAAATCTTAAATAAAGAAGGTCCCTGAGGCCCAGAGAGGTGAACAAACTAGTCCAAGGTCACACAGTTAATAAGCAACAGAGCAGGGCAAGAGCCCAGGTGTGTCTAGTTTCAGAGTTGACCTGGTTCCCCATTAGCCTGGGAGTCAGCAGACTGATGATCCGGTCTTCCTTCTCAGCCATATGACTTTGGGAGAATTATTTGCTCATTTAACAAACTTTCTTAAGGGCCCATTTGGCAGTGTGGAAGGTCATAGGGAGGCTATACGATAGATTCTCTCTGTCCTGAATGCGTGTCCAGCCAGGTAGCAGCCAGGATGGGGAGCCCAGTATAGGAACCTAGGAAAGACCCTGAGGTCAGTGGCTTGGACTGGCCTGAAAGTATTTCCCATCCTTGCTTTGTAGTAAGAATCACCCATGACCCAAGGGCGCCTGGGTGGCTCAGAATCCGACTCTTGATTTTGGCTCAGGTCATGATATTTGGGTCATGGGATTGAGCCCCACATTGAGTGCCACATCGGGCTCTGGGCTCAGTGGCTTCTCTTCCTCTCCTTTTCACTCTGCTCCCCCTGCTCCCCCTGTTCTCTCTCTGCCTCTAAAATAAATAAATAAATCTTAAAAAAAAAAATCACTCATGACCCCAAATTCACGGGTAGCCCTAGGTGTTTCTTAGACTGGGGCCAGTCTGAGAAAAAGTAACCTGAAGCTACTTAATAGTGTAATGTGGCTTGGGCCTCAGATGACCCACCTGTAAAATGGGTACAGACCAGGGAGAGGGTGGCAGTGAAGCTGGCTGGATGGGAGGCAGAGGGTGGGTGGGCTCCAGGAAACCGGACAGTTGTTACGCGTCTCAAGCCAGTTAAAGCTGGAGGAGAATGGCCTGGTGGGCCCATCTTCCTGCTTTTCTAGAGGAGGAAGCAATTCAGATTGTCTTGTCAAATTTCCCCATCGTGAGTCTGCCGCAGCCTGTGGCCTGCCAGTTTGGGTCCCTGGTAGCAGCTAGGAGGTCCTAGAGAGGAGAGGCTACACCTTGGCAGCTGGCCTGCCCAGCCCAGGGCCTGACCCAGCTCAGGGAGTTCATGAAGGAAGCAGGTCGTGGCCCTTTGTGAGGTGCCCCCGAGTTCTATGGGGTTTACCCATAGACTTTTGGGTTTACCCCTACAGCAGCCACAAAGACAGACAAATGTGGATGGCAGGGTGGGGGGGGGAGGGGGACTTTCGTTTCTGAATCCTGAGTGTCTGGGTTGAGGGCAAGAGAGACTCCCTGGGCTCCACTGCCCCTCAGGTCCCAGAGAACACCTGTCAGTAGGTTTTGTGGGTTGCCTGCTTTCCCTCCATGATTGCATCTGTCCCTTGTCACTTGGCCTGAATCGCCCGTTACTGCCTTGATGTTGTTGGCGACTCTGGCCCGGAAGCAAGAGGCAGATGCCATGCTCCCCAGCCCAGTCACCAGCCTGGGACACCTGCTCTCTCGTGCTTCCTGGGGTGCAGCCAAGGAGACACCATCAGGAGGGTGGGGATGGATGGAGCCTATGAGCACTGTTGTTTCCCCTCCCTGGTTCTTCCTGAGGGAGTGTTTAAGTCATGGAACAGATCTGAGGAAGGGTAGGGGGAGGAACTTGGCAGTGACTAATCCATTTGAGGCTGCCTGACCCACCTGTGAGGCCCTGGCTTGGGGACTAGAGGAGAGTGGGTAGAAGCTTCTAGAACCCTTTGAAATGCCTGGGGATATAGATTCCCTGCCATTCCACTTGAAACAGAACCTCTCTTCCGTTTCCCTCTTTGCTCACCCAGTAGGGTAATAGGTGTAAGTCAGGTGTGTCTGTGTTTCCACCTGAGAGGACAGAAGGGAGAGTCCTTAAATGCAGATTTACGTGGGCACCACTCTTTGCAAAGCCTTCAAGATGGACGAGACAACCATGAATATCAGTGGCAGTTGCTTACGTGGACTGAGTTCTTGCTCACCAGGTTCCCCACAAGGGAGACAGTGATCTCCCTCGTTTCACATGGGCAGATGGAGGCCAGGAGAAGGGGTGGTCAAGTGCCCCATATCACATGGTGAGTCGGCCATGGGACGGTTTCCAACCCAGGTCCGAGGGGCTAGGGCTTTCTGTAGGGCCCTGGCTGGGCATGTGAGGAGCATAGGAACAAGACCCAGGAATCTTTGCCCCATTCAGGCTTCACCCCACCATGTGCATCTGCTTGACCCTGGCAGTCCTGGGTCCCAGTTTAGGAAATGTTGCTTAAGTCACGTTGATGGTGGTAATAAGAACAGTAATAGACAGCTTAGCTCTGCTCAGCAAAAATATAAAAACGTGCCGCCGAGAAAATCAGTCGGCACACAGCTGAGATGGAGAGGCCGAAGCAGGTGGGGAAGGCAAGGCGGCAGCCATGCTTGTCCTGCACAAGGCGCCCAGGTAACACGACAAGAGCACACCTGCACAGCACAGCCGGTGTGGGGAGCTAACGGCAGAACCAGCTTGCATAGAGCCTTCGTTCGTGTGCTCTGCGCTGGTGCTTTTCCCCCGCCATCCCCCAGGACCCCTCTGCCCCAGGACCACCAGCTCAGCCCTCTCCCCTCCCCCGCAGGGCAGGACCAGCGCCCCGGGTGTCCCATAGAGGGCAGCAGTGGCCTCGAACCTCTGCTCCTGGCAGCCGCGGCCAGCTGTGGCTGCTTGGGACCCAGGGCGGGCATGTTTTGGGTCGGGGTGGGGGCTCTGTAGTCATCCTCCACGCAAACACGTTATGCACACAGCTCGGAGAAGAGGGGTCAGAGGAGACGTGGACACCTGGGCTTGGGGTCTCGGGGTCTCGAGGTTTGGTTTGCCCTGTCTGTCCCCTTTCTCCTCTGCTGATCCTATCTTTCACTGTGAGTCTCTCTGCCTCTGTCTGTCTTTGTCCTACCTCTGTCTCTCTTGTTTCTCTCTGCGTGTCTCTTTTTGCCTCCCTGGCCGGTTCCTGGGACCTGCAGGCCTGGTGTGCTGAGCCTGTGATAGAGGGGCCGTGAAGCGTAGGGGTTCAGAACGGAGACGCTGTGACTTCATTCAGCAAGTGACTTACCTTCTCTTAGCCTTGGTTTCAGCATCCGTAAATGGGAGTGGATTATAATATTGCCTGTCCCCTAGCTCAGCGCTGTTACTGTAGGCGGGAGCGCATGTGGGTCTGTTGAGCCCTGGAAACATGTGTTAGTTACTTGGCGAAGGAATTGGGTGGCTTGATTTGTCTAGCCTTCATGGACCAAGTGAGGCCGATGCCCTGGGTTCCAGTCCTTACAGGTGACTTCGCTGTTCTGTGCCTCAGGCAGGAACGTGTCTGGGTCCTGCAGTTTTGGCAGGCATCACTCGTTAGCTGTGGCCCCAAGCAATCCTTTGTGACGCCTCCTGAGATGGGTGTTCTCAGGGATGTCGGGGAAGAGGCTCAGGGATGGATGAGCAGCCTGAATGAGAGGTGTCCAGCTCCCTGGCCAGCATGGGACGGGGACAGGGCCTGCCTCTGCTGGCTGCTGCAGCCTGGCCTGCAGCAACACGAGGCAGCCTTTGTCGAAGCCCTTCCGCTGCCCACCACCGTCTCGAGCCAGCCAGGGGTCAGTACCTGCAGTAGTCCATCGGGGCTGTGTGTCTGAGTCCTGTCAGGCAGCCCGGAACCTTGCCTTTTGCGTCAGGCAGCCCGGGCATCCTCAGTTCTGGCCCCGGGTCCTCCCCTGGGCCTCCTGTGCCCTTCTGCGTGCTTCTGTCGGTGACCCTCCCCAGTGGTCCAGGGGCCAGTGGCTGACCCTCTCTGTGCCCTCCCCACCCCAGGTTGGATCCATGCAGTCTACACCCCTGTAGACTCTCTGGTATTTGGCGGAAACATCCTGCACAGCTTTAACGTGCCCATGCAGCTGCGGATCTATGAGATCGAGGACAGAACACGGGTAAGGTGGCTTCCTTCTCTCCTTGTGGGATTGCCCGGCCCCTGAGCTCTGCCTGGTGCTCGGGGTGTGTGAGACGAGTCATTCCAAAGTCCTCTGTGGTCCCCCCTCCCTCCTGTCCCCTGCCTCAAGCCAGGCCTTGGTCCCTGCGGGGGGCTGTCTCCAAGAGCCCCACCCAGAGTCCCTGGAGTTTCTGTTCATCTCCAGGCCAGTGGCAGCCAAAACCCCCTCATCAAAGAGGAAGTATCTATTGAGAAAGCACTGCAAGATGTCAGGAACCCTCCCTCTTTCTTCTTCTCATGTGTAGAGAGGGATGCACGGGAGTTGGGGGGGATTTTGTGGTGGTTATTGCTGTGGTTCGGAGGGGGGCCTTGGAAAGGTCAGCTCTTGGTCATGTGTCTCCTCCACCCAGGGACCCCGAGTGTGATATAGTGCCTTGAGAAAGCCAGTATCTGGGAGGCCCTCGGTATTGTCTCTGAGCTGTGTGTCAGTGTCTGCTTGCAGGTGTGGGTGGGATTGGGGGGGGGGGCGCTTTTCCTCTTGACTGTGACAGTAACCGTTTCTCAGACATAGGGTCTCCCCCACCCCCACCCCCCAGGACCGGGGCCGAGGCTTGGACACCTGATGTGTGCCCTGTGTGCCCTCGGCATCACTCCACTGCACGAGCTTCCTCAGGGGAGCGCTGGCTGCTTGCATCTGCACCCTCTTTCCCATTGTGGGGCTTGGCCAAGTGTCCCAAGGCAATTGAGAGATAGGTCTGAGGGTGGGAAACTGGGGCCAAGAGGGCCCCTTCTTTCTTCTTTTTTCTTACAGTTGTTCAAATACTTATCTCTTTTTTCTATTGAGCTATAATCCGCGTACCATACGAGTGACCAGTTACGGGGCGTGACTCAGTGGCATGTAGGGTATTCACAGTGTTGTGCAGTCACCAGCTCTAATTCAAGGACATTTTCATCACCCCAGAAAGAAATCCCCTACTCATTAGCAGTCACCTTCCATAAACCCACTCCCCACCCTCCAAGCCTGTGACAACCAACAATCTGCTTTCTGACTCTACGGATTTGCCTGTTACCGGACATTTCATAGAAATGGAATCTTATATCGTGTCCTTTTGTGAACAACTTCTGTCACGTCTCATGATGTCTTCAGGGTTCATCCACGGTGTAGCAGGTATCATTGCTTCCTTCCTTTTTATGGCTGAGTCATATTCCATTGTATGGTTGGACCACACCACATCTTCTTGGGTTTTGCCTCAGAGGTGACTTTTTTGCCCCAGAGAGGTATTGTCATGCTGGGACTCTACAGAAGCATCCCATCGAGGCAGATGCCCTGGGCCCAGGGTCCCCGTCTTTCCTGGTCTTGTTTCTAGGCCCTGAGCTGCGCAGAATCACATATATGAACCAGAAATCTTAGCTACTGTGTGTGTATCGGACTTCTCGAATAGTCCCGACGTTGGGGGATTGTGTCCGGGGGTTTCCTGGGAACAACTTTGAGCTACATTCAGCAGTCAGGTGTGTTTCCAAGAGCAACTGTGTATCTTCAGATTGACGGGTTTGCTGCTGGGATGCCCGGATCTGCAGAGCCTGGGTCTTTATTTTGTGGATTTTCGCGCCTCTTTTCTCTGTTGCCTGACCACCACCCCTTTCCCGGTCTGGGGGAGGCCGGCCCCAGCCCTGGTCTGGGGGAAGCCACCCCGTGGCATCCTGGAGAAAGGCACCATGTGGGTGTGAGTGGTCATCTCATAGTCTGGGTCAAGTGCTGTCCAGGGTTCCGGCCAACTGTTCCTTGGCCAGCCCTGAAGAATGGGCCAGTTTGCGTGCGAACAGACTAGGGAGGTGCGGGATAAAAAAGGAGAAATCTAGAAGTGAGGCCTATGACTTCCCAGCCAATTCTTGAAAGCCAGAATCAGGCTGGGATTTCTAAAGGCTTTGGCAACTTGCTTGGCAGCTGTCCCCCCTCCCCCAGGGAATCCGGATTGTACGTCTCAGTGCATTTGGGCCCCATCCTTCCGTCAGGAGTCCAGCTCCCCTCCCCTGTGGGAGGCGGGTGGGAGGGTAACAGTGTAGAACCCTCGGCGTCACAGTGAGCGCCCAGAGACTATCAGGCCCACGTTGAGATGAGCGCGGCAGGGTCCCCTCCCCCAAGGCCCACTGTCCCTGTCGTCTGAATGGGTGCCCCATCTGGTTTCCCTGAAGCAGGTTGATGGGCGGGGGGCTGGCGGGCGGGCTGGGCCGGAAGCAGAGGCAGGCTGTTTAATCTGCTTTGATTTCTGGTCTTTGGAGAGGGCTTGGCTACAAGGCCCAATTGTTTATGTCTTAGGAGCCAAGGCAGACAAAAGATGCTGGGGAGAGAGCACTAGAAGCCAGATAAAATACCAGGGCTCCTTGTCAGCTCGCTACGGCTTAATTCCTTACATCCCTGCGAGCTTTCTTAAGAAGGTTATGGCCATTTAAAAATAGTTTTTCAAGAGTCCCTAAAACAGGGCTGTGCTTGGAAACCAGAGGCAGGGGGTGGGACAGGAAACTGTCAGTCTTTAAGCCCCATGGTGTGGATTTGTCTTAGAAAAAGAATTTGCCTTTGTGGCCCAAGGTGGGGAACCCCCCTCCCATCCAGACCAGGGGAACCCCAATGGTCTCCTATGTTTAGTAAGCCGCGTCTCACTTTGATATTGGGGGGGTTGGGTGATAGGGGTGTTTACCCTGCTGCCGCTGAGGCCCTGCCCTGCCAGGGCCTGGTGGTTTCCAATGTGTAGAAACCCACACGTGTCCCCCCTCCCTGTGCAGAGTAAATCCTCTCATTGTAAAGATACAAGGTGGGGAGGAACTATACCAAGGACCGGATGTGTTGCATGTTTATTATGTGAAGATAACGTCTCAACAGCCATCACTACATATTTTTAACTCCAGTTAGCTTGATAAGGGACAGGATGGTCCAGTTGATCATTCATTAAACTGCCGTCTCTCTTATGTTTATCTTTTTTTTTTTTTTTTCCCTCCCTAATGGCTCTAGTGAAGGCAGCTTTCTCAGGAAAGGTAACGCCACACGCTCCATTCCCTCTCAGCCAGTGAATCTATTTGGAAATTGCAAATAATTTTCCCTTCCTCTCCTCTTTTCCTCTGCCATTGGATTTTTTTTTTTCCCATTGACTTTTTTTTTTTTTTCCAGGAGAAAAACAAATTTTAAGACACTTCCACCCACCCTCATATTTTAGTTTTTCAAGTTCCTTGAGACCTGGGAGTAATAGATGCACCAAAACACCTTTGGTTCTGATCTCCTGAGGTCACTCAGCTGTAAGAGGAAGGGCTAAGGCCAGTGCTACTCTTATGGGCCTTTGGGAACTCAAAGCTACCCCTTGAGATCCGCTGACAGACTGATTACCCCCCAGGCTGGGAGCGCTGCATGCTTTCTGACTGCCTTGCCTTTCGGTGAACAACTCAATTTGGTGAGGCTCCGAATTTGTCAACAAATAATGTTGAGCAATCGTGTGTTTAATGTTCCCAGGCATGTGGCTGAAACGTTTTGAAGGCGAAGGGTGGAAGGCGACAACCCGTTTGTAAGTCAATTCTTTGCAAATTTTGTTTCCTGCCGTGCTCTCTTGGAAAAAAAAAAAAATAAATAAAATGAAAAAATTTGAATTCCTTCATCAGCATTTGTTTTCACCCAGCTGGTTTCCCTTGGGTTCAGCAACAATGAGGGGAGACTTCTCTTCCTCTCCTGACATACAGCCAAAATATATATTTTTTTCCTGATCTAGAAAGATTCTGAGGCGCCATGGTGCCCTTGAGTGCAGAGCGGCTTGCACGGTTTCCCAAAATTTGAAAGGTCAAAAGCAACTTCAGAGTCTTACCAATTGAATCTGAAGTCAGGAGATGTGAGTGAGGGTCCGAGAAGAGGCGGGCCTGCCTGTCCTCAGCCTGCTCTGTAGGCATCGGCAATTGGTTTCAAAGTCGCTTGGTCCTTGCTCTGGAGCGGGGGTAGGGCTGAGGCTCCCGGACCCCTCTTTACAGGAGGTCAGGGTCTGTCTCAGTCTGAAGTGCCCCTCTCCTTTTTAAACTCCGAAGGGCACTGATCCAGTGACAGTGAAAAAGTATTACTACTATCCCAGCATTAAAACCAGGGTTCTCAGGAGAGTAGCTGGAGCCAAGGAAACCGCTAGATGTTCCCAACTCCATGCATCCCCCTGGAGGAGCTCAAAAGCATGCGGCGGCCAGGATCTCATTCCAACACATAACATCCACCAGAGGTGGGGAGGTCAAGTGGACCCAATAAGCAGATGGGAGAAGTGAGACCCCCCCACGTGGGAAAAGGGCCTCACGGTTGAACACTGAGTCAGCGGAGCCTGGGGTGGCCAGGGGACTGAGCTGGGACTCTCAGAGAGGGCAGAGTGGGGAGCCTTTTCCAGGTGGGCACTGTGAGAGAGGCAGGAAAGTGGTATTTTAGGGCAAATGGAGGACCGAGGTCTGCTTGTCTTTGCCTTCATCCCACACGTAGAGTGTTGCCTGTAGAGTGTCGCAGAGAAAGGTGGGACAGTGTCCTTGCTTAACATTCAACTCCCTGGGTTTCTGGAAGATAGGAGAGGTGAAGAGGGGTCTCTGGCACCCGCAGAGGTCCCTGGAAGCAGACACCCCCTTGGCGAGAGGGCAAGAGAGCAGGTCCGGGGTGAGTGTGGACCTGCAAGATCTACGCATAGCCTTGGAAAAGAGGGCTCAGTCCCTGGGGGAGACAGGGACCACCCACTCACCGCCCTCATTCCTCACTTACCCGCTCAGGATGAAGTTTCCGGAAGGTTCATCTGTGCAAGGCCGTCAGTGGAATGGCTTCCTTGCCATCTTTCTCTGCCATCTCGTCCATATAGACCCCGCGCTCCCAACCCTGAGAATCCTCCTGAAGCCCAGGCCTTTTCACAGTTCTGCTACACAAAGCTATCTGCACCTACACTTCCTCCCCTCTAAGAAACGGCCCAAAGGGGAGCCCCATCTGGATTCCTGCTCTGGACCTGGGCGTGTGTCTCCTGGTGTTAGAGCTGCCCCAGGTCACCCTGAGGACTTGTGTCCGAGGGAATCCTCTGGGAATGCAGGCTGGGCAGTGCCAGGTGGTTGTCGGGAGGAGCAGGAGGTACAGGAGGTGGGACTCTCTGAGGCCCCACCCCTGGAGGTAGGCGAGGCCACACCCCCTCCCTCCTCATTGGTCCACCCGGTGTTGTCTCCCTCCCAGAGTGCAGGAGATGCTTGATAGCCCGTCTGCGAGTGGGGAAGGTTTGGGGGTCGTTTTCTGTCTTTCAAGGGGCAGGGAGGGATAGCAGAGTGTGTGCAAGAATTTTTTGAGAACGAGGAGGAGCCTGTGTTTGTTGTAGCTGGAATCAGGCTCACATCCGCAGGTACCCGCACCCTCCGTCAGCAGGTCAGGGGACAACTCTGTTTCTCTGCATCTAACAGAAGCACAAAGCGGACCCCATCGGCCTTCCCCTGGCAGCCTGCCGCTCAGGGAGCTTTGAAATGATGCTCTCACATAGGCCTCTTTCTCCCTTCTTCCTCCTCATATGTGCATGCTACTGGTATCTTGCCCCTTCCAGCGCCTCTCTCCTGCCTTCCAGCCCGCCTCCCCCATTTTTCCCTCACACCATTTGTGCTCTTGTTAAGATGGTGAAAATAACTCCCACCCGCAGAAACTCCCTCCCCCCAGTTTTCTCCCTTGGTTCTCCTTTGCCCTCCAGAAACTGACTTCCACCCCTGGGTCTTTGCTTTCAGGTGCAGCCCAAATTTCGTTACCCCTTCTACTATGAGATGTGCTGGTATGTCTTGGAAAGATACGTGTACTGTGTGACCCAGCGGTCTTACCTCACTCAGGAATACCAGAGAGAATCAATGCTTATTGGTGAGTGAAAGGTGGGCGCAGCCACCTCCAGTGCTCAGCTGGGCAGGAAGAATGTTTTCAGTGTGGCCCTAGGGAGTCCCTGGGTTTCTGGAGTTCTTTTAAACCAAAGTGTCGGGCAGACTCCTAGAGACCCCTTAGGAGGGGAAGCCATCCTTGTCAACTTCCCATCTGGAATACAGAGTCCAAGAAAATGAAATTGTGACCCCAACAGAGTCACCTTGGTGGCCTCCAGGTCTCGCTGAGGAACGAGTCCCAGGTGTGGTTGCTGAAACAGGATCCCTACGGAGCGAAGAATCCTGGTGGTTTTAGTCCTCCGGGGCCACCAGCTGATCCCCCATCCTCAGCCCTCCCCTGCACCTTGGGGTTGGGTTTTTGTCTATATCTGAGCAGGCCCACGAGGTGCAGCCGGTCTCCAAGTTCTGAGGCCAGCTTTGAGCCAGCGGGAGGGGTGACCAGGGCTGGAGGCAGTGGGTGGTTCTGACAGATGCAGGAGAGAGCGTTTAGAGCAGCAGCTGCGGAGTCCTGCCTTCCTGCCTTTACTTAAAGGGACATCGCCCCCAAATGACTCATTCCTGCCTTTACTTAAAGGGACATCACCCCCCAAATGGCTCAATCCTTGAATCTTGACTCCTAGACACCTGCCTGAGGTTGCCTCTAGCTGTGACAGTGAGCCCTGAGGAGCAATCTGGAAGAACACGGCTCTTCCCCCCCTGCCTCTGAGCTCTTACTGCTGAGGGGTTTCCTGGAGGCAGAGTGTGCTGAGACTCATTCACTGCTTCTTTCTCATCATGGCATAGAAAAACATGATCGGTCTGTCTCCTTTAGGGTCTGCACGGTTTCTCCTGCAATCCCCAGGATTTTTAGATTCTTTATTTTTTTTCCCACTGTAAAAAGCCTCCTTCCCTCCTTCCCTTGACTCTCATCCTTAGTGACTTTTAGGGGTTTCAGACTGGGCAGATGATGGAGAACAAATGTTTCTGCAGAAGTCTTTATTGGGAAGTGCTTATTTACCTCTCAGAAATTCAGTTTTGCCTGGGGAGTCTCTTGTGAGTCTCCTACGTGTCAGATGATGCAATATTCAGGTGTTGAGAAGTCCTGAAATCCCACAGCCTGCTCTCCGGAAGCTCCCAGCCTGGTAGGAAATGGGAAATTAGTCTGAAATAATGGGGCGACCCCTGTGGTTGTAGGAGCTTACACGTTCCTGTGGGGACCAGAGGCTTGATTTTGCGGCAGTCATCAGGACCAGGAAACGGAGAGTCACTTCTCTCCTTCGGATATTTAGGGCTGTAGAAGAACGTTCCCAATTCCGTTTGCAGGCACAAGAAGAAAGCTTGAGGCAGCATTTGGGTCACTGAAATTTCTTGCTTCTGTTTCCCCCCTGCCTCACTGCTCCTCCCGCCAAAGTAAAGAGGAGACATCAGGGATGCCTCATGTACCAAATGCTGGTTGTCTGCCAGGACCCATGCTCAGTGATGCCTTAGGGGATCCTCACCGCAAGTGTTCAGAGGAAGCATTTTTTTGCCTTGTATTTTTAAAAACACATTAATGGGATATCGTCCCCATATCATACAATTTAATATGTATAACTCAGTGGTTTCTCGCATATTCCCAGAGCTGTGCAACCATCACCAGTCGATTTGGGGTTGTTTTCTTTACCCCAGAAAGAAACCTGTACCCTGTGTTATCTCCTTATCTCCCTCCCACCCAGCCTAGGCACCCCACTAACCTACTTTCTGTCTCTATAGATTTCCCCCGTTCTGGACATTTCATATGAATGGAATCGTTATATAACATATGCGTTTTGGGCCTTATTTTTATATGTTGAAAAATAAAATGCCAGGTGTATTCAGAGGGGTGAAGCAACCTGTCTGGGTACACACAGCTGGGAAGAAACAGAGCTGGGATTTGATCCTATGTCTGACTGACCCCAGCCTTTCTAGAGGCGGAGGGAGGCATAGACCATTAGAATTGTCAAAAGAAGCTGGATGTCCAGAGTAAAGGGGAGGTGTAGTGAGTGGAGTTCCAGGGACATCTAGCAGGGAGTTTGGGGCCTTCATCTCAGTCTTTCTTGTGACCCTCTTGCTCCCTGTAGATGCCCCTAGAAAGCCCAGCGTAGACGGCTTCTCATCTGATTCCTGGCTGGAGATGGAGGAGGAGTCCTGTGACCAGCAGCCTCAAGAGGAGAAGGAAGAGGAAGAGGAGGAGGAGGAGGAGGAGGGTGCAGATAAGGTGCCCAAGCCACCCGCCGATGGCCCTCCGTCGCCCACCAGCACCCCGTCAGAGGACCAGGAGGCCCCCGGGAAGAAGCCCAAAGCACCTGCCATGCGGTTCCTCCAAAGGACTTTGTCTAACGAGTCGGAGGAAAGTGTGAAGTCCACGACGGTGCCCACAGACTACCCCAAGACGCCCACTGGCTCCCCTGCCACGGGGGTCTCCGCCAAGTGGACCCACCTCACTGAGTTTGAGCTGAAGGGCCTGAAAGCGCTGGTGGAAAAACTGGAATCCCTCCCAGAGAACAAGAAGTGTGTCCCTGAGGGCATCGAGGACCCCCAGGCACTCCTGGAGGGCGTGAAGGTGGGCAGGGCATCGCATCTGGGCCTGGGCAGCTGAGAAGGGCCGGACAGGTTCCCAGGGGCAGCTCAGCTCAGGGCAGCTCAGTGCAAACTGTCCCAGGGATGTGTCTATGCATAGAGAGGGGCTTCTGGTCCAAGCGAGCCTGCCTAAGACTTCTGAGCCGAGGCCACCATTGACAGCTAAAGGGGAAGCTGTGTGGTTGACAAGGAGTTCTTTCTCTGTGCTTGTTGAAAATCCGAGGCTTTGCTGGCAGTCGGCATTATGGGTGTGCCCATAGTGCTGTTGTTAGGTCTGGGGACAGACCCCTCCATCCTGGTCAGGAAGACTTGCTCTTCTGGGCTGGCTTCCCCTGGAGCATGCACCTGCTTCATAGGACCAGGTTGTACCTCTGGGTGGTCCTCTAGGTGGCCAGCTAAGGTGGGCCACATATCCACCTGGGGTTCAGAGGTCTCTAAGTAGAGCCTAATTATTGAGCAAATGTTCATTGAGCACCATCTGGGCTGGCCACTGGGGGAACAGAAAGTAGGAAGGCATAGTTACTGCCCTCAGGCAGCTCACCGGTTAGCGGGGTGAAGGATTCTCCTCAGCCACACCAGGTGCCAGGGCTCTGGGACAGGTATGCAGAGGGCATTTGGTTTGGGCTTTAGAGGCTGCATAGGAGTTCTCTGGATGGGGAAGGCTGTTATGGGCAGAGTGCAAACATGCAGTGTGTGTATTTCCCAGGAAATACACTGAGGGGCCTTCCCCTCTAGTAATCATCATCGTAACACTTGTTGAAAATTCACTACCAGTCAAGTACCAGCACTAGGCAAAGTACCTGAGTTATCTGCACTTAACAGATGTGAAAGTAGATTCAGAGAGGGTAAAGGATATGCCTGAAGTGACAGAGCAGGTAGATGCGGGGAGCTGGGATGAGGACCCGGGGCCCCTGTCAGGCAGCCTGACAGGTGCCACAAACAGAGGGAGCTGGCGTACGAAATCATTAGTCCAGAGATATTTCACTTCATATAGAAGGTGTGCTCCTCCAGGTGCTGGGAAATGCAAATCTTGTAACTGGGGAAGATTGCCAGGTAAAAGAACTCTGTGATGACCATCCCTGTAAAGCGAATCATTCCTTGCTTTGGGTCCTTTTCACTGACTCTTGACTTTTTTGGAGGTTGCTGACCTCTCTTGAGGGTTTTATGAAAACGTGCTTATACACACCAAATTTTGCATGCTGTGTCAAGAGGTCTTGGACTCCCGAGCCTGTTGCTGGACTCCAGGTTAAGAGTCCCTAATCTCGTGGCATGGAGTTTTGTATGTTAGGTTTCCTAAAGCAAACCTTAGAATTCTCTCATGAGGCTCCTTTTTTCTTCTGAGGTCCTTTAAAGTAAAAACAAGGAATTTTAATCAATAATAAAACCATTAATAGTACTGGGGCCCCAGAATGTTGTAAATGAGTTAAAAACACATTCATCTTAGGAGGAAATGTTGTTCTGTGCTGTGGAAAGCTCTTTTTTCCTTTAAAATATCTTTGTGTCTCTGATCTGTTTGTGTGTAGTGTTCTTGGTTCCTGGTTGGTCAGATTTCTTTTTTTTCTTTTTTGGTCAGATCTCTTTCTGGGGATAGGACTCGGCCCCTCCTGTCTCTCACCTGTACCCACCTGATGGGCCTCTGAGATTGGATTCAGCCTGGGCCCGTTGATGGTGTGGAGGAGGGCTGGGGTCAAGGAGCCCAGCCTCCTCCCTCCTGTCTTCACCATGGGTTTCAACAGCAGTTTGTGATAATGCATCTCAATTGCTATGTGCTCTTACAGGTGTTTACTATATATAAACTCATTTAAACCTCCCAACAACCTTGGTAGTACTTTTATTATCCTCATTTTGTAGATGAGAAAATTGAGGTACAGATAGGTTAAGTGATTTGCCCAAGGCCACTCCTGCTGCCTAGTGGGGGCGTCCTTGTGCTCACCCCCTACTCAGTACTGCCTTGTTTGGCTGTTGTAGAGACATTTTCTCCCTTCTCAGAGGCCATCCTACATTTAGGGAGAAGGTAGTAAGGGGGTTGCTTTGGCTTTCTTTATAGAACAGGCAATGGATCTGGCCCTGGAACAGAGGTCATAAATTGGCAGTCCCTGGCCAAATCCAGCCTCTAGGCATTATGTTTGGCCTGCAGAGTATTAAACATATTTTTGTAATTACTTGCCAACATTAAAATATCAGAAGAGTCATAAAAGAAAATATCCTAGCTATCCTGGCCCGTGTTCCTGACTGGCTACAAGCAGCAGGAAGTGAGTAGCAGCTGACCTTATACACCCCAGTCCCCACCGCTCCCTACTGCCTCCCTGAGTGTGTATTTGTTAGACTCACACATCTCTTTTTCATACCATCTAGCCACTTAAGCTCACTTATTGAACTTACCTTTCTTTTTTTTTTTCTAAGACACCAGAATAGATGATTTATTGATACTCAGCCACAAAAGAAAACAGAATTAGGCCCAAAAGTCACAGGTCCAGGGCAAAGGGCCAGAAGGGGCTATTTTTTGGTATGAGCAAGGTGGGTCTTTCAGCGGTGGTCGTTGGGATCAGATGGCGGTTGGATGTTCTAGATCCATTGAATCAAGTTCTAGAAAGTAGGCATGCAGTCCAATAGTTTGTACCACGTCCCTGGCCTCTGGCTTTCTTTGTTTCTGCTCCTCTGGCTTCTGTGGGTGCACAAGCTGGTGCTTTACTTGGACCTCTCTGTCTTATCTTTTTCGCGGCAGCCTGCACATTCCCTTCTTCCTCCACTTAGCTGTCATGGTGCGGAGGTTTCCAGAAGATGGAGCTAAGGCCACGAGAGCTCCAATTTGCCTATTTTTGGAGATATTTATGTTCTTGAGCCTTGTCCGGGGAGGTCTTTTGTAGCTTAAAGAGCTTGTAAATTGGGTAGACAGGTCTCCTTAGAGCCCCAGGAGAACTGGAGTGTCTGCTCGTGTCTCTAAAGGCTGTGTGGCCAGGAGTCTGTATGGGGGAAGTGGCCAAACGTCTCTTCTGGAACAGGAGGGTTCTTGGCTCTCCAGCCTGGCCATCAGCCCCTCATAGTCCCTGGGGACCCAGAAAAGAGTTTGAACCCAAGACTGACCTTCAGAAGGAGAGTGTTGTCACAGAGGATGAGCAGCTTCTTCCTGGCTGCACCTCGGTGCCTTGGCTCTCTCTCCTCAGATACTGGGGTTTTGTTTGCACTGTCTGAGAAATAAAACACAGCTCAGGAATGTGGGTCCAGAGCAGAGATCTTAGCCAGTGCCTCATGCTATCACTACCATTGAGTGATTCCTATTTCTGGCCAGTGGTGGGTCCCCCTTGGTGACTGACCAGTTATGATCTTTGGTCTGCTGTTTATGAGGTAGCTCATGGTAACCAAAGCCCCTGCTACTGGAGATGGTCCCCAAAACAGTCTCCAGATGACTAGATTTGGCTTTTATCAAAACCCATTTTTTCTCTCATTTGTAGAGTATTTTTTTAAATGTGGTAAAATGCACATAACACCATTTTGCCGTAAAATTTTTTTTTACTTACTAGATCACCACTTTAGAATCTTTAAGAGTCTTCAAGAATTTACCATTTTAACCATTTTATTTTATCAAAAAAATTTTTTTTGAGATTTTTAAATTTTTTTTTTTTAAAGATTTTATTTATTTATTTGACAGAGAGAGACAGCGAGAGCAGGAATACAAGCAGGGGGAGTGGGAGAGGGAGAAGCAGGCTTCCCGCTGAGCAGGGAGCCCCATGTGGGACTCGATCCCAGAACTCTGGGATCATGACCTGAGCCGAAGGCAGACGCTTAACGACTGAGCTACCCAGGCGCCCAAATTTTTTTTTTATTTTTAAGTAATCTCTATCCCCACTGTGGGGCTTAACCTTACAACCCCTGCGATTAACATGTTCTGCCGACTGAGCCAGCCAGGTGCCCCAATCCTAAAGTGCAGTTTAGTGACTTTAAATACATTCACAATATTGTGCAACCACCACTTCTGTGTGGTTCAGAACATTTTCATCACCCCAGACAGAACCCTGTCCCCACTAGTGGTCACTCCCCATTTCTGCCCCCACCGTCTGCTGTTTTTGTTTTTGTTTTTTTAAGACTTTATTTATTTGACAGAGAAGGTACAAGTAGGGGGGAGTGGCAGAAGGAGAGGGAGAAGTAGGTTCCCCACTGAGCAGGGAGCGCAATGTAGGGTTCGATCCCAGGACCTGATATCATGACCTGAACTGAAGGCAGATGCTTAACCTGCTGAGCCACCCAGGCACCCCTGCTTTCTGTCTTTATAGGTTTATCCACTCTGGATATTTCTTCTCTGTAAAAGTTCCAAGTGTTACAATGTTACATGATCAATGTAAAAAAAAAAATTAAACATTAGAGGCTAGAGTCTATAGAAAATGTCCCCCTCCTCAGTTCTCCCCCCTGGAGGTAACCCTGCTACTCATCTGCTGAACGTAATTCTGGAGCTTTCCCCTCCTATACATAATTTTGAAAAAAATTAGATGGTCTTGTTTTGCAACTTGCTTCTGTCCCTTAAAGCTTTCTCTTTTGTGCCTTCCTGTAGGTCTAGCTCATCCTTTTTGTGGGCAGAACTTTTGAAAGTTGAGTTTGTCCTTCCCATGACCCTGTGGTTTCAGCAGGTCCGAGAGAGCTCGTTTGTACCTTGGAAACTTGCCTTGAGGGGTCTGGATTTAGATTCAAACCAAAAGGACCACCCTACTTAATTTATTTTGTGAAAAGAAGGGGGATTCCAGCATCTTGTAAAAATCCAACTAAGAAAGTCATTTCCGGGGTGCCTGGGTGGCTCAGTTGGTTAAGCATCCAACTTTTGATTTTGGCTCAGGTCGTGATCTCAGGGTCGTGAGGTTGAGCCCCACATCGGGCTCCACGCTCAGCACGGAGTCTGCTTGGGATTCTCTCTCTCCCTCTCCCTCTGCCCCTGCCCCTGCTCAGTTGCACTCCCTCTCTAAAGAAATAAAATCTTAGGGCGCCTGGGTGGCTCAGTCGTTAAGCGTCTGCCTTCGGCTCAGGTCATGATCCCAGGGTCCCAGGATCGAGCCCCACATCGGGCTCCCTGCTCGGCGGGGAGTCTGCTTCTCCTTCTGACCCTCCTCCCTCTCATGCTCTCTGTCTCTCATTCTCTCTCTCTCAAATAAATAAATAAAATCTTTAAAAAAAAAAATAAATAAATAAAATAAAATCTTTTAAAAAAATAAAATCTTAAAAATAAGAAAAGAAAGAACGCCATTTCCTTTCCCTGTCTTTGTGAAACTCTTGGGATTTGGGACTGAGATACCTTAAGTGACTTCCTTCTTTCAAGACACTTCTTGTGCTGGCGGTGCAGGATACTGGCCTGTACCTATGGAAAGAATAAGAAATCAGGACATGAGACCCTTGAATTCAGTTTCTGGTTTCCATTCTTTGCTGCTTGCTGTGTGGTCAAGTCACTGTACTTTTCTGTTTACCTGCAGGTGAAACAGGGGTATTGGACTAGCTGTGCTTTATCTTTCTGGGGACCAGATTCTATAGTCCCTTGGCCGTTCGGAAGTGCTTAACCCATCGAAACCTGAGTGTCTTCCTGGTAAAATGGGGATAATAACAGGGATCTGCGTCATTGGATTATTTTGAGGGACAGTGAGGTAATGAACACCTAGCACTCCTGGTAAACCCTTGGAGAAAAATTAGATATTCTCAGGTAGACAGTCAAAGGAGAGCCAGGCTGGCTTTGCCTGGCTTCCCACCCTTCCCAAGCTCTGTCCCCGCCTCTCAGCTCCCCTCAGCCCTCCTCCAGGTTAATGATCACCATCTGTGTAAGTTTCTTAGGGCTGCCATAACAAAGAGCCACAGACTGACTTAAAACAACAGAAACTTATTTTCTCACTGTTCTGGAGGCCGGAGGTCTGAAATCAAGGCCATGCTTGCTCTGAAGGCTCTAGGGGAGGAAGGATCCTTCCTTGTCTTTTCCAGCTTCTCGCAGTTGCCAGCAGTCTTTGGCATTCCTTGGCTTGTAGCTCCATCACTTCAATCTCTGCCTCCACGTTCACATGGTTGTTGGCCTTCTGTGTGTGTTATCTTCTCATAAGGACAGCCGTCACTGGATTAGGGCCCGCCCTAATCCACTATGACCGGGTCCTAACATGGTTACATCTGCAAAGACCTCATTTCCCAATAAGGTCACGTTCTGAGGTTTCACCCATGAATTTTGAGGGGCACACTATTCAACCCAATGCATCATCATCTTTTTTCCTTCTTGGATTGGCAACAGTAAGATGGGAGTAGCCCTGCATGCTGTTCCTTCTAGAAGACTCTGTGCTTTCTATTAGAACTCAAGGAGAGAGTTGTGGCTCCTGATGGGAGGAAAGGAGGCGGGTGGCTCCGGGGGGCAGGCCTACTCCTCATATCGACAGTAGACGACTTGAAAATGCCTGGCAAGGTTGTGAAGGGTTTGGGTCTCAGTGGGTCGTGACCACTGAGGTTGTCGGTAGGAGGGTCTTTGTCGGATACCCTACAAGGTGATTCTGCAGTGGTCATTATTAATTAAAATAATGCCAGGCTCTCTTTCCCACGAGGCCATGCCCTCCTGGTTGCCAGAGTGTCAGCTTGGGATGAGCATGCCGGCTCACAGCAGACAGCCACCTTTCCTATTGCACAGAACTGTGGCACTCTCTGGAATTAGGGGCTGGAAGAGGCAGCGAGGGGCGATTGTTTTCAGGTGTTTTATATATATTTGACATTAAAATTTTTTAAAGAGTTTATTTATTTATTTATTTATTTGTCACAGAGAGAGACAACTAGAGAGGGAACACAAGCAGGGGGAGGGGGAGAGGGAGAAGCAGGCTTCCCGCCGAGCAGGGAGCCTGACTCGGGGCTCGATCCCGGGATCCTGGGATCATGACCTGAGCCGAAGGCAGACGCTTAAACGACTGAGCCCCCCGGGCGCCCCTATATTTGACACTAAAGAAAGAAATCAGTTGTATTGTTCTTTCATGAAAACCCAAATATAAGAGCAAAGAAAATAATCCTAAATGAAGAGTACATTATCCAAACAGGTATTATCTTTTAAGACCAAAGTTTCTGGAGTCAGGCTGACTCCCAGGAGCCATCCATTAAGCAGCCGAATGCTCTTGGGGAAAGTGATAAAATGGAGAAAGAACACGTGCCTCATCAAATTCAGTGAGACAACATGCATAAAGCCTTACTTAGCATGGGGCCTTGAAGTGCTCGTAACCTAGAGCTGATTTATTATTATTATTATTATTATTTCAGACACCGAGCAATGAACACAGGCCCATTTAAGGTCAAGTGTGAAAGTCGGTGAAACCCAACACCGTGGAAGGTGTGTGTACAGCTTTACTCTCTTGGGATCATCAGTCCTGACCCCAGAACACACCGGCTTGTTTAAGCACTGGCACCTTGCTGGTTTTGCAAAATAGTCAGGTATAGGGCCCAGGCCTCTGGCACTGATGACTCTAATTCACTCCTCCCCTCTCCCCTCCCCACCTGCTTCAGAGGAGCCAAGAAGCAGGAAGCCTGGCTTGCTCCCACCTGAAAGATGACCCAGAGCCCAGAGAATGGCATAATCAGATTCAGCTGGGCTTGGGGGCTGGCCTTCAGTAGTTGCTCAGGCTCTCTTGCTGGGGGCTGGGTGTCATACTGAGCCCTGTGTCTGGTATTTTGGTTGGGCAGTGAGGGGATAGAGGGTTGATAAGAAGGATGGATGAGACAGGCCTCTCACCTAACGAGCTCCCGGCGTGATAATAAAACAAGCCACGGGTGCTCCCAGTTCTCTGCCTCTACCACCTCAGGGATCGAAGGAGAACAGCAAAGGGCCAGATACCCGAGTTCCAGACATCTGGGCAAACCCTGGACCTGAAAAATGGGTACGTCGATCCGTGTCCCTTGGGACTTTTTTTTGGCCTAAAATTAAGTTGTGGGCTCCTGAATCACCTTATTATCCCTTCTCGTTATGTAGCTAAGTCAGCGTTTAGACCGCCCTTCCAACTAAATAAACTTTTCAATTTCCCTGTGCTTAGAACTTCTGAAGTGGTTGAGTTCTGCAAACAGAGGACAGGGGCAAGGTATTCCAGCAGGAAACATGACAGAAGCCAATTAAGAGATTGGCCAACAGTCGTTGAGCATTTACCACAGACCAAGTACCTTCCGTGCGTTATGATTCTCGCCACAAGCTGGCGTGGTGGGGGACTCTTATCATCCCATTTCCTAGATGGAGAAACTGAGACTTAGAGAGGCGTGGTGACTTGCCCAAATCGTGTAGCTAATAGGCTTCTAACCACGGCGCGCTTTGGCTTGTGTAGGCTGTTGGTTGCCACAGACCATGACAAATGACTACAAATTCTGTGGCCTGAAACAACAGAAACTTACTCTCTCCCAGTCCGGTGTGCCCTCTGGGAAGGCTCCAGCGGGGGTTCTTCCTTATCCTTCCAGCTTCTAGTGATCCCTGGTGTTTATTGGCTTGTGGCTGCATCACTACACTCTCTGCCTCTGCCCTCTGAGGGCCTTCTTCCTGGTGTCTCTGTTCAAATCCCCCTCTTCTTTCTCTTAGAAAGACACCAGTCATGGGGCATCTGAGTGGTGCAGTCAGTTAAGCATCTGACTCTTGGTTTCGGCTCAGGTCATGATCTCAGGGTTGTGAGACTGAGTCCCGCCTTGGGTTCCGAGCTGAGTTCGGAATCTGCTTGGGACTCTCTCCCTCTCCCTCCTCCCCGGTGTTCCCCCTCCTCCCCTCCAGCTCCGTGCAAGCGCGCGTGTGCTCTCTCTGTCCAATAAATAAATCAATCTTAAAAAAAAAAAAAAGACACCAGTCACTGGATTTGGGGTGCACCCTAAATCCAGGATAATTTCATCTGGATATCCTTAACGAATTACATCTGCAAAGAACCTTTTCCCAAGTAAGGTCACATTCATAGGTACCAGGGATTTGGATTTGAACATACCTACTTGAGAGATACAGTTCAACCCAGTGCAGATGGGTTTTTACAGGCGGGCACAAGATGGTTGGGCTGGGGCAGAGGCAGGGATCTTGGGAGGCCCAAGGGGCATTGATGCCCAGTTGCCTGTGGCAAGGGGAGGACCCCTCAGTCTGCTGGGTTCCCCAGAGCAGTGGCCTGAGCTGTTCCGACCCTTGTTACCCTCCTTTACCTTTGGTTTGGTTGATGGTTAGGGATTCTTGATGCCTGCCTCTGCTTTATTATCATCAATTAACACCCCACCCTACGGAGCAGTGAGGCCTGAATCCATTGTTGGCTGGTTAAGCCCACTAAGAGAGTTGGCATAACAGGAAACAGAGGCCCAGCACATTCGTTGTCTGTGGTGATCTTGTCGGGTCAGAAGCAGGGCAGGTCCCAGCAGAAAGGGCCTGGTGGCCCCAATCTTTCCCTTTTAGAAAGCTTGCCCTGGGCTCTCCTACTCAGAAGGGTTATAGGGTGTAACCTATGATGGGCTGAGGGGCTGGTCCTGACACCCAGGCTTCCTAGTCTCTGCTTCCAAGAGCCCCAGGAAGGGTATAAATTCTGGCAGAGCCTAGGGATGCCAGTGACGTGGTGCTCTTCAGCACAGTTTATTTCTCAGAGACAATCCCCAATTAGAATAATCTCTTCCTGTAACCTGTCACAAACAAATGAAAATACTTCCCTGAGGGTCAGAACCCCGAGCACCTCCTGGTGGCCACCGAGGGCCGTGGAGGGGAACTGTTTCCCGCCGGGAGTGTGTGTGGGAGACGCGCACTCCAGGGTCCTTGGGGAGGTCTCTCTTGATTTTCATTTTTATTTAGTTATTTTTAAATGACTTTTTTTTTTTTAAAAGATTTTATTTATTTATTCATGAGAGACAGAGAGAGAGAGAGGCAGAGGGAGAAGCAGGCTCCCAAGGAGCAGAGAGCCCGATGTGGGACTCAATCCCAGGACCCTGGGATCATGACCTGAGCCGAAGGCAGACGCTTAACCATCTGAGCCACCCAGGCGCCCTAAATGACTTTTTTTTTAAGTAGGCTCCACGCCCAGCTTGGAGTGAGGCTTGAACTCATGACCCTGAGATCATGACCTGAACTGAGATCAAGAGTTGGACTCTTATCCGATGGAGCCACCCAGGCACCCCCTCTATTAATTTTTAATTATTATTTATCATTACTAATGTGTATATTATTGATAATACTACACCTTCAGTAATAGCTTTTTGTAACCAGACATTCCTCCACAGAGACCTCACCTTGCTTGTGAGTTACGGACTCCAGCTTTGATACTGAAATGACAGGAAATTTTGAGACAGTTCAGAAACTCCAGGAAAACCAAGGCGAGTGGACATTATTTTCAATCTTACGCAGAGTAGTGTTTATACACTGGTGGCCCGTGGCCCAGACTGGCCTCTGTACTGGTTGGCTCACAGTTGTTTTTTCGTTTTTGTTTTTGGGGTTTTGTTTTTTTTAATTTTTCAATCAGTTGCCAGCATTTAAGCAATTTCAAATAAAACTCTGGATCTTTGATTTCTTCTGAAAAAATCAGAGATCAGGTGGGGCTTTTATTTCCACAAGAGGTTAGTGGTTTGGAACTGAGTAACATTTGCCCTCTCTAAACCGGCCCGTGGCGTCCAGTGTGCCTTAGGCCACACCACTCTCTAGGGCTCTAGTCTGTCAATATCTTGCATTTTATCTGCTTGGTTCTTAGCAGCATTTGAGTTTGTCACCCCAACCTGGAGTTTGAGATTAGGTAAGAGGGCAGGAAGTCCCATGGAAGTGATGGGCTCCCCTGCTCCCATCATATGGTAAGATAGATCTAGCTATATTTATATAAGATATCTAGATACAGATATATGTGAATTGAAAGGTTTTGCCTAAACACAGAGCATCTTCCTCAAAAAAGAAAAAAAAAATATATATTTTAATGCTGTTTTTGGGAGTAGGGAAACATTATTTAAAAAAAACAACAACAGAAAACCCTGCTGTACTGTAGAAGAGGGTGTGAAATTCATATGGATTGTTAAGAACCATGAAACATCAACAAAATTTTGTGCTTGTGCAGGCCCACGTTGGGCACATGTGTGTCTTCCTTCCGTGATTGGGGCAAAGTTTGAAAAATGCTTTGTAGAGAAGTTAGTGGCTGAATGAGTTCTCTGTCTCGCAAGGAAGAGGTGAGCATGACTCATTTCTGTATTTGTTAATCAGATGGTGAATGTGAGCCCAGATTGTCTCCTAGGTGTTATATTTTTTTAATAATGGGGTATATATAGGTCAGCTCCAGACGTTGCTGGAATGGTTTCCTGAGGCTTTATCACCCAGTGTTACTCCCTGGACTTGTAGTTAGATGGACCTGGTCAGTGTCAGTTTCGGTCACCTCCCTGCTGTGTGACCTTGGGCAAGTCACTTAGCCCCTCTGAACTTTAGTTTCTGCTTCTGGGGAGAAAGGAGGAGAATCAGCCCTATTCCTCAGAGAGGATTAGTCTAGAGCAAGCATTCAACAAATGCTCCTAAGAATGGTAGTAAAATCACAACTCACTTCATGGAAAGTCAAGGGTAGATATACTGTTCTAAGCTGTGGCTTCCTCAAGGTCATACAGTCTGCAAGTTGTAGAACTTGAACCCAGGTCTTCTGACTCTAGAACCAGTGTTGTCATAGGCATAACAGTAATAGCTTAACTAGTGAGGTCTCCTGTGTGTACTTTCTAGAACCTCTGATTCCAGTCCTTAGGGAGGGACTGCTTTGCCCCACTTTCTCCTCCCTTTTTAAAAAATTGTGGTAGGGGCAGGGCACCTGGCCAGCTCAGTCGGAAGAGCACACGACTCTTGATCTCAGGGTCATGAGTTCGAGCCCCATGTTGGGTGTAGAGACTACTTAAATAAAAATAAAACACTAAAAAAAAAATTAAAAATTGTGGTAGATCATACATCACATAAAATTTATCATTTTAACCTTTTTTTTTTAAGGGTCCCGTTCAGTGGCATTAGGTGTGTTCACACTGTGTGCGGCCATCAGCACCGTGCATTAAACAACTCCCTGCTTCTCCCTCCCTGAGCCCTGGCAGCCAGCACTCTGTTTTATGCTTGTATGAATCTGACTACTTTAGGCATCTCATGTTTCATCCATATTACAGCAGTGTCACGATTTCCTTCCTTTTTCGGGCTGAATAATATTCTATTGTGTGGCCAGACCACATATTATTTATCCATCCACCCACTGATGGACACTTGGGTTGTTTCCAAGTGTCCTTTGGCTGCTGTGAGTCATGCTACTAGGAATGTGGCCCCCTGTCTTCTTGAAGGATAGGTTGAATATTACCGTGGTTAGAGCACAGGTTGTGGAGTGGAAGGGTCTCTACCCCTTCCTGGCTGAGTGGTCTTGGACAGTTCCCTTACCCCCTAAGCTCCGGTATTCTCATCTGGAAATGATGGTGGTCCTTCTCACAGTGTGGTCAAGAGTGTTGGATGAGAGAGTGGATATGGCGTATTTATTACGATGCCCAGCCCAGAGCAAACACTCAATACATCCTACTCTTGTACATTCATTCAACAAAATATGTGGTGCCTGTCTCCTGATGGTTCCATTTCACCTCTCACCTATCCAGTCCTATCCACCCTGGGTGGTGGACCAAGTGGGAATGACCCACTAATGGGTGTAATGTCTGGGGTCCATTTAATTCAAAACCAAAACTGATTAAAAAAAAAAATTGGTCTACTTTTTATCATCATTGGGAACTGGCAGTTCTAAACAATGTCAGTGATGAAACACTCCTCCCCCAGGCACGGATCATTGCCACTGCCCCCAACCTTCAATAGCCTCTTTCATGCCCCATGTGAAGTCCACACTGGAGCTGAATCATGCTTGTATTCTTGGTCCCCTTCTGTTATATTTCTTGTTAAATATGCTGCATATGTGTTAGAAAAATTGGCAGCCTAATAATCCCGTTTTCCTTTATGGTAGCTGTTACTGCTGTCTGATTGGCATTTTAGGGGATGCCTGGGTGGCTCAGTCGGTTGAGCATCTGACTCTTGATCTCAGCTCAGTTCTTGATCTTGGAATTGTGAGTTCAAGCCCCACGTTGAGCTTCACGCTGAGCGTGGAGCCTACTTAAAAAAAATTGCTTTTTATGATAGGACTTTATGTTTCAGAATGGTGTTAGATTGACAGAAAAATTCAGCAGATACTACAGTTTCCACGTACACACGCCCCCCTTTCCCCTAGGATTAACATGGTATATTAGTGGAGTACACTGGTTACAATTAAACCAACATTGATACATTATTACTAACTAAAGTCTAGAGTTTATTCACATTTCCTTAGTTTTTTCCAAGTGTCTTAGATGTATTTCAGGATCCCACCCAGGATAGCACTATTTATGTATTTGTCATGTCTCCTTGGGCTCCTCTTGGCTGTGACAGTTTCTCAGACTTTTTTTTTTTTTTTTGGTTTTGTTGACCTTGACGGATTTGAGGAGTACTAGTCAGGGATTTTGTAGAAAGTCCCTCTTTCGGGATTTGTGGCTTTATTTATTTTTTTAAAGTTATTTACTGGAGGCTTACTGTAGGTTAGTCATTGTACGAGGGATATAGCAGTGAACCAAGATATTTATAAACAGCATTTATAAATCAGTGACATTGATGCTGGACTTGGACAGAGCTGTATGGGCTGAGAATTGAAGCCAGACAGCCCCGAGTTTGACCCTTGATCACTGTCCTGTTTGCCACCTCCCAATGGGCAGAATAGAGTTCCACAGGTGGATTTGGCGTAATAGGCACATCTTGAAAAATCTGGCAATCACAGGATGATGAGAAAACTGAGACAGTAGAACAAATTAGAAGTGAGTTGGATTCATTTCCGGTGAATAGATTAGGGAAAGGGAGTTAAAATAATCTTTACCTATATTTCTGTTTTGAGCTCTTTTGCTCTTCCTGTTAAGTTCTACTGTGTAGCTTTCTCTGTTTTTAAATGTCCCTGCAGGAATGTTTTTGTACAATCCAAAAATTAACGGTCAGGGTCAGAATAGGCCAGTGACAGATCTGTCCCTAAATGCTTTTTCATGGCATGCTGTGGATGCAACCAAAAAAACCCACGTGTGAAGTGGTCATGGGGTGGGAAGTCTGGTGCTGAAGAGTGGGGTTCGGGGGCTCTGCCCTCCTGGTCTGGGGCAGCACCCAAGTCCTCTTGAGTCTTTCTGAGCCTTGATTGCCTAATTGAGCTTCAGGGATAATTCAGGGATAATTCAGTGGAGTAGCATCTTACACCTGGTTGAGGTTCTAAAATGAGCCTCCACATAAGGCCAAAATCTGGTAGAGTCAGAATTACCCTTGAAAAGCCTTCAGACCACCCACAGAGATGTGAACACAGTGCGCCATGCGGGAGACCCTTGCCCAGCCCGGGAGTACGTCTATCACAGCCCACTTTTCTGCTAGCATTTGGTCAGATGATTCCATCCTTGGTCAAACCAGATTAAGAATCTACTTGTGTTTATGGCCCATGTTGTAATAAACAATGACATGTCTTTACACACCAAGATTAGAATACACATAGCTTGCTGGCTGATGGAAGAAAAGAGGTCTCACAGGTGTCAAGACCTCGTGGTTGGTTTTGTTTTTGTTTCTCTGCATACGTAGTTGAGTTTATGTACGTTAGAGCATCTTAGTGCACTGGCCAGCCCACTCCCGGGGTACTTGGTAAGGACTGAATGAGATTGTGTGCGTGAGAGTCCATAGCACTCTAGACCAATGTTTGGATTCATAAATATGATCAGTGAGCGATACATTCATGGAAGTCATAGGGAGGTGTGTGATTTGCTTTTTAAAAATATTTTTGGAAAGGGGGATATTGCATGTCTTGTGGCCTCTAAGGAACCCTGGTGACTTGGTTTCTACTGAGTGTGTGGGTGGTGGTCGACTTAGTAGAGGGCTGACTTTTATTGGGTTAGATCCAGTCTTAGCCCCCTTCAGGGGCCTCCCCTCTACTCTGGGCTAATATGGCTCCTTTGTTTGGCCACAGAATGTCCTGAAGGAGCATGCGGATGATGACCCCAGTCTGGCCATCACTGGGGTCCCTGTAGTCACTTGGCCAAAGAAGACTCCAAAGGTAAGACGCGGATCACCTGCAGCTGGGAGACCATTCCCACTGCCTTTCACATCTCCTGTAAGATGAATGTTGGCAGCTTTTCAGTGGGGACTCCTGGCAGAGGGCACCCCAGTTAAGAGGAATGATTCTGGTGATTTGTCTATTGCAAGTTTTTGTTTTTTTTGAAAGGGATCATTTTCCCTAGCTGTGGAAACTGCAGGCAGTGCCCCCTGGTGGTCACTCAGAAAACTGTGGGGGGAGATCATGATGCCTCACCTTTCCCTATCCTTAGGTGACTTCATTCCCTTCTTCCTTCTCTCCTTTCTTTTCTTCTTTCCTTCTCTTTTTCCTCCAGATGCTTCAAGGGCTGTTTTCTCTCTCTTTTTTCTCTTTTTTTAAAGATTCTATTCATTTATTAGAGAGCATGTGATAGAGAGCATGAGCAGGGGAGAGGGGCAGAGAGAGAGGGAGAAGCAGACTCCCCGCCAAGCAGGGAGCCCGATGTGGGGCTCGATCCCAGGACCCTGGGACCACGACCTGAGCTGAAGGCAGACACCCAATGACTGAGCCACCCAGGCATCCTGGTTTTCTCTCTTTTGAAAGTAACTTTTCGGGGCGCCTGGGTGGCTCAGTCGTTAAGCGTCTGCCTTCGGCTCAGGTCATGATCCCAGGGTCCTGGGATCGAGCCCCGCGTTGGGCTCCCTGCTCCGTGGGAAGCCTGCTTCTCCCTCTCCCACTCCCCCTGCTTGTGTTCCCTCTCTCACTGTGTGTCTCTCTGTCAAATAAATAAAATCTTTAAAAAAAAAAAAAAGTAACTTTTCTCTCTCTCTTTTTTTTTTTAACTGATTGATGCTCACCTTGGAAAAGTCTAATCAAATAGGAAATAGGAAAGGACAAAGACCCGAGGGAGAATGATAGTAACGTCCGCTGAGGACTTACCAGGAGTATGTTGCTTTGCCTCGTTGTCCACATCCCTTATCCTCTTTAGACTCCAACAACCCTGTGGGGCAGATACTCGGGACTCTCATTTTACAGATGAGGAAACTGAGGCTTACAAAGGTCAAGACACTTGTGAGGGCACTTGGCAGAGCCAAGTCTGTGTGACAGTCTGTGTGACAGCAGAGACCAAACTGTTAACCAGTGTCCACCTCAAAGTCCAGAGAAAACCAGTGATGTTTTGGTGAGTCTTCTTCCAAAGTCCATGCTAGGGTGGGACATGTATGTATCAACCTGTCTGTCCACACTCAGCCTCACCACTTTCTTGAGCAAGTTCTAGAAACTCTCTGAACCTTGCTTTCCTCGTCTGTATAAAGGGGCTATACCAGCACCTACTTCGATTGGATGTTGGGACGACTAGATGAGATAATGCATTGTTGAATTTGTTTCTGGTTAACTAAAAAGAAAAAAAAAATAGAGCAATGCATGCAAAGTTCTTAGGACAAGGACTGACCAGTAGTTAGTGCTCTTTAAACATTAGTTGTGACTTAAGCAGCCTCTTCATTGATGGGTATTTTTTTCTGGTTTTGTTGTTGTTGTTGTTGTTATAAGAGACATTTATTTATTTTTATTTTTTTAAAGATTTTGTTTATTTATTTGACAGAGAGAGACACAGTGAGAGAGGGAACACAAGCAGGGGGAGTGGGAGAAGGAGAAGCAGGCTTCCTGCTGAGCAGGGAGCCTGATGTGGGGCTCGATTCCAGGACCACGGGATCATGACCTGAGCTGAAGGCAGACGCTTAATGGCTGAGCCACCCAGGCGCCCCTATAAGAGATATTTAGAGGAACATTCTAGCTCTGTGCTGTCCAGAATGGTAGCTGCTAGCTCTATGGCTATTGAGCACTTGAAATACGGCGAGCCCAAATTGAGCTGTGCTAGAAGTATAAAATACACAACAGATTTCAAAGACAGTGCAAAGAGGAACACTGTAAAATTACTCATTAATTTATTTTTTGTATTGATTGCATGTTGAAATTAGGGTTGCCAGACTTTAAAAAGGATGTCCATTTAAATGTGAATTTTCAGGTAAACAACAAGTAAAACTTTAAGTATAGCCCACATATCACATGGGATATACTTATGCTGGAAAAGATAATTCATCTAAATTTAACTGGGTGTCCTGTATTTTTATTTGCCACATCTGGCAACTCTAGTGGAAATGATAATATTTTGGATCTACTGGTTAGACAGATGGATAATTAGTATTAACTTCACCTTTTTCTTTTTGCCTCTTTAAATGTGGCTACAAAAAAAAAATGTAAAAGTACATGCGTGGCCGACTTTATATTTCTGTTGGGCAGTGATGTTCTTTGTTTGATTGAATCCACCTTTGTTTGATTATCTTCTTAGGGTATATTCCTAAATGTGGAACTGCTAGGGAAGAGGGTCCCTGTTACTTGTGGGTAAATTCTAATTCTCTTTGAAGCTTAGGAGGAATTTAGGTGATGGGAGAAATAAAGAAGGATTTGCTTTCATAGCTCCTGCCTTTAGTTTCCCGATCCGTGGAAGCGGGTAGCGTTTTAACGTTCACTTTCCCCTCCATGGGCAGTAAATGTAACTGCCATTTCTGAGACCACAAACTACTCGCAGAGGTAGTACCTTGCAGCAGCCCAGCCAGGCCCCACGGCTGCTCTGAACCCAAAGAGGAAACCGTGGCTTTACCTCATTGCCTGCCTCCCTCCCAGCTGAGGAATTGCTCTGGGGGAGGGATTAGGGTTTGCAGAACATGGGCTTTTCAGAAAACAAACTTGCCATTACCCAGTGTAATCCCAGAATTAATGGAGGGGTCCAAATGAGCTTCTCTGGGGGAAATCACTTCAGGACTACT
Source organism: Neomonachus schauinslandi (assembly GCF_002201575.2). Lineage (NCBI taxonomy): Eukaryota > Metazoa > Chordata > Mammalia > Carnivora > Phocidae > Neomonachus > Neomonachus schauinslandi. The sequence continues at coordinate 84,877,094 of NC_058416.1, read as the reverse complement.
AATATGTCCTGTCCTTTGTGCCCGAGACCCTCCAGTTTACTCCTGAGAGGCTTATGGGCATTAAAAAAACAAAAAACATCATGCCTCTGCCCCTTTCCTCCAAAGGGCTGGAAATGGGAAGCAGGCTCCTTCCTGGGGGGAGTAGCCCTTACCTCAGATTTTTGTGGAGGATTGGTGTATGAGCGCTGGTCTATACACAAGGTCATGTGGCTGATATCAAATCTGGAAGGTGGGGGAGAGACTGGAGCCCTTAGGCTGGTGAAGGGTGAAGAGGAACATTTGCTATTTGACGGTACTTTGGGGGTACCAGTGTGGTTTTTTTAAAACACTTTATAATAAAACAAATATAATGTGCTTACCGTACAGTTCTCCTGCTTAAAGTGTACAACTCACTTGTTAGTATATTCAACATATTCAAAGAGTTATGCAACTATCCCACAATCTAATTTTAGAACATTTTCATACCCTCTGAAAGAAATCCCATCAGCTGTCAATCCCCCCCACCCCCAATCCCTAAATCTTCCCTTCCCCCAGCCCCTGGCAACCACTAATCTCTCTCTCTCTCTATGGATTTGCTTGCTCTGGACATTTCATGTAAATGGAATTATCCAATACTTGAGCTTTTGTGACTGGCTTCTTTCACTTGGTATAGTATTTTTAAGCTTCATCCACATTGTCGCAGCTGTCAGGACTTCATTCCTTTTCATGGCTGCATAATATTCCACTGTGTGTCTGTACTGCACTTTGTTTAGCCATTCGCCAGTTGAGGGGCATTTGGGCTGTTTCCTACCTCTTGGCTGTCGTGAATAAAGATGTTGTGAACATGCGTGCACACGTTTTTACATGGACACATGTTTTCATGTCTCCTGGGCAGGCGCCGAGGAGTGGAATTGACTGGTCCCACGGTAACACTGTGTGTAACTTTTTGAGGAACCGTCAGACCGTTTTCCAGAGCGGCTGCAGCCTTTTTCGTTCCCGCCAGCAACGTGTGCGACTTTGAATTTACCCACAGCTTCGCCAACGCATATTATCTGTCTTTTTGATTAGAGCCATACTAGCCCCGTCTTTTTCCTTTTCATTTACTTTATGTTTTCTCGAACTCATTTGAAGTTTCTCGTAGGAGTTTGCAAGAGCTGCCGTAACAAAGTACCACACACTGTGTGCGTGGCTCAAAGGACAGAAGTTCATTTTCTCACAGTTCTGGAGGCCGGAAGGCTGAGAACAAGATGTCTGTTGGCAGGATATATGTCTCCTGGGCTTGTCGATAGCCGTTTGTCTCTCTGTATCATCACATGGTCTGACCTCTTGTGTGTTTGTGCCCTAATCTCTTAGAAGACACCGGTCATACTGCATTAGGACCCACCCTAAGTTTAACTTCGTTACTTCTTGAAAGACTATCTCCAGGTGCTCACATTCTGAGGTCTTGGGGGTTAGGGCTTCCACATAAGAATTTGGTAGTGGTCCGGTGGGTCGGGGGTGGGGGGGGGTCTCTGGGGAACACCATTCAACGCACAGCATTTATCCTACATTATTTCAGAGCCACGAAAAGATGTCAATAATATAATAATGAATACCCTGGCCACCCACGCAGCCCTGGAAATAAATTATCGCCAGATGTATGCCCCCATCTTTAGATGTCTTTTTTATATCGTATTTGATCCTCACAGTGAGGCTGGGAGGTGTGGAGAGTGTTACCTCCGTGGGTGCAGCTGAGACTGGGGACTCAGAGAGGGACGCCTTGGGTCACACAGCTTGTGAATCAGGAGGTATTAGTCCCCAGATCTGAGGAACTCAGTGAAATGTGGCAGAGGGAGGGGGAGGGAGGGTGCGCCACTCTATGTCTGCATTTCCTGGCTGGTGGGGTTAAAAAGTTAACAGGAAAAGGAGAAGTAAGTGAAGGACTGACTGCCTGGGCCGCCGGGGGTCTCTCTGTTCCCAGGTTTGCAGTCGGCTTGCTCCCAATTTGATGCAGGTTGGGTTGAAAGATCAAGGGTGCTCGTTGAGGCTGTCAGGATGCGAGGTAGGGAGCGGTATTGGGTCTGGGTCAGGTTACTTAACAAGTAATTAATGTTAAATGATGATTAGCAAGAAATGCTTTGATCTCCCACCTTGCCTCCCAGAGAACAAAGTACTTTTCTGGAACTGATTAGGTGCCAGGAGGTCATTTCTGATGCCGCGTCTCTCAAATCAAAGATGCTACTGAACCACCATCCGTCATCATTCACCCGACTGGCTGTTTCCACCAGCGGTGATGGATTTGTTTTGATCCGTCTACACTTCTTTTATGACCAGGTGGCAGGATTTGGGGGGCCTGTCTGTGACCTTAGAACCAAGCCAAGGGAACTGAGCTTATTTGAGGCCCGACCTCTGACCTCAGCCTTATTAGCAAGTTGACCTTCTGCTCACCAGCCAGACAATTCTACCCAGCTAGCTTGCTGGGTCATTCTCAGAGAGGGAAACTGAGGAAGGAGGGGAGACAGAGCCACAGGGGCCTCTGGAGAGGGCGCTTGTTGATGCATCGTGCTTCTTAATCAGTTATCTCGAGTGGCCAAACTGGGCTGCCACTTGAATTTCAATTATTGGCAAGTTTTCTGGAGTGTAGGAGCAGAGACTGGAGTAGGTATGAACAAGTACCCTGATAGGGGTAATGGGAGAGCCCTTTTCAGTTAAGGGATCGGCTTCCTTACGGGGATATTATGGGGCCACACAGGAACCACGGCAGGAAGTGAGAGAGAGAGAGACACACACACACACACACCTGATGTCTGTGTTACCCTTGGTTCTACTTTGTTTCTTTTCCCCTTCCTCTGTAGTTGGTCACTTAGATGTGGGAGGCCTGAGAAGTGTGGGGTCCCTCTGGAGTGACACGCAGACTTTACCTGAAGGAGGGGCACATAATTCAGTAAAAAGGGGCCCTGTGTACTTCCTGTTCTTTCTCTGCCCTGCTCTCAATTCCTGTCACCCCTGGAGTAATTAAGTTGAGGAGGAGGAGGAAGAGGAGGAGGATGACGATAATGAAGGCCTTTTATTGTTGCCTCCTCAGGGTCAGGTAGTTTCCCAGAAAGGCATTGTGGTCTAGTGAGAGCCAGTCCTCAGGCTAGCGGCATCAGCTTTACTGGGGGAACTTGTTAAAAACAAAAAACAAACAAAAAAATACAGCTTCCTGGGCCTGGGCTGGGACACTGAGTTTTAGTAGGTTTGGGTTGGGGCCTGGGAATCTACACTTTCTTGACACTCTGCAGGTAATTCTCATGCATGACTAGGGTGGGCTCTGGGGTCAGATGCATCTGGGGATTAAACCCTGGCTTTGCCACAAACTAGCTGTGTGTTGTGGACAAGTCTGAGCCTCAGTTTACTTGTCTGTAAAAACGGCTAGTGGTGCCTTTTCGCAGAATTGCTGTGAGATGCTGTCTGTAGGTCATCAGGTGGTGATAGCTATTGTCATTTTTGTAATTATGACTTAGAAGTAAACGACGACCCTACATCTGCCCTCCCAGAAGACTGGCGATGCTCTCTGTAGAAACAGAGGACACGGAAGGAAGGGCCTGGAGCAGGGAAGGGGGTGAGTAGTTTAGAGACATTTCCCATCCTTCAGTGACTATTGGCTGTTGGAGAAACTTCATCTCAAGCAAAGACCCTCGTGGTTTCAGCTCCCCATAGGAGTGATGGCTGGTTTGAAAAAGTACATCTCCTTCTGTGTCCCTTCCTCACTGCCCTGCAGGGAGAAGTCCTAGGCGCTGTGGGTGACCATTGCCTTAGACTATGCCCCCAAGGGTTTGAAGCTGCTGAGGCCACAGGCTCAGGGTAGGAGGAGGGGGTGTCCAGTCCTTCCAGCTTCCTGAGAGCAGGAAAGGTCCAGGGGAGAGCAGCCTCCGAGAGTGGGCATGTGTGATGCTCACGGGCAGGAGGGGGCCGGCAGTGGGAGCCCTGGGGCCAGCAGAACAAAGGAAGGCAAGAGAAGCAAGTGGACGGCAGGGAGGATACAGTGAGGGGAACCAAGTGAAAAACAATCTGGGGCCCTCATCTGGAATCCCCAGGGTTTTCCTCAGTGACAGCTGAGTCATCGGTGAAGTCCAGCACATTCCCAGGAGGGCAGCAAAAACCTGTGATCGAAGAATACCCACGAACATGGCCTGCTCATTCTGAAGAGTGTTGTATACAACATGAAAACAAGCAGAAAAATCCAACTGGAAGAAAACCATGGTGGTGAAGGGGGAAGCTGGGACCCAGGTCTCTGGAGTGGTTTTTGTGAGCTCCAATTCCAGATTGGTTAGTGGCTGAGCCCATGTGATGTGGTCCCTGCCGGTGAGCCGGATGACAAGGATCCCATCAGAGTCCTCCCTTTTTGGTGGAGTGAACCCAAGCCAGACAGTAGAAGTTTCTAGAGTCACGCCGCACATGAGGTGTAGGCAGGACAGAACTGTGGCTCTACCTGCTGGCTTTTTGTAGGTAAGAGTTCTGTCTTCTCCCTGTGTCTTCACGTTGTTTCTCCACCATATATGTGTCTGTGTCCAAATTTCCTCTTTCTGTAAGGACACCAGTCATACTGAATTAGGGCCCTAATAGCCCGATTTTAACTAAATCACTTCTGTAAAGACCCTGTGTCACATTCTGAGGTCCTGTGGGTGGGACCTTACCATGTGGATTTTAGGGCGGGTACGATTCAGCCTATAAACTTGGTAAGCCTTCAATGAGTCTCCATCTTTAAATCATGTCCCAAGTCCTTCACCTGGCCTGGAGTGCCCAAGTCCTCAGTTGTGGTTCTGCCGTAGAATCTTGAGATTTTCTCTCGTCTGCTCAACTTTGCCGGGGAACTGAATTACTCCATATTTTCCATTTACTTGGTCTTTGCTCATGCTATTCCCCTTCTGGAAATGCCCTTCTTATTTCCCCACGTACAAAATTTTCACCTGTAAGCCCAACCGAACCCCTTCTTCACCAGGAAGCTTCCTGGGCTGGATGTTTTCTGGTTGTATCTCCAGAGCCCGCCTCCCCAGCCTTCTTTTGCCTTCTCCAGCCTGCATCAAAGGGCTTTCTTGCCTCTCTGGCTTCTGGTTGGGCTCAGCCAATGGGAGGTACCAGCAGGAGATGGGAATATGGGAGGAGAAAGAGGTTGAGGTATTTATTCTCCCAGCTTCCTCCCCATGGGATCACGGCAGGTTGGCTCTTTCCTTCTTCTGAAGGCCACAATTCCTATTTTGTGGACTCCTCCAGCTTTTCTTTCTGCGTTTCCAGTAACTGGTCCCCCCTGTAGTCCATCAGCCAAAGGGAGGTAATGGCTCGTGGCTGTCGCATTTTGTGGCCTCCACCAGCTTCTTGAGACTGGAGCTCATCTTATTAATTTTTTCCTTCTCCATTTTTTTTTAAAGATTTTATTTATTTATTTGACGAGAGAGATAGCGAGAGAGGGAACACAAGCAAGGGGAGTGGGAGAGGGAGAAGCAGGCTTCCTGGCGAGTAGGGAGCCCGATGCGGCGCTCGATCCCAGGACCCTGAGATGACCTGAGCCGAAGGCAGACGCTTAACGACTGAGCCATCCAGGTGCCCCTTCCTTTGTATCCCATCATGCATGCTTGCTCCCAGATAGCAAGGGCCCAGGAACTGTTTGTTGAATGAATGAACTCCATTGCAAGGTTTTCCCAGAACTTCTAAAAGATGAAATTGGACTCCATCCGTTTCAGGCTCTTGGCTGTCTTTCTTCCACTTGTGTCTCTTTGGTGAGAATGTGGATCTCTCCTTACTGTTACTTTTATGTCCCAGTCCCAGCCAACTGTTGAAAGAATGCTAAGTAGAATGGTCAGTGCTCCTTGGTACTCTTGGACCCTTTCCTCCCTCAGATTTAAGCATCCTTCTTTATCCCACCGGACTTAGAAATCACCTGGAATTTCTCAGCCAACATCTGTGTCATTTTAGAACCGCTTTATTGGAACTTTAAGTCAGTGTTCAGCTGAAATAACCTGTAATTAAAGTCTGCAGCCAAGGATTTCTTTCTTAGTCTGATAACCTGCTCAGCTGCCTGTGTTAATAATGCCAAAGAGAAATTCTTGGAAAGCAATTGAAATATTGCGGGCTCCTGCCTTTGGTGGGGTAATTAGAAAGCCAGGCAAGCACTGTAAATGATTGGCTGCCATTATCATGGTTTTATTTCTGGAACAATGGCCTATCCTTCAGACTTTTCTTTTTGTTGAATGTCATCGTATATTTCCCGTTTTTAAAGGAGGATATTGGATCATTGACATGGGGAATACGTTGTCATGTCCTTTAATTACCCCCCCCCGCCAATGCCCCCCAGTCTATAATTTGGCTTTGTTAGAAGGATGGATGTGTGTGCTACCAAATGATGATGTTATCAGGTAATGTGTTCTCCAAATTCAGGTGATCCAGAGAAAACCAGGGCACGATTAGGTGAATACAGGTGAAATATTTGCATTGTTTAACTTGGCTTCTTGTTCTAAAGGTGACAAGGGCAAGTGCCTGTGTTGGGATGAGGGGAACTTTAATTATATATGAGGAAGGTAGGTGAGAAGTGAAAGCTATAGTAAAACCTCTCTAAACCACTGACCTTCTCCACCAATGCACGTAAATAACGAAACAGCAAAACACTTTGAAGGGAGTTGAGATCATTTAGATTCATTTCTGTCTTGGTTAATGTTTATAGGACGGGATGGTACCACCGAGTGGCTTGTGGGTTTGAGTGTTCCCTATTGATTGATCTGTTCTTCTGGGGGAGGGTGTTCTTTATTTCTTTTTCTTTGATATTTATCATATTTTTTTAATTGTAGGAAAAATATATAACATAAAATTGACCGTTTGAACCTTTTCTTGGGTGTACAGCTCAGTGGCATTAAGTACATTCGTGTGGTTGTGCAACCATCATTCTCGTCCATTGACGGAGCTTATTTTTGGTCATCTGCAAGTAAAGCTCTAGACCCCTTGAACACTAAGGCCCCGTTCCTCCTCCCTCAGCCCCTGGCAACTCCCTTTCTACTTACTGTTTCTATGAATTCTAGGTACCTCGTGTTAGTGGAATGATACATATTAGCCCTTTTGTAACTGGCTCATTTCACTCAGCATAATGTCCTTGAGGTTCATCCAGGTCGTAGCAGGTGTCAGAGTTCCCCTTTCAAGCCGAACAGTATTCCAATGTCTGGATAGACCACATTGTGTTATTTATTCACCCACCCGTGGACACTTGGGTTGTTCCCACCTTCGGCTACTGTGAATAATGCTGCTGTGAACATGGGTGTATACACATCCTTTTGAGTCCTTACTTTCAGTTCTTTGAGATGTACACCCAGAACTGGAATTGCTGGATCATACGGTAATTGTACGTTTCATTTTTTGAGGCACTGCCGTGCCATTTTCCATAGTGGTTGCATCATTTTATATGCTCACCAAGAGTACACAAGGTCTCCAGTGTCTCCACATCCTTGAGGACACTTGTGACTTTCTGGTTTTGATAATAGCCATCCTAATGGGTGTGAAGTGGTAGGTGTTACTTCTTTTGAACTCACTTTATTTTTTTATGGTGAAGTATTCTTTAGAAAGTTATGGGCATCATGACATTCTGCCCCTACGTACTTAATACTTAGTTTGCATCTCTGCAAAAGACTAATATTTTTCTACACAGCTAAAATCGTGTGATTACGTGTACCAAAATTTACAATTCCTTAATGCCACCTAATGCCCGGTCATATTGAGATTTCCCAAATTATCCTTTGCAGATGCTTTATCCAGACCAGGCTCCCATCCAGGACCATACATTGAATCTGTTTGCAATTCTCTTTCGATCCAGACCTTTCTCAGGACACTGATTTGTAGAGAAGACAGAACCATGTGTCCTGCAGAATATCCCACTATATGCATTTGTCTGATTGCTTCCTTTTGTCATGTGACTTCCCCCCATCTCTTGTAATTTCTGTAAACTGGAAAGTAGATCTGAAGGCTTGGTTAAAGTTCAGTATCATAGGTTGTGGATTAAGGTGATAGTGATCTGATACCCCATTATTCAGTTAGGTTTGTCCTTTCCTCCAGAGAATAATCTGGAAGGGGAAACATTGGCCCCCTGCTTCTCTCCATCATTCACCAATGGTTTCAGTACCAGATGATCATTCTTTCCTGTATCGATAATTTTATCAGGAGATGAAAATAAAACTTCAAAGTCTATCATCCCTCCCTTGTGAATTAGCTAGCATTCCCCTCCCCCCACCCCGGTATGATTGAGAAATAATTGGCTTACATCACTGAGTTGGATTTGGGGGGGGGGGGGGGGCAGGGTTTTCCCTCATCAGTTGCAGCTACCCTTAAACACAGTTCCTCCTGAAAAGACAGTATGCATGCTCAATTCTTTCCCTTTTAAAGACTAATTTTCAAAGTAAGAAGTTGGTGTCATGGCCACCTCAAATGGTGACAGATGAGTTTGTCGGGCTTTTTCTACAGTGAATGCCATGATAAACTCATGGATTTTCATAGATCCAGGGGGCTTTTCCAGGCAAATTGGCCTGCTGGAGATGAGCCATTTTTCAAGGAAAGCAAGAATGGTAAAGGAAGAGAGGCCTATGGCTCTAAGTCAAAGTGTGTGTGTGTGTGTGTGTGTGTGTGTGAGAGAGAGAGAGAGAGAGAGAGAGAGAGAGAGAGAGAGTTCCCCCATCCCTACTCTCAGCCCCACCAGCCACTGTGCATTTGCATTTCTCAGGCTTCCCTAAACGACAGGCATCAGAGCCCATCAGACCACCACCCTGCCTGTTAGCAGCTCATTTAAGAGGTGATTCAACTCTCTGGTTTGGTGAGTTTCAACACACCGCAGGGTTTAGGACCTACATTTCCTAACCAGGTTACCTTTCAGGAATAGGAACTTAAGATCACTCTTAAGTGGTGGCGGATGAAAAACATATGTATGTGTGCCATTGTATGGATTGTATAGATCTGCCGCATTTTGTTCACCCGTTCATTGATGGATGGAATTTGGGTTGTTTCCACAGTTTGGCTGTCGGGAACAGAGCTGCTAGTCAATGATGAACACAGTTTTACTCCTGTTTTGCCTCTTGTCTGTCTACTTTATCATCCTGTCTTGAGTGATCTTTGGATTCAGTCTGTTCCTTTGAAAACTTTGAAAACATAGAACTTTTTATCCAGATTCTCTGAGGTGCTTCTCTGGAGGATGGTGAGACAGATAATGGGATGGGTGTCTGGTTGGGAAGGAAATCAAGGTGGGGGGGTGGGGGGGTGGAGATTTGGTCTTGTTAAAAAAAGTACTTTTAAGTTATAGAAGTCTTGGTTGTAGGCCAGAATTATGCTGGCATTTTATGTATTTTTAGCCCCTCTTATTCCCCCCCGGAGCCCCAGGGGAGAGGGGTTTATAAAGTGAACTCATTTATTTCGTCCAAATTGAGTGCTCAGCCTTAGCCTGGATTTTTGTAGGGCAATGAGTAGAGAAGGGAAGTAACTTCCTAAGGTCAGCGAATGAACTGGAAATGGGGTGGATGGCGGGAAAACATTTCTCAGATCAATGCCGGTCACCTGTTAAATTAGTTAATCTTTAAAAAAAAAAAAAAAATCCTGTGCCCCGTCACAAATCTTCCAGTGAATGTAAATATTTGTTGGTTGATTTTGGTAACGTAAAGAGACATTATTAGGAGAGGAACCCCATTTAACAGAAAGCTCAGTCTGTTTAAAGGACCCATATGACAAATATGTGTGGTTTTTAAATGCTTGTGGAATGACTCTCCAGGGGGAAAATAGAAAGCAATTAAATAACATTAGTAATTTCCTCAACAGAAATCACTGCAGCCCTTGGTCTGTCATACATACACTCTTTGAACCATAATCTAGACAACCCTGGAATCAGTCCTAAGTTGCTATGTGACACAATATAAAAATTCCTCTTATTTACATTTTATTAGAAAAATAACTCTCCAAGAGACCTCCTTTCGCCATTAAGGGGGAAAAACCCTATTGAAAGAGAGACAAATGGCAAAATATAGTAAAATAACTGAAGCATGCATTCTCTGTTGCTTGTTAAGTATAAATTATTACTTGCACTAGGAAGCTCCCCTTTGCGCGCCTGTTCTGTCATTTCTGCTCCCTCCTTAGGGGCATGTTTACAAATGGGGTCCATTGGCTTAGGGGAATGCCAGCCAGTTACTGGTGTGGACAGAGAGAATCCATTCTCTTTCCCTGCCCTGATCCTCTGGGGAATAATGTTCCCAAGCTTTAGCCATGCCCTTTTCAACATGGGCCCAAGGAAAGGGGCCACATGCAGGAGAGACCCTTGTGCTAGGGAAGTCCAGAGTCCGGGGGGCAGCTTGTCCCTTGTCCCCGGAAATGGGGATGGAGAGGATGGCTTCCCTCCTTTAACGTAGGCTCACCACCTGTGTCTGCACTGGAGACAGCGTGGCTATTTCTGGGCACAATCTCTCGGCAAACTGGGGTTGTTCTTGGTGTCTCATGATCTGATAGGCAGACCAGAAAATTAAATGACACTCGGAGAGAAAATGGGGAAGTGGGTGCCCACTGTGACCAGGGCTGATTCGGCTCCCATCTGTTTTTGTTTATTTCCTGACCACTTGTGAAAGTTCTGGATCCTCCTGGCTCAGGGCAAGCACCAACTGCCCGGGTGGCATCAGCTTTGGGAAGCTCTTTCTAAGAACATAAGCCTTGGCTAAGTGGAGCCGGGAGAGTGTTCGGTTCTTAGGGTCACTCAAGGATGAGGTCAAGAGGGAGAAAGGACAAGCCTAAAGCACAATGTAAACACTAAATTTTCAGATGGCAATCCTACTGGGCCAGGGCTAGCATAATGTATTTTATATAAAGTCCAGCATGCTATTAATACAAAACAAATGTTGGATAATTGTGTGTGCCAGTTAACTAAAGGAAACTTGATCGAGGGAAGCAGAGGAGTAAGAAGTTCTTTGCAAGTGTCAGAAGAGGAGTTTGTAAGAGGTGTTAGGATAGTGGTTGGCAGGAGCCTTCTTAATGTTTGGAGAGAACCCACTGCATTATCATGTCTTAATCCTGGTTTCCTACTTCCAGAGTTGGCCCCTGACAGATGATCAGACAGCAGTTTGGTTACCAAAGGTTACCAAAACCATACCTACCTGCCTTGAAATTGAATTTGAACCAAGAATACAGAATTTGCAAAATTTAATAAGGGACAGTTAATTTAATTTTACATTAAGTCTGAGTTTTTCACTTGGATTCTTAACATCAGTCTCATTTGGCATCCTCTTCTTTTGTCTCTGGCACAAGGCACTGGAGTGGTATGATTAACAGCCCCGGCTCCAGGCTGCAGGCTCCAGCTGCCTGCGGGTTCAGATCCAGGTCCTTTCATTTCCGAGCAGCAATATGCCTCAGTTTCCTCTTCTGTAAAATGGGTGAACAGTGGTACATACCTGATGGGACTGCTTAAAGGGATAAATGAGATAATGTCTACAAAACACTCAGCACTGACTCTAGCCCTTCAACCATGGTTAGTAAATATTAGCTGCTATTACTGCCCGGACCCCTGGAAGGTGGGGGGGGGGGTGTCGTTTCTGGGTGGTGTTATTATATAAGGGACCCTGGGCTTGAGAGCTACTTCCTAATTTTCACTGCACCACCATTTCCTCACTTGTGAAGTGAGGGGGTCTGGTTGAGGCCCCTTCTAGTTCAGAAATGACATGGTAGAAGGAAGTTTATGTTAGTTACAGCTTCTGTTTATCGGCATTTTCCCTTTCTCTTTCTTTGCACCATGATAAATGAGAACCATGCCTTTTTACTTCCTTAAATACAGAAAAGAGCTTTGGAACATTCAAAAGAAATCGGCCCAAAGACAAGTCTAAGTAATCTCGCACTCCTGATAAGCAATGGCATGGACCTTCAAGAAAAAGTCCCACTTCCTTACCTCTCTCTTGATGTATCATGGTATTTGGGTATCTTTTTACCTTTGCAGTTCTGACCACAGTGAATGACAATGAAATGAAAGCATGATTAGCATTTTATCAGCCCCTCCCCTTTATTTTAAGGGGCTTCCTACAGGGTAGAATGGCTCCTAAGAGGTCATCAGATACAGACTGGTCCATCGCGATAGCTTTTTTAAAAGCTGAGATCTTTGGGGATGGAGTGAGGTGGAGGAGGGGGATATTCTTTTGCTTTGTGTTTTTGTTAACCTGGAGTGGATTGTGAAAACCGTAAGAGAGGAAGGAAACTCAGAATAGATATGTTTCAGTAAAGAGCGAGTCTCCTGGGATTTCTTCCCATAGTGTCAGTGGGTGTATAAATTTCATACAGACTTCAGAATCCACTCAGTAAAACTGACATCCCTGTTTCCTCACTCCTGCCGACTCCCTACTAGAAGCCTCCTGAATTTTACTTACAAGGTCTCTGCCACACACATTCTGCCTTCCTTGAAAGCCCAGGCCATGACCTGCCTGTGGGTCCCTTCTGTTCTCACAGTGGATTTCATGGCCAGTGGCCTGGGCATGAATAACGGTTGGACAGCTCTGCAGAGTTGATCACCAGATTTCACAGCTAATGAGCTTTTTCTTGGGAAAGCCTTTGATCTCTTTGCAGAAGGATGCTCATCTTTCGGTTGGGCAAACCTTCCCATTTTATCTTCATCTGTAAAATGATGAAGAAACTGAGCAGGTACAGGTATGCATGTTTAGTGTCATATTGAACATTCCTAGTTAGATGATATGTGTGCCCGCTACCCAGCTAAGTAATCCCACTCCTTGTCTTGAGTTTAGCTGTGGTTTTGATGGTCGTATTGATCACTCTAGCTAATGGTCAGATCTCCTCCTTCAGAATAAGGGCTGTGGCATAAGTCCCCATAGACTTTTTTTTTTTTTTTTTAAATAATGAATCTCAATCTGGATTTCCAGTAACAGTTTTCTGCAGGAGTGGGCTGCTTTTGGATTAAGGATTAAGAGGAACCTTTACAGTTTAAAGAATTTAGAAACCCACACCTTCTGGGCCAGCCTCGGGGCGCTGCCAATCTCCTAGGAGAACTGGGTTCAGGCCTGTAGCTCTCTACCCCTTCTGAGATCGCCTCCAGCGCACATCGCTTCCACGCCACCACCGGAAGGAGGGTTCCTGTCCAAGAGGGTGGGGCACCCACCTCGGGGCAGAGTGCATTCTCTCAGGTAACCTCCAAGTCAGGCAGCTCTATGGGAACTCCCACCAGCACCACCGCACGTTTCACGCTGACTCCCTTTCGATCTGCTAAGACAAACCTGAGGGCAGAGAGGGCAGCGTCAGGGGACCTGCCCAGCCCAACTGCCCGCTTCCGGGGGAACTGGGCCCCCGGACCTTAGCCAGGCGGCGGGCCTGCAAGCTCCGGGTACAGGACTCCCGGGTTCGCAGGCATCAGGTCCTGGTGCCAGAGCATGTGCAAACCCGGGAGCCCGTGTGCCCGCTGCCGGGTGCACAGGGACTCTTGCCTGGCGTCGCGTGCAGGCCGCCCCCCGTGGCCTGTGCGCCCCGGGGCTCCCGCGAGACGCCCCGCAGGACCACACAAAAGACCCCACCCCAGGTCGGGCATGCATTTCCTGTTAGAACGGCGGCGGCGTGCAGCCACCCCATGTGCATCCCGTGGCGCGCGGGCCGGGCGGGCCGTGGGGCACGCCCCCACGCAGTCCCAGTCCCCGCGCCCCGGCTGCGAGGGGCCGCCCTCAGCGGGCCCGCCCCCATGTCACCGCAGGCCGGGCTCCCTTTGTGTGCGGCCCGAGCGCCGCGGCCGCGCCATTGGCCCGCCGGCCCGGGGGGCCAGCCCCTTCCTGGCTCGCTTCATGCATATGCATGAGCGCCCCGGCCCTCCCCCCCGCCGGCCCCTCCCCGCCCCCTCCCGCGCGGGCGTGCGAGGCGCGCGGCGCGGCTCCCTCCTCGCGGCAGCAGGCGCCCGAGCCCGAGCCCGAGCCCGAGCCCGAGCCAGGGCGAGCCGAGCCTGCTCCGGGCGGGCGGCGGCGGCGGCGCCGCTCCAGCCATGTCAGCGCGCGCGAGCCTGGGCCCACCATGAGCCATGGCCATGTCCGTGAGCGCCGAGGACGACGACTATGAATCGGAGCCGGACCAGGTCGGCGGCCCGGGGTGGGGCTGAGGGAGGGACCCGCCGCCCACCCGCCCGCCGACCTCCCGACCGACCGACTGACGCTCCCGGGGCGGCCGCGACGCCGCCGCCGCCGCGATGAGGAGAA
>NC_058416.1:84789841-84857923 GCF_002201575.2 Neomonachus schauinslandi | reverse complement strand
ACTTTGCAAACAGAAAGGAGGGAGGCGCCGGCGGCCGCAGGTCCGGGGCCGCCCGCGGGCCATGGCCCGCGGGCAAGTTGCGGGCGCCAACGCTGGCGGCCAGGGCGCGCCTCGCCCTCCCCTCGCGCCCTCGCCCGCGGCCCACGCGCGTGCCGGCCGCCCCGGGCGCACCCGGACCTGCGGCCGCCGGCGCCTCCCTCCTTTCTGTTTGCAAAGTTGCACCGGGACCCTCGGCCTCTAGGCTGGAGGACGCCGCGGCCCGGGGCCCGTGGGCCCGACGGCCCGAGCTTTTGTCTGGGCGCCGCGCGCCCGCCGCCTGCCGTGGGCAGACGGAGACAGGAAGGGGTGCGAGCCTCGGGCCGGCGCAGGGAATCCGGAACCCGGCGAGTGCGCTCCGCCGCGGCGGGGCGGGAGGAAGCCGTGACCCCAGATGGCAGTATTTGGCCTCAGTTGGATTTAGAAGGGAAAGCAACCTCTCTTGGGACCTGGGGGGAGAAATCTGTGTATAAAACAAAGCCCTGGGTGTGTTTACGGCGTGAATTTACTCCGGGAAGATTCGTGTTTAGGAAGCGGGGGAAGAAAGTTGAGGATTTACGGAGTATAATCTGCACAATATTTGCAACAGGACACAGGCTAGGTTGACTTGTCCGAGGAATTAAGCATGGGGTGGGTTGAGTTATCATGTGGGCATGGGACCAGGTGAATAAGATGCTTATTTATAATCCTGGGTGCATTTTCTCAGTGGAATAAAGATGTTTTGGAATGTTCGGGCCGAGATGTAGGAACGTTTGTCCCTTCCATTAGGGGTGATCGAGGAAGCGCTGTATATGCTGCCCTTAAGTTGTATCACCCATACCATTAGGTGGTTTTATCGAACGAGTTAAATTTTATTGTTTAGTTACATTTTATTTTCTGAGTTTTGCTGGATATTTTTCAGGCACATGCACCTTACGGTGTTCCTGAATCTCGCTGGTCTTACCGATTGGATTAACCCAGAGACAACCCAGGTGGTTTTGTCTTGGAACTTTTATCAAGTCGGTAGCACAGTGTGGGAATGGTTCTCAGTTCTTGCTTCTTGGCTCATGCCAAATCTTGGTTTGAAAAATTTTCAGTTGAGTTTGGATCTACCTAATCCCTACCAACAGTTTAGCCTTTCTGCATCTGCTCATTCATAAGATGACACTTGTATTCAGCATTGACTCTGCTTTGGTGTTTCAGGATGGAGGTTCCTGTTACCTGCTTTGTTTTGGTTTTTTAATTTGGCCACACCCTGTGGCCTATGGTAGATACAATCTTTGACAGTGTATGAGACAAGACTTCATATGTCTCTGGGCTAAAAAACACTTTACGGGTCTGCCACTCCTGAGAGAGACTTCCATCAGGAGAGGACCTGTACTCCCAGTAGCCAGATTACTTTCCTCCTCCACACATCAGTCAGCCCTGTGTGGCTCTTCTGGAGCTGTCAGCAGAGTTCTCAAGGTTCACTTTAAGAATGATTTGTTCCACTCAGGTGTATTGAGGTGACCCCTAAGCCAGGTCAATGGGCAGCAGGTTTTCCCCATATTCCCAGCAGAGAGCATGGTTGTCAGCGAAGGACCCTGCAGTTGCGGAAGCTCCAGGCTGTGGCTCAGGGCTCCTCGCCTCGCCTTCCTCACTAGTTTTCCCAGCCTCGGGATTTCTTGGGCCTGAGAACATTGGCTTCCTTTAAGGATCTCAAAAGCTTTTGTGTCTTCCACAGGAGAGTGAGTCTCTGGGCTCTAGACCCCACTCTTCTGTAAAGTGTCCTTCAGGGAAGGGTGGAAGTCCTGGAGTATGGGCATGCTGGCATACTCACCACCTGCCGTGTGAAGAGACCAGTGGAGGCCCTGTTGGGAAGTTACTATTGCCCAGTTACCCCCAGCAGCTGTGCCTAGCCCCTCACTACCACCCCTCATCATCAGAATTTTGCCTGTTCCATCTTGAAATTCTGTGCATGTCTCTTGTCCCCACCTGGGTGGCATCAGGCTTCCTTAGGCCTGTCTGCCCCACTCCTTCCCATAGCAGCCTACGTTTCCCCTGCTCCCAGTGTGGGACAGGAGCGAGGGGGTGATGGTGGGTGGGAGGACACCCCTTGCATGCCCTTTGCCAGTGGTCACTCTTGGCTGGGCCTTCTCCCACGGACTGCATTTGCTTCTCCAGTGCAGAATGTGTCAGAAAATTCTTTAGCTGTTTTCAGTTTGAGGAGATGCCCCTTAAAGAAAGGCTGTTAATGAGAATTCTTGTTCCATCTTGTTTTGTTTTGTTTTGTTTTTAACCCTTGAAGTGAAAAAAGCTTTGTTCCTTATTTTAAACTAAAAGTGATTGTTGGAACACCTGGGTGGCTCAGTTGGTTAAGCATCTGACTCTCGATATCAGCTCAGCCCTGTGTTGGGCTCCATGCTGGGTGTGGAGCCTTCTTAAAAAAAAAAACAAATAAATAAAAGTGATTGTTATCTTTTAAAAAAAATAACAGAAAATTATGAAGAGGAAAATCTCTCAGAAGTTTATGCAGCCATAAATAATGTGTTACTCATTATAGCTTCTTAGTGAAATTTTAAGAACAGGATCTCTGAACCTTCCTGAAATTTTATGCAGAGGTTTGTGACTTTGTGTGCATTTTTCTAGGAAAAAATCCTTAGCTTTCCTCAAATTCTCCAGAGGTCCTCTCATCCCCTGGGTTTCTGGTAGCTCTTGTGTTTTTATTCTCTTGCTCCTTACCCTCAGTATATAAAGAAACCAGAGCCCTCCGTGGAGTCTACAGGTGTGTGTTAAGGGACCCCCACAATGCTGCTAAAATAGAGCTTTTCCTGGAATGTCCATTATACACAAAGATTTGGGAACAGACGGATGTTGAGATGAATCTGTGTTATGCAGAAGAATACAACATTAGCATGACAAACGAATTCCATACTGTTTGGGGGGCTATGGCTACACCTTGTGGGGCTAAGCGTCAGTGTGCTGCTGTTGGGAAGAGCTTGCTGGGAAACACAGAACTGTCTTAATTGTAAAAACACACAGCCACGTTTCACGGTTTTTCTCACTGACTCCTCTTGACAGTCATCCCTTCTTGAAACTCTTCCCAGGTTCAGTGATGACACAACCGCCTTTCTGGCCGTTCCTCCACAGGTTGGTCTTTCACACTGGCCCTTGCATGTTTGTAGTCTTGAATGCAGTGTCCAGGACCCTCTTTTCACTCTGTCTTTTCTCCCTGGACAACCTGTGGACTTAACTAGTTTAACAGTATGTGATGCTGACTCCAGTTGTGTATCGGCTCTGATCCCCCCTGCCTGCTGGCCACCTTCCTCGAATGTCCCGTTGGCCCCTCAGAGTCTGCGTGTCCATGATGGAGTCCCTCATCTCTCCTCCCTTCCTAAGCCCCTTGTTCTCCTGTTGCTCAAGCCAGAAACCTCAGAGCTTTTCAGGACTCTTCCTGCCTGCTTACTCCATGTTTAGGCAGCCTCATGGGTCTGCTTCTAAAACATCTCCTGAATCGTCCCCTCTTTGTCAACCTGTGTGTGGCTTCTGTTCATGCCTTCATCATCTTCAGCCTGGGCTACTGTAGTATCCTAATCTCTTCTCCCTGCCTTTCATCTTGCTTACCACCCAAAAAAATATTCATGCACTTGCCACGATGTGATGGTGTTGCTCCTGAATGTAAAGTCCTTTAGCGGCTCTTATAGGGGACACCATTTCTCTGTGTCCTATGAGGCCCTGCAGGATTAGGCTCCTGCCATCTCAAGGCTGTTTTCCAGTAGCCATATCACGCTACTGAATGTGCCGTGTAGTTTCACATCTCTATCTTATTACTCTTCCTTCTCTGCCTAGAATATCTACTCTCTCCCCCACCTCTATCCCAATGCAGAGGCCTGTTCTCCCTGAGTCACCACCTCCTGTGTCTGTGACCCTCTTCCCAACCTCCCTTCCTAGTGAGATGAGGCATTTCTTCTGGGTCAGCACTTCAGGATCCAGACTTTAGAGCTCCTGCCCAGACTCCTCCTAGCGCGGCTTCTCGTTCATTGGCCATATGACGTTAGGTAGATGACTTAACTCTGCTGTGCCTCAGTTTCCTCACTTCTGAATGGAGATGATAATTTCTATCTCATAGATTACTGATGGCAAATATTGAAAAGAGTGATTAGTTACTTTTAATATCATTATCATCATCACTGTCACATTGCGTTGTATTTACATGGTTGTCTTTCTTTCTCCCTGCCCTGGACTGTAATGCCTTTGAGAGTGTGGAACACATCTTACTCATCTCTGTAGTCCCAGCACCTAGCACTGAATCTGGTAATAGTTCTCAGCCAAAAAACACTTGGGTAGGCAGGTGGGTGAATGTGTAACTCATTAATGAATGAGTCTCCAGTGCAGATTACGTGCTCTGTTGGCTAGTGATGTTGAACATGTTTTCATGTGCTTATTCCCCATTTGTATATATGGGTTTTTTAGGTTTTCTTTTGTTTTGTTTTAGAGAGAGAGCATGGTGGGGGGAGGGCAGAGGAAGAGAGAGACTCTTAAGCAGGCTCCATGCCCAGCGTGAAGCCTGCCACAAGGCTCAGTCTCACAACCCTGAGATCAAGACCTGAGCTGAAATCAAGAGTCAGAAGCTTAACCGACTAAGCCACCCAGGCTTCCCTATATATGTGTTTTTGAAGAAATTCCTATTTAAATTCTTGGCCCATTTTCAAATTGGGATGTTTGTCTTTTTATTGTTGAGTTGTTAGAGTACTTTATGTGTTCTAGGTACTAGTCCCTTACTAGAGGTATTGTTTGCAATATGTTCTCCCATTCTCTGGGCTTTTTCACCTGATTGTGCCTTAATAAGCACAAAAGTTTTTAGTTTTGAAGCCGTTTATCTGTTTTGTTGTTGTTGTTGCTGCCTGTGCTTTTGGTGTCATATCCAAGACATCATTGCCTAATTCAAGGTCATGAAGATTTACCCTTCAGTTTTCTTCTAAGAGTTTTACAGCTTTAGCTCTTACATATAGGGCTTTGATCCATGTTTGAGGTAATTTTTGCAGATAGTGTGAGGTAGGGGTCCAACTTCATTCTTTTTGCATGTCCCTGCACCATTTGTTGAAAAGACTATTCTTCCCCCCACTAAATTGTCCTGACACACTTGTTGAAAATCACTTGGTCATTGAAAATTGTTCAGTCAGGGGCGCCTGGGTGGCTCAGTCGGTTGGGCCACTGCCTTCGGCTCAGGTCATGATCCTGGAGTCCTGGGATCGAGTCCCGCATCGGGCTCCCTGCTCAGCGGGGAGTCTGCTTCTCCCTCTGACCCTCCTCCCTCTCATGCTCTCTCTCATTCTCTCTGTCTCAAATAAATAAATAAAATCTTAAAAAAAAGAAAAAAGAAAAGAAAATTGTTCAGTCATAAGTATTATAAGGTTTTATTTCTGGACTCTCAGTTCCATTGATCCGTATGTCTTTATGCCAGCACCACGTGGTCTTGTTTACTGTAGCTTTGTAGTTAAGCTTTGAAATCAGAAAGTATTAATCCTTCAACTTTATTCTTCATTTTCAAGATCATTGTGGCCTTTCCAGGTCCCTGGCATTTCCACATGAATTTTAGGATCAACCGGCTGGGGCTTTGATAAGGATTGCATTGAATCTGTTGATCACTTTGGGGAGTATTGCCATCCTGACAATATTGTCTTTGAATCCATGAACATGGGATGTCTTTTCATTAATTTAGGTTACTCCAAGTAATTTTAATCCCAGAGTTTTAGTGATGAGGGATTGAAGAGGTTCTGCCCATGAATATTCAGGAAGACAGGATCTGATGGATAGGAGGGGCTCCGTAAATATTTGTGGAACGAATGAAAGAACTGCTGTACTGATGTTCCCTTTAAGGAAGATGCTTAGGAGTAGCTGGTGGAGAAGAGGTGTTGGAATGCTATGATTTGTGTGTGGGGGCATGGGGGCTGCAGATTTCCTTAGCAGGTGGAGCTGGGCTGATAAAATCAACAAGAGGCCTTGGGATTGAGAAGACTGGTTTGTAAGGGAAAGTCAGTGGATGCCATCATTGCCTTTTGCTGAGAAGACCAGTTCGTGCTGAAATTAACAAAGATGCATTCTGGGTTACTTGAACAAATAGAGGCAAAGGTAGGATAGAGTGGAATTTAGAATTGGGCGATGAACCTTTAGATATCACACAGAAGAGATTAGGACAGAAGCTTCACGCCAGAATGACAGGGCTTTGGCTTGTTTACCTTCCTTCATGGAGACCCTCCAATGTCTTTCTCACCTGTTGATTTTCTGGGTGGTCTGTCTTAGGCTTCAGCATTTCAAGTGTTGCTTGGTTGACTCCTGACAAGCCAGCTGGCGCCCACTTCCCACAGAAGCTGGTCATGAGGCTGTAGCAGCAGCAGCTTTTCTGGCTTGACTTGGCAGCCGGCTGAGACCGCCTAAGTCGAGGTCTTCGGAAAACAGGGCCTCCTCACACCTCTTCCAGGACATTGTCTGTCATTTGCTCTGTCATTTTCCAGGATGTCTCAGCTGCCATCAGGATCCAGGAGGATTTGTTTTTTCCATGGGTTGGAAAAGTGCTTCTCTGGGTGGGAATGTGCTTTGGAAAGCACTGGAAGGTAGGCTTGTTTCACAGCACAGTCACATTTGAGCTCTGTGACACTGGCTGGATTGGCCCAGCGTGTCACTTCAGAGAGATGCTGTCCTCGCGGCCAGTAACGCCAGAGGCGCCCAGTGGCTGTTTATACCTGACGTTCCTGAGTGGGAGGAGAGAGCCATGTTTGGACTCTGGGAATTTTTTTTCAGTCCTTCACCAAAGCAGCTAGTCCTTAGACTCTCCTGCTCTGGGGGTCAGAGTTTGAGCCCTTCACCCCATTTGTCCTTGGATGTTGGACTGCACTGTCCTCTCTGTGCCCGACTTGAGGCTCAGAATCATCCACCTTGTTGACTGTGTTTCGGGGCTTAGAGGAGTGAGCTGCTTCCAGGACATGCATTCTTTATAGGGGTGGGACCTCTGATTCTTGCGCGCTGTGAAGAGAGGGAAAAGCCTTCTTGGTGTCCGTTTCTCTGGAAGTGAATGTGCTTCTCCGTACGTCTTTTCGGCACCTGCCCTACTGTGGGTGTGAAGGCACTAACCGTGGGCCCATTCCAGGGGTGTGTGCTCCCCTCCAGTGGACTCACCCTGCTCGTCGGCTCTGGTTTATGGTGTTCAGTTTGGGTGCGTGCTCATCCTCTGCTGGCTCCGTCACATGGGCAAGTTACTTTGCCTCTCCCTCCAGTCTCCTCGTCTGAGAAATGGCATCTGTCATGGGCTTCTTGTTGGGAAAATAAGGTCTTATCATACGTAAAATGATCACAGGAGCAGGCATTCAGCAAATATCCGCTGTCACTGCTGTCACCATCCTTATGGCTGCTTCCGCCTGGCACACTTGCTGCTCTTTGGTGAGCTGCTTAGTGTTCAGGTCCGTGGCCCCTGTGTATCATTCTCTAACTCCAAAGGCTCTGAAACCTCTTTTTTTTTTTTTTTTTTTAAACTACTCCTCTGGCAGCAGTACCTGACTTGAATGGACGCGTGTGATGTGTAGGCCGATTTGTCCCTCTTCGGTGTTAGGGCTGCTGAGCTCCTCCCGTGTGTGACAAGGGGGCCGCAGGACCTCACTGCTGGAAGACAGAGCAGCGTGCATGGGAGCCGCCCCTTCCCCGACGCAGCTGGTGGCGTATAGGCCCAGTGGTGACAGGGCTGCTGGCCGGGCTAGCTGAGGGGGGCCCGACTGAGTGTGGAGTGGCTGTGGGAGCAGGCTGGGGTCGGTGAGGACGGATGGGCCACTGGAGCCATGTCTCGTGTCTCCCTTTCCTCTGGAGTTCAGAGCAAGTTGAGTGGGATAAAGATCCAGAGTAGCAGGGCTCCCTTGAATGTTGCAGGCTGCTAGGAAAATAAATTGGAGGGAAGGATCCAAGGTGTCAATACCAAAGGGGGTTGAGGGGGGAGTGTGAGATTTTCAGCTCTCTGCAGGGACCACTGCTCTGCGGAAGAAATGGATGATGGTGAGGCTTTATTCACAGAGAAAGGTGGACTGAGTTTCTTCCTGATGTGGTTATAGGTTTCTAGATAGCCCCTGTGGTGTTGCGGGGAGGGGTCTCTGGAAGGAGGACCCTTTGCACTGTTGTGATACATAGTAACCACACTTCTGGGCCCGGGAGCTGACAAGAGGAGGGGCTTTTGTTAGGGATCCAGGTGTGGCAAGCAAGTAAAATTAAAAGGCTAGGACTGGACTTGAGATTAATTGGCCGCGAAGGGGCTCTTGTAAGCATTAGATGCCAATTCGATCAGATAGTTTTGGGGTAAGGAGTTGTCTCCCTGACTGACGAACCATTTTTCAGCAGACTCCTGCTATTTGGAAAGGTGCTTCAGACAGCACACACTACCATCCCGGCCCCTCCCACTTCCGGTGCCAGGTGTGCAGGGGACCTCAGCAGACGGTGTCCTCTGGCAGCTGGCCTGGGAGCTCCCCGACGGATCCTGGTTGGCAAGGGGCTCTGAGGCTGCCCTCCCGGACAGCAGGACCCTGAGCAGGCCCTGTGGCTGGCTGGTTCACTGTTCGGCATTTCTGTACCGCTCTTCTGTTCATCTCTGTTTCTCTCTTTTCTTTTGTTTCACTAGCTTTTGGAGATGTATCTTGAAAGAAGTTGCTGTGGGCTGTTTCTCTGTTTTCTTCTGAGTCGCAGGGAAAGACGCATTTGGAGCCCGTTTAGAGAAGAACTCAGAAGTCAAGCCTCCTTAGGGTTACTGTCTCATTCTACCAGGCTTTGTTCGGTTTACTGAGCACATCCTTGTGTGCTAGGCCATCTTGTCAAAGGACAGTGGTGACAAGACACTCTTGATAACTGCCTTCCTGAGCTCTGTGTCTCAAAGGGAAGGTCCCTGAGAACACAGCCCGTAGAAGATGCCCCGAACACAGGACAGGGAGGGCTGTCAGAAGAAAGCAGTGTATAGACTGGGACCTGCAGAATGAGTAGGTCTTAGCCAACTGGAGTAGGGAGCGGGTTTGTGTTTCTGGCCGAGGGGACAGAGGCCTTCCGTGTGGCCATGTGCGGCCTCTCGGGGGAAGCAGAACCTGGCAGGAGGCAGGCAGGGGCCTGGGCTTGAGACGCAGCGGCCACGGAAGGGTCTTGAACCAGGACGTGCTCTCAGAAGCAGGGTGGCCTCTGTTCACTTTCTGTAGCTGCCATAACGAAGTACCCAAAACGGGGGCGCTTGAAACAACAGAAACTTATTCTCTCTCAGTTCGGAAGCCAGAAGTCTGAAATCAAGGTGCTGACAGGACCATGCTCGCTCTGAAGACTCTAGGGGAGGATCCTGCCTTGTCTCTTCTAGCCTCTGGGGGCTGCCGGCTTCCTTGGCTTATAGACACTTCCAGTCACATGGCCATCTCCTTCCTGTGTCTCCACACGCACTCCCTCTGTGCCTGTGTCCAAACCGCCCCTTTCCTAAGGACGCCAGCCCTATTGGATTAGGGCCCACCCTAATGACCTTATTTTAATTGGATCACCTCTGTAAAGGCCCTGTTTCTTTTTTTCTTTTTTTTTAAGATTTTTTATTTATTTGGCAGAGAGAAGCCCAAGTAGGCAGAGAGGCAGGGAGAGGGAGAAGAAGGCTCCCTGCTCAGCGGGGAGCCCAATATGGGACTCGATCCCAGGACCCTGGGATCATGACCTGAGCCGGAGGCAGCTGCTTAACTGACTGAGCCACCCAGGTGCCCCAAGGCCCTGTTTCTAAATAAGGTCCGCCATCTGAGGTCCTGAGGTTGGGACCGGAACACATCAGCCCCAGACACCCGGCCCTGTGGCCCATCTCACCGGTCCTGTGTGCTCTCCTGCAGAACCGGGCGGTAGGTCGGCCCAAGGGGAAGCTGGGCCCGGCCTCGGCCGTGAAGTTGGCCGCCAACCGGACGACGGCGGGAGCTCGCCGGCGCCGGACGCGATGCCGCAAGTGCGAGGCCTGCCTGCGGACCGAGTGTGGAGAGTGCCACTTCTGCAAGGACATGAAGAAGTTCGGGGGCCCCGGGCGGATGAAGCAGAGCTGCATCATGCGGCAGTGCATCGCGGTGAGTGCGGCGCAATCTCTCCAGGGATGCCCCTGGGGGCAGAGCCGCGGGGGCAGCCCTGCCTTCCCCCAGGAGCACCCTGGCCCTCCTCTGCATCCAGACCCCACCTCCCTGGCTTGTTCTGCTCCTTGGTGTGGTGTCTCCCTTAAAGAGAATGTTCCAGTTGCGGAAACCCCTAAAAGGTGCTCCCTGTGGGAAGAAAGGGGGCTCAGACCACTGCTGTTTCAGATTCCACATTGCAGGACTGGGGGGCAGACTTAACCGTGCTAGGCTCCTTTTTCTTCATAGGCTGCTGGTCTTAGAACTCCTTCCTTCCCTAGATGACGGAGTACTTTGAAGTCTCTGCCATTAAAGATGTCAGCCTGTCCTGTCTGTGACCCCATTGCCAACATTTATGGTCCAGTTCATGACGGTTCTAGGCCCTCCCTTCCTTCCTGTCCTGCCTTCAAAGTCAGGTCTAGGCGAAAGGTCAGTGCCCCTCCTGAGGGGGCTGCCCCAGATAAAGAGGACTGATTTATGGTGCCTAGGAGCTGGGCTGCCGCAGAGCTTGGCCCCTCCAGCAGGCTGTCTCACTGGCCCCAGCCTTGCTCCAGGACAGGGCAGTGGACACAGACTCTGGCAACTTGGCATGGTCCCGGGGTCTATCCATGCATCCAGGACCTCCAGCACATACACACGCTCTGCCTTCCGCAGGGTGCTGCTCCCCGGGCCTCCATGATCTCTCTGCTCCTGTGGGAAAGCAGGCTCAGCAGGAGGGACAGGATTCCTGGGTGAGCTCCGAAGGCCCAGCCTGGCATCGGGTACGCCTTTCTCTCTGGCTGTGGCTGTCCCTCCGAGCCCAGGGGCACCTTCCCCTTCTCCCTCCACACGTACTGTGCGTGTTTTTTAGTTTTATGGGTTTTTTGTTTTCTTTTTTACTATGGTCAAAAACACAGAACAGAATTTACCATTTTAACCATTTTTAAGTATCCAGTGCAGTCATATTACCTATATTCTCAATTGTTGTGCAAGCTGATCTCTGGAACCTTTTCATCTTGCCAAATGGAAACCCTATATCCATCAAACAACTCCGTTTCCCCTCCCCCAGTCCCTGGCAGCCACCTTCCTACTTTCTGAGTGTGACTGCTTTAGATACCTCATATAAGTGGTGTTTCTCCTTCTGCGACCGGCTTACTTCACTGAGCATAATGTTCTCAAGGTTCATCTGTATTGTAGCATGGATCAGGATTTCCTTTTTTTTTTTTTTTTAAATACGTGAACTCTGTGCCCAACATGGGGCTTGAACTCACGATCCCAAGATCAAGATTGCATCCTCTACCAACTGTACCAGTCAGGATTTCCTTCTTTTTAAAGACTGAATAATACTCCACCGTTTGTATATGCTGCATTTTCTTTACTTGTTCCTTTGTTGATGGACGTTTAAGTAGCTTCCACCTCTTGGCTCTTGTGAATAATGCTGCTGTGAACAGTATCTCATTGAGATCCTGTTTTGAATTCTTTCGGATATATACCCAGAAGTAGGGTTGTTCGAACATACGGCAGCTTTTTTTTTTTAAAGATTTTATTTATTTATTTGAGCGAGACAGAATGCACGCGCACATGCGCGCATGAGTGGGGGGGAGGGGCAGAGGGGAAGGGGGAGAGAGAGAATCTCAAGCATGCTCCATGATGAGCATGGAGCCCATCCTGGGGCTTGATCTCATGATTTTGAGATCATGACCCGAGCCAAAATCAAGAGTCAGATGCTTAACCCAACTGAACCCCCCCCCCCCCGGCGCCCTAGTAGCTCTATTTTTAATTGTTTTGGGGACCACTATATTGTTCTCCATAGAGGCTGCTCCACCTTACGTTCCCCACCCAGCAGCGCACAAGGGTTCCGTTTTCTCTACATCCTCACCGACACTTGGGATTTACTGTTGTTCTGGTCATGGTTACCCGAATGGTTTTGATCTGCATTTCCCTGATGATTGGGGATGTTGAGCATCTTTTCATGTGTGTGTTGGTCGTGGCTTTTTTGGAGAAATGTCTGTTTAAGTCCTTTGTCCATTTTTAAATTGGATTGTTTGTGTTTTTGTTGTTGAGTTGGGGTTCCTCATGTATTCTGCATATTAACCCCTCATCACATACAGGGTTTCTGAATATTGGCTCCCATTCCATAGGTTGCCTTTTCACTCTGTGGATCGTTTCCTTTGCCGTAGAGTTTTTGTTTCATTTCTTGTGTTTTTGTTACCTATATCCAGGTCATTTCAGTGGATCTCAGGAAATTTGGGAGTCCCCTTGAAATTAAATACAGCTTTTTGTCTCTGTGCATGCCTATATATACATTTTTCTGGAGTGAGGGTCCATGTGACCTGTTGCATTCTGTCAGGATTTAAGAGAGGTTATCTGTAGGGACTATTGGTTTTGAGAACAGTGTCGCCTAAAACTCGGCACGTGGGCCGTGACCCAGCACTGTCTCTTCAGCCTTGCCCCGCCCGTGTTCGAGGCCCAGTTACGGGACCTGTCTCCGATCTGGTGCCTAGGCCAGTGCCTGGCACAGTGAGTGTTGAAGGAAACCTCACTTTTGTGTCTTTCTCCAACCTGACGGGTCTTTTGGAACTAATAGTAAATGTAGTCTTGGCCTGACTCTTGGCATCCTTCTTACTCTTCTTCCAACCTTTCCACTTTGTTGGGGCTCTTCCTGCCGTGCTTTACCCACCTCTGACACTTGCAAGCCACCTCTCTTCCCTTTCCAGGCCCTTCTCTCTTGATGTGCCAGAGTCTCTCCCCATGACCAGCCTTCCCTTTGCTCCTCTTTGCGAGGTTTCATCCCTTCACACTGTCCAGCTCCATCTCCCTGCTGGCTTGGGCCTGGGGTCCCCTCCCAAGTCTCTGTGGTGGCTTTGCCTGTGTTCTACCTGCTGATTCCAGAATCAGTCCCCTAGCCTTGCCCACCCCATCACACACCATCTTCTGGCCACCAGGTGTTCCCCACCCAGTACCCCCAGCTTTGGGCTCGCTGCATCCCCCGCCCCGGCTGGCCAGGCCTGCCCCCCTGTTGCCAAATGCTCTTGCTCTTTCTTCTCTGTCCCCTTTCATGTGGGTTGGAGGTCTCTTTTGCTTTTCCTGCTCCCCACTTCTCTGCCTGTAGGAGCCCAAATTCCCCGTCCTGGGAGTCCTGAAATCAGCCGCTTGCTGCTTCCCATGGCACTTTCCCATGTTTTCCTAGGATTTCAGCGTGTTCTGTCTCCCAGACAGCTCGAGGAAGCAGCTGCCTTCCTCGTTACTGTTCCCCTTTTGGTTGCTCGCTTCAGGCTTTAGCAGATGTTTATTAAGTATTTGTTGAACAAATGATGGCTCTTTTGCCTTCAATGTTCTGTTTATTTGAACTCAAATGTTTGTGCCATCTTATAGACTTTTCATTTAGTGGAGCATATATCCCAGCTTATTTGAAGCTCTTCTAATTCAGTGTAATAAAAATTGACTGTGTGTTTCCTCTAGATCCCAGGTACTGGGACGTGGGTGTGTATAAGGGGAGAGTCTATGTGCTGACCCTCCCGCAGTACCTCAGTGTTTGTAGCCCAGTACCTCAACGTTGTGGTCTTGGGAACTCTTGAAAATTATGAGGACCCCGAAGAGCTTTGTTGATGTGGGTTATTATTATTACTGTATTCAGAATTAAAACGGAGAAGTTTAAAAAAAAACTTTGAATTTATTTGAAAAGAACAGACTTAACTACATGTTAACATAAATAACATTTTTTACAAAAATTATTAGGAAGAATGGCATTGTTTTATGTTTTTGTATATCTCTTCTTTTATGTTTGGTTCATTAGACAAGACCTGCATTTTCACATATGTGTCTGTGTTCATTCTGTCGTAATACATTGTTTTGGAGGAACTATGTGAGGAAAATGTGGCCTCACACAGATCTGTAGTTGCAAAGGGGAGGCGGGTATTTTCATAGTCTTTTCAGGTGGTGGTGGGTAGTGGTGGATATCTCTGATACTCTGCTGGAACTCAGCAGGTGGTAGTTTCTTAAAGGTTAGTTGCAATGTGGAATCTGAAACTGTATCAGTGAAGTTTTCATACTGTTACATTAAAATTCATTAGTCTTTCTTGCCCCCAGAACAGCTCATTTGCTCATGCATGATGTTACAACATCGTCCATTGGTTATTTGGAAAACACTGGCTCACTGAGTTATACAGATTTTCCAAATATGGGCACACAGTGTTATACAATGTAAAAGAAAAAAAAAAAAGTAATCACATTTGTTAACACCACCACCAGTCTCCTTAGAACTAAGTCTGTCCAGTTCATGGTGGCTGATGTAAGTTTTCCAAAATTCTAATTTTTGTTTTAAAATGTGAATTTTATCCTTTGTAACAAATGCTATGAATTTGTTTTTCTGGAAGTGACCAGCTCATTTCATCTTTGAGAAATCTGCCAGTACTCTTTTTTTTTTTTTTAATCAGTCATTCTGTCAAGTAGAATGATGTTCTGTGGAGAAAATGACCAAGTGCAGTCACAGCGTGGTCACGAGTGCCTTTCCTAGAGATAAGCGCCGGCCCCCGGCGCACAGCACTAGTGCTCTGTGCGTGTCCTGCCTGTTCTGTCGTACGCAACCCTGCAAAGATACGTACTCCAATAACAGTAAATACTTTTCTAAAAGAGGTTACGTACTCAAGGGTCAAAGTTTTAATACCGTGAGGAGCTTTCTCTGCCCCATCAGAGCCCTTCTTCAGTGAAACCTGGCCATCTTTGTAGTAAGTGTGCGGCGGTGACTAACTCAGTGCCGTCCTGACGAGTGCCAGACTTTCACTCACCAGAGCAAATGTCAACATAGCTGGAAAAGGCAGATAACATCTTAGTGTTCCTCTGACGATGGTTTTGACCCCGCGGACCTCCCTGGAAAGGTGGTGGGGACGGTGCGGTGATCGCGCCGGTGACGTGTGGCCCCGGCCCCCCCTCGGGCCTGGGCGCAGGTCACGCCCCGCCCCGTCCTCCAGGTGACGCTGGCCCTGGCCTCCGTGTTTCCAGGGAGCCCCCTGCCCCCCTCACCCCTGGGCCGCCTCGCTGTAGTTTTCTCCATATCCCTTGTCACAACACACACTGCTGTTCTCCGTTTGTCTGCCTCCCTCCGCTGACATGTAGGCTCAGGATGGCAGAGATTTCCATTTGTCTTGTTCGGTGCTGTGCCCGGCACTGAGTATCTGGCCCACAGAGACGGTAGCGGCCGAATACGGGAATGAGCGCGTGGATGAGCGGTGGGCAGGGCTTGGGCCGGGTCTCTGCTGCCTGCGGGTCTGTACTGCTCCCCGCCGTCCCGGCCCCTGCTGACGCGGCTGTGCTCTCTCCGGCCCTTCAGCCAGTGCTGCCCCACACTGCCGTGTGCCTGGTGTGTGGCGAGGCAGGGAAGGAAGACACGGTGGAAGAGGAAGAGGGAAAGTTTAACCTCATGCTCATGGAGTGCTCCATCTGCAATGAAATCATCCACCCTGGATGCCTTAAGGTGAGCAGTCCCGGGGGCTCTGGCCGTGCGCCTCAGCACGCCCACGGAGGGCCTCCGGTGGTGCTGGTGCTGGGGGGCCCGGTGAGCTTCCTTCCCCGGACGACCTCCAAGTCTGCGGGGCTCTGTGTGTCAGATAATGAGCTGAGGCCAAGAAGAGTCTGGAGTAGTTCAGACCTCCCCCCGTGTCTTCGAGGGAATGAACACATACCCCCCACCTCCCGATACCTCAGAACCGCAGACAGTTCCCAGAGTCTTGCACCCAGACCAGAGGGAGAGACTGGGTGGTTGTGCGGCTTGCTGGAATCCTGGCTCCGGGCTTCTGGGAGAACAAGGCCTGGGCCAGGGGAGGGCGGGTCCTGTGACAACAGGTGGTTGCGTCAAGAGTTGCTGTGTGCCAAGGACCTGCTCCCTTGGTGTGCCCGGGCAGGGCTGCCTTCTCGTGGGGACCGCCGTGCTGTGCCCGCCTGTCTTAGGCAACAGGTTCCACCGCTGAAGGGAAGAGACTGCTCTGGGCTGTCCCCAGAGAATGTCATCATGCCTGGCACCTCCCCATCATCCCAGGTGTCAGCCTATGTGTATCTGTGTGTTTTAGCAAGCTTGAGGTCAGCCTGCCCCAGATGTTAACTCAGCTCTGGAATGTCTCCGTTCCTCCGTGGTGGTAGTGGGGGTTTGTCTGGAGGCTCATCCTCCTGCACACACCTCCCACTCTGAAGGGGGCACTGTGATTTCTCCCTGCCTTTGGAAGTCAGACCTTCATGGTTTATTTGCCTGGTGACTTCAGTCTCCCAGATCAGATACAGCGCCTCGGAGCTGCTCACACTTAGCACCCAGGACAGTGCTGCTCCATGACTGAACAATTGGTGGGGTCCTTTCTGGGTGCCAGGCCTTGAGCCAGTCGCTTTACCTAGGTTATCTCCCTGACCTGTTGCAGAACGGTGGTGAGACAGGTACATTCCATTTCATGATCGAGGGCACCAGCCCACGGCAATGGAGCGATTTGCCCACCACGGTCACTGAACTAGTAAGAGGCAAAGTTAGGATTTGACCCCTGGCCAGAATCAAGAGCCACCCGTCTGAGCCACCTTTGTTTTCTTTCGGTCAGGGATGGGCTAGAAATGACATTTGGGGGGGGCTGTTGATGTTCCTCGCAGGTGTGGCATCTTCTGCCCCCTCCCTGCTTGCTGACTGGCGTGTGTCCTTTGCAGATTAAGGAGTCAGAGGGCGTGGTCAACGATGAGCTTCCAAACTGCTGGGAGTGTCCAAAGTGTAACCACGCCGGCAAGACCGGGAAAGTGAGTGCCGGGCTCCAAGTCCCAGGGGTCGGCCTGGGAGGGGCGGACCTTGGCCTTGCCAGATGCAGCCTGTCCCTGCGCTGTCGGCCAGTGGGGTGCTGCGGGTTCCGGGAGGGGGGCAAGTCCAAAGATATACAGTTGGTTTGTTCCTTCTCTCTTTTTGGCCTACAAGCAAAAGCGTGGCCCTGGCTTTAAGTATGCCTCCAACCTGCCCGGCTCCCTGCTCAAGGAGCAGAAGATGAACCGGGACAACAAGGAAGGGCAGGAGCCTGCCAAGCGAAGGAGTGAGTGTGAGGAGGCGCCTCGGCGCAGGTCAGACGAACACCCCAAGAAGGTGCCCCCGGACGGCATCCTGCGCCGAAAGACGGACGACGTGCACCTGAGGAGGAAGCGGAAATACGAGAAGCCCCAAGAGCTGAGTGGACGCAAGCGAGTACGGACTGGGAGGAGCTGGGCAGCGAGGGGTGGCCTGGCTGGTCCTGTGTGCGGGGCGCACGGGCGGGGGCGGGGATGGGCAGCGGGGAGAACTCGGGGTCGTGGCCTCTGGCTGCCCTGAGCAGGTCACATAAGTCCTGAGAGCCCGGCCCAAAAGAAAGGAGGGGAAAACCAGCAAGTCACTCCTCTTCCCACCCCTTTAGGCCTCGACGCTGCAAACGTCCCCCGGTTCCTCCTCTCACCTCTCGCCGAGGCCCCCTCTAGGCAGCAGCCTCAGCCCCTGGTGGAGATCCAGTCTCACTTACTTCCAGCAGCAGGTGCTCCCACGGCGCCCCGCCCTCCCGAGGCCCTGGGGACTTGCGAGTTCCCGGGCCGCCCCCGCGACCCTCTTCCCCCCCGGGTCCTCCAGCCCATTGCCGCAGCCGCCGCAGCTTCCCAGGCCCCAGTCCCGGATCGCTGGCTCGTGGTTCTGGCGAGGAGCCTGGGAAGCTGAAGCTGCTGCGGGGAAGCCCTGTGGATCTGGGAACCTCGGAGGATCCTGGCGGCCCCGCTCCGCCCACCGGCCTTTCCCGCTTCGGCCACGAGGTGGCGCCTGGTTGTCTTCCCAGCTCCAGCCATTAAGGCTCTGCTGGGAACCCCGCAGGCCCTGCCTCCAGGACTGGCTCCCAGGGCCAGGTCTGACCTCAGTGGGCCAGTGCACATCTCAGGGTTTGTCCAAGGGTGGGAGGTCGGTTGGGTGGGAACAGTTCGACCACATTTCTCCCTTCCAACTTCTCTTAAAAGCAGCAGGGAGGGCCCACTGTCTATCAGTCACAGTAGAGATGGGATTTGGGGGAAAGGTGATCCTCCAGCCCCTACTCCAGAGACTGTGGTTTCGTGGTGGGGTTGGGGGTAGAGGGGACCAAATCCCGTGAACCCTGGGAGCAAGCTCTGCATGCTTTTATTCCTGTGACAGCTAAAACCTGGCAAAGAAGATAAGCTTTTCAGGAAAAAGGTACCGTCTTCCATTCTCCTGTCTTCCCCTCCCCCCCACACCTGCCCCTGGGTCAGTGGGTCCCACATGGGAGGGTGGAGAGGCCTGGGTGGGTGCAGCCCTGAGCCTAGGGGCTTAGCTGCCCTCGCTCCCCCTCCTCCCTCAGCGGCGATCTTGGAAGAACGCCGAGGACCGGATGGCTCTTGCCAACAAGCCTCTCCGGCGCTTCAAGCAGGAGCCGGAGGATGACCTGCCCGAGGCGCCCCCCAAGGCCCGGGAAAGCGACCACTCCCGCTCCAGTTCCCCTACCGCTGGGCCCAGCACGGAGGGGGCAGAGGGCCCCGAGGAGAAGAAAAAGGTAAAGATACGCAGGAAAAGGCGGCTTCCCACCAAGGAGCTGAGCAAGGAGCTGAGCAAGGAGCTGAACCAAGAGATCCAGAAGACGGAGAACAGCCTGGCCAACGAGAACCACCAGCCCATCAAGTCAGAGCCTGAGAGTGAGAGCGAGGAGCCCAAGCGGCCCCTGGGCCTCTGCGAGCGCCCCCACCGCTTCAGCAAGGGGCTCACCGGCACCCCTCGGGAGCTGCGGCACCAGCTGGGGCCCGGCCTGCGCAGCCCACCCCGTGTCATCTCCCGGCCCCCTCCCTCCGTGTCCCCGCCCAAGTGCATCCAGATGGAGCGACACGTGATTCGGCCACCCCCCATCAGCCCCCCGCCTGACTCGCTGCCCCTGGATGATGGGGCAGCCCATGTGATGCACAGGGAGGTGTGGATGGCCGTCTTCAGCTACCTCAGCCACCAAGACTTGTGTGTCTGCATGCGGGTCTGCAGGACCTGGAACCGCTGGTGAGGGGCGCTGGCTGAGCTTGGATGGGGAGGCAGCGAGGGACTGGCCCGGTGTCGGGCTCCAGGCTCAGGCTTAGACTAGCCCGGGAATGGCACATGTGGGGTATGTGTCCCCACCTTAGTCATCGTGGTGATCTTTCTTTCCTTCTAAGCTCAGTCCAGCTTAATTCTTCTCAAAGAGTTCCGGGTGGCTACAGCAATTTGGTCACGCTGGTCTTGTCAGAAGAGGTGAACCCTAGTTGATTGCCTGATTCAGCCCTTGGAAGCTGAGCTAAGGACCAGGTGGAGTCCTTGTCCTTAAAGAGGTAGCCCAGGTTCAAAGCAAGGGTTCCAGTTACTGATCTTAACTTCAGCTTTGGTATTTCCTAGCTTTCTGGCCTTTGCCAGGTTACTTACCTTCACCTGTAAAAGGGTATAATACGATGTCTGCCTAGAGCACTGTTGTGAGAAGTGGCCTGTAGGGGATGTAGTAAAGCCCCCAGTAAATACTTAATGCAGAGCAGGTACTTGCTTCTCCCATGGGGGCCCGTGGCAGTCAGAGCAAAGGTGCCCAGGTGTGGGCAGGACAGGCATTAAACGAAGGATCCAGAGGGTGGAGTTAGGGAGTCCCCC
Source organism: Neomonachus schauinslandi (assembly GCF_002201575.2). NCBI lineage: Eukaryota > Metazoa > Chordata > Mammalia > Carnivora > Phocidae > Neomonachus > Neomonachus schauinslandi. Next base: position 84,838,180 of record NC_058416.1, on the reverse strand, counting down.
ACCCCCGAACTTGGTAGTGGGGAAGTTGCCACAGCCAGAGCCCCCAAGTTTGATGATGCCCCCTCTGCTGGGCCTGGCCCCCAGGTGCTGCGATAAGCGGTTATGGACCCGCATCGATCTGAACCACTGCAAGTCCATCACACCCCTGATGCTGAGTGGCATCATCCGGCGGCAGCCTGTCTCCCTGGACCTCAGCTGGACCAATATCTCCAAGAAACAGCTGAGCTGGCTCATCAACCGGTTGCCTGGTGAGCACTGGGCCAGGGACCCCAGAGGTGCAGTGGTGGGGGCTAGGGTGCATCTCCTGACCTGCCACCTCTGTCCCCCAGGGCTCCGAGATTTGGTGCTGTCAGGCTGCTCATGGATCGCGGTCTCAGCTCTCTGTAGCTCTAGCTGTCCGTTGCTCCGGACCCTGGATGTCCAGTGGGTAGAAGGACTAAAGGATGCCCAGATGCGGGATCTCCTGTCCCCACCCACAGATAACAGGCCAGGTGAGTGGCCAGGCCCAGGGCGTGCCCAAGGGGGTCAGCTTAGAGGCGGTGTGACCAGGCTGTGCCATTGGATCCGGTTTTCACCACAGGCCCCACCTGGTGCATGTGTTCTCAAGCCTCCTCTGGTCTCAGCCCTTTCCCAGAAGGTGCAGAGATTGTCCCGGCTGACATGTTCTCGGGCACTTTCAGGAGTAGAAGCGATGCGTGAGAGCAAAGGCTTCTTTGCACGCCGAGACTCCACTGGGGGGTCTTCGCGTGCATCTGACTGCTTCTCTGTTCATCTATCCTTCGTTGGCTTTAAGCCTCCATAAGCACGGGGGTCAGTGTAGTTAGAGATGGGGTCCCAAGAGGGAGCCTTCCTGGGCCGGGTTGCGAGTCATTGCTCCCCACCTGTCACTTACACAAGGAAAGCGTGGTGATCCAGAGATGCCGTGCTGTCCTGCCCCAACTGGCTGAGTACTGCTGGGTAGAGTGAGGGCTGTGTTTTGGATTTTTCAAGACTCCAGAAGTGTGAGATTTGATGTGGAATCTTTAGATTTTTAAATGTAGGAACTAACGTGGGGAAATACTCAATGGCCAAGTGAAACCCCAGTGTGACACGTGGCTGGTCGGCCTTCTAGTGTTAGGTTAGTGGGGCCAGATCTCCCCGGTCAAGTCGACATGCTGCCTCCCTCCTTCCTGCCCCCTCAGGTCAGATGGACAATCGGAGCAAGCTCCGGAACATTGTGGAGCTGCGTCTAGCAGGCCTGGACATCACGGACGCCTCCCTGCGGCTCATCATACGCCACATGCCCCTGCTCTCCAAGCTCCACCTTAGTTACTGTAACCATGTTACTGACCAGTCCATCAACCTGCTCACTGCTGTGGGCACCACCACCCGAGACTCCTTAACCGAAATCAACCTATCAGGTCAGTCGGGGGCACCCAGCAGGGTCTTTCTGGGACCCTGGGGGACAGGCTGGGACCTTCACATTCGTGGGGAAATAGTTTGTGTGCCTGCTCTCAGAGGGTCCTGGTGTTAGGGTGACGACAGATCTGTAACAACACAGACAGACGGCCTAGGCCGGAGGAGAAACATGAAACACAGCAGTTACTGCTGGATTGCTAATACTCGCTACCAAGAAACAGTGCTGGTAGCAGCCAGAGCACAGAGCCGTGGTTCCTGACCCAAAATACCGACTTGAGGAGCTTCTCCCGGGTGGTGCAGACCGGCTGGCTCGCGCTGCACAGAGGGGAGCAGGGCAGCGGCAGGCGGTGAGGCCGGGCAGGCTGGACCGATGAAGTAGCTTGGTTTCTGTTGCTATTGTCCGCACTTATGTGCACCCCCCTGACCCCGCTATCAGGGGCCTGTCGGAGGGGAGAAAACTCTGCAGCTGGCACCGGGGTTCTGCGTCTGCAGGATCCTCACTCTACTTGCTGATGGGCTGGAGTCGGTTTGCAAGGCCTGGGCCGTGACTGATGGCAAGCTGGACAGAGAGCGCGGCCCCCCTCTGCCCAGCTCAGCCAGATCTGGTCTCATTGCTTAGGATGTCAGATTGTGTATGTAAGATTTACACAAGACCTAAAAAAACACTTTTTTCCTCCAGAAACTAGCAACTAATAAAGGACACCTTCACTTCATGCTTGGCAGATACACACGTTCCTGTCACCTGTGCCACACTTGAGGAGGAATGGGGAGGTTTGGCGGTATGAGACCGTTCTCTACCTAGGAAGCCATTCCTCCTCCTCCTCGGGGAGTTTTGGTGGCAAGGGCTGTCCCTCCCTGTGGAGGCGGAGAAGAGAGCTCTCCTGGCTCCCCGCGTGGTCTTGCACGGATGCTCCCCCCTGGGGAGAAGGGCCTGGGCGGGGCTGGGCATTGCGGTGACTCTACTAGGAGTCCCCCGGCCGTGGGGCAGAGATCCCAGGATCAGTCCTCCTCCCCTGCAGTGCCGACCATGCCGTGCCTGCGCGTGTGGAAACCCGCTTCTGCATTTGCTTTTCCACGAAGGCCCTCCCTTCGTCTCCGTACAGGGAGCTCTGCGTCCCGGTGAAGGGCTCTGCCGTCCGTGGCGGCAGACCTCTATACCCAGTCTCTTTGAGAGTCGTCTCTTTTTACAAAGTTTTCCCTTGCCATCAGTATAACTAATGATAAAAGTTAAGTCTGTGGCACAAAATAGAGGACAGTGGACATGCTTCAGGATCCCTGAACTTGCAGGATCTGCTCTAGTAACAGAGTGAAGTCACAGTTGTCCAGCTTTTGTTATTCAGGCTGAATTTCACCACAGAATATTTATTTGGGTGCACAAGGCAGGCCCTTCCCTTCTCTTCCCCTGATCCCCCCCACCCCATACACACACAACCGCCTTAAAGTCTTTCTTCCAGTGTCTGTACTTCCACACAGCAAGCCTGTGTTGCTATTTCTTGATTTTCTTTTTCCACTCGGGCATGCTGTATTTATCAGCTTGCTGTGTAGAACACAAGGATTACTATTCTTACATCTTCTCCCCGCCTTATCTTTCTAATTCACAGTTAAGTCTCTATCTTTTTATGGCCACGTAAGTACTGTCCACTGTTGAGCTAAATAGTGTACTGTAAGTACATTTCCCTTCTCGCACAAATTTTTTTTTCCTGGAGTTAATAATAATTGCCTTTTTTTTTTATTATATTAATCACCATACATTACATCATTAGTTTTTGATGTAGTGTTCCATGATTTATTGTTTGCGTATAACACCCAGTGCTCCATGCAGAATGTGCCCTCCTTAATACCCATCACCAGGCTAACCCATCCTCCCACCCCCCAATAATTGCCTCTTTTTTGCTTAGTCTCTAAGCGGACTCTGCACCAGACTCGAGCACTGTTCTGCCCCCACACAAATCCCTCTGGCCCCGACCAGTTTCTGCAGGAGCCCTCCTTTCTGGACTTTCTCCCAGACTCCTGCCTTCTGTTCAGCCTGGGACTGTCTCCCACTACCATCCTAGAAATTTTCTTGGTCTGTGTGTTGTGTAGGGTCCCCACTTTCCTTGATCCCACATTTTTGTCCAAAATGTTATTCCCTCACATTTAATTGATAGCTTAGCTGGATCTAGGAACCATGTTGTTTCAGAAAGTGGAAGGCAGGGGTGCGTGGGTGGCTCAGATGGTTAAGCGTCTGCCTTCCGCTCAGGTCATGATCCCAGGGCTCTGGGATCGAGCCCCACATCAGACTCCTGGCTCAGCAGGGAGCCTGCTTCTCCCTCTGCCTCTCTCCCTGCTCATGCTCTCTATCTCTGTGTCTCAAATGAAAAAATAAAAACGTAAAAAAAAAAAAAAATTCATGGCTTTAAAAAAAAAAAAAAGTGGAAGGCATTGCTCCTTTTTCTTTGCCTTCCAGAGTCTAATCCAGAACCACTTGATACTTCATCCTTCGGTGAATATTTTCTCTACTTGGAAGTTTGTTAGGATATTTTCGTTGTTTCTATTTTTCTGTAATTTTTTTTTAAAGGTTTTATTTTGAGAGCGAAGGAGCAGGGGTAGGGGCAGAGGGAGAGGGAGAAACAGACTCCTCACTGAGTAGGGAGCCCAATGTGGGGCTCCATCCAGGGACTCTGGGATCATGACCTAGGGCAGAGGCTTAACCCACTGAGCCACCTAGGTGCCCCTAGTTTTCTGTAATTTTTGATGATGAGCCTTGGTTTGAATCTTTTCATGCAGCACACTCATGAGCCTTTTGATCTAGAAACAAATGTCCTTCAGTTCTGGGAAATTTCCTTGAATTATTTCTTAATTTCCTTTTCTTCTGTTTTCTCTGTATTAACTAGTGCTCTGATACCTTTTTTTTTCTTCTTTTTTTTTTCCTCCTGTTTTCCACCATCGTGTCTTCTTTTTTCTTGCTTTGCTGGGAATTTTCTTCTACTTTATCACACAATTCATACAGTGTTTTGTTTTTTTAAGATTTTTTTTTATTTGAGGGAGCAAGTGGGGGGAGGAGCAGGGGGAGAGGGACAAGCAGACTCCCCACTGAGCACGGAGCCCAATGCAGGGCTCGATCCCACGACCCTGAGATCATGACCTGAGCCAAAACCAAGAGTCGGACACCTAATCGACTGAGCCACCCAGGTGCCCCGGTTTTTATTGCTGTTGTTTATGTAGGTCAAAAACAGTCAAAACATGGGCAGTTTCATGTGGTTCAACCTATATTTTTAATTTTCCAGCTTTATTTTATTCACGGAACTCACACCCTCCCCCTATATCCCCCCATCCTCTCCCCTCACCTGTTCTTTGTACTTTTGTAAAGAGGCCTATTCTTGTTTCTTAGATCCATCCTGAGGATATTGGTAGTTTTATTTTCTTCTCCCTGCATATACTTTTTCCTTCAGACGTAGTCAGTGGCCCTCATGGGAGATCCTCCTCGGATTTAGTATCAGTGTGTGGTTGTCCGCTTTGGGGTGACCGGAGGCTGTGGACATCAGTCAGTGTGTGGTCAGCATGGGTTGTTTCTTTGGGGAAACTCAGATGTGAGATCTTTCAGACTTCTCTTGAGCTGGTGAGGGCTGCCAAAAGGATTCTCTTTGACCTCCCAACTGGAGGGTGCAAGCTAGGCTGCCCGGTGTCCTAGGGCCTGGCAAGGGAAGGAGGCTGGGGGATCTCAACAATCAGCAGGGAAGTTTCCCCATAGACCCTGATTTTGGCTGGGTGCCCCAGCCTGCTGTGCCAGATGGTGCCCAGACCAGAGACTTTCTCTCTTACCCTCAGAGACTGAAACTCCACTCTTCTGCAGAGAGAAGAGCACGTGCACAAGCCAGGGGTGGGCAGAAACAGAGAGAGTATCCGAAGCAGGCTCCATGCTCAGTACAGAGCCCAATGCAGGGCTCCATCTCACAACCATGAGATCATGACCTGAACTGAAATCAAGAGTCGGAACTGAGCCACCCCGGTGCCCCAAGTTGTAGTTCTTTATATATATACTCTGGATATTAATCTCTTATCAGATACATGATTTGCAAATACTTCTGCGCATTTTTTGTGTTGTCTTTTCACTCACTTGTAGTTCCGTTTGCATAAATGTTTTTAACTTTGATTTAGTTCAGTCTCTTTTTGTTTGTGTTTTTGGTGTGGTGTTAAGAAACCATTGAGAAATTCAGGGGCGCCCGGGTGGCTCAGTCAGTTAAGTGTTTGCCTTCAGCTCCAGTCATGATTCCAGGGTCCTGAGATTAAGCCCTGGCTTAGTGGGGAGACTGCTTCTTGCTCTGCCCCTCCCGCCATTCCCCTGCTCATGCTCTGTCTCTCAAAATCTTTAAAAAAAGAAAAACGAAAGAAACCGTTGACTAATTCAAAGTCATACAGTTTTTAGCTCCTATGTTTAGGTCTAAATAATTTTGAGCTAATTTTGTGTATGGTATGAGGTAGAAGGTCCAGCTTCATTTATTTGTATATGGATATCCAATTTTCCCAGCACCATTTGTTGAAAACTTTGTCTTTCACCCACTAAGTGGTTGTGGCACCTTGCCAGAAATCTTCGAAGATTCAAGGGTTTAATTTCTGGGCTGTCAGTTCTGGTCTCTTCGTCTGTATGACCTTAATGCTGGTAATACATGCTGTGGCTTTGTAGTGAGTTTGGGAGTCAGGAAAATTGAAAACAATTTTGTTTTCTAGACTGCTTTGGCAATTCAGGATCCCTTACATTTCTACATGAATTTTAGGATGGATTTTTGTATTTCTGCAAAAAAAATGCTGTTGGTATTTTATAGCAACTTCACTGAATCTGTAGATTGCTTTGAGTAGTGTTGACATTTTGACATTTTAACAATATTAAGTCTTCCCATGAATATGGGGTAGCTCTCCATTTGTATCTTTAAATTCTTGCAGCACTTTTTCAGTTTTCAGTGTAAAAAGTCATTCACTTCATTGGTTAAACTTATTCCTAAGTATTTTATTCTTTTTGATGCTACTGTAAGTGGAATTGTTAATTTTCTGATTGTCCAATGCTAGTGTATAAAAATGCAACTGATTTTTGCGTGTTCATTTTGTATCCTGCAACTTGGCTGAACTTGTTTACTTCTTTATGCTACCTCCAACCCTGGGACGTGGATAACCATGAGGCCTACACTAGGGCTGTATTATTTTGATAGTTTGCCTGCACTGTTTTCATTCCTACTCCCCTGAATGGAAAAAGGAAAGTGCAGATGCTAGTGATGAGAAAGTGAGGCCTCCATCTGAACACCAGAGATGAAGGAATTTATCTGGCCCAGAGGGGGAGCTCTGAGCCCCAGTTGGATGCTAACTGGCATTGAAGCCAGTTGACTATGGATTCAGTTCTAAAACCAAAGAGGGTGGTAAAAGCAAAATATAAATTAATAGAGTATGGGTAGAAGAGCGTGTCTCTAAGTGAGGGCATGACGAAGGATTCCAAATTCTGGGTTTGCTCACAGTCAACAGAATCTCGCCAGCCCCTTTTAGCACCCAGGTCTTCTGCATGGGTTTCCAGTAAACATTTAGTAAGGGGGCTCACAAGCACGCTGTGACTCGCTTGAAAGCCCTGGTGCCCATATCAGGGAAAAGGATCCCAAGATGACCATACAGATGTTCTCACTCTCACCTTTGCTCCCTACCTTCCCCTGGAACTGATCTGAAGGGAATAAGCCGGTAAGTGCACAATAGCGTCACAGGGAGGACTTACCGACAATAAATTAGATAGGAAAAGCAAGCTATTTAATATATCGTGTGATGCTGTCTTTGTTAAACAGCATAGACAGGAGACCTATTTATGTGAGAATATATACATATAAAGAGGCAATGATTTAAGCTTGTAAGTGATTTTACTTGGAAGTCTGAATGCTTTTCAAGCATACATGAACCTTTATAATTGGTAGTTGGAACAAGTCCCCACTTAATGAGAGTTTTTCAGCAAGTGCAGTTTTCCCTAGGGTACTAGGGACTGGACTATGCTCAAGGGCTCTGTCCTGTTTCTTCATTGCTCCGTGCTGGGGTTTGGGGGGCGGGGGGCGGCAGGGGCCTGTGGCCTCTGTCTGCAGTCCCTCCACCTCACGTTGTCTCCTCTTCCCTGCAGACTGCAATAAGGTTACTGACCAGTGCCTGTCCTTCTTCAAACGCTGTGGAAATATCTGTCATATTGACCTGAGGTACTGCAAGCAGGTGACCAAGGAAGGCTGTGAGCAGTTCATAGCTGAGATGTCTGTGAGTGTCCAGTTTGGGCAAGTGGAAGAAAAACTCCTGCAGAAACTGAGTTAGTCCAAGGACAAGTATGTAAATAAGGGGTGGGTGGGGGGAGGGGACACAGCCGGGGAGGGGAAAAAACTTTACAGAAACTAGGGCTTTTATTTTCAATTCGGAACTTGAAACAACAGACCACACGATTCCATTTGGCAAGTCTTGCTGAGGGAGAAGCCGTTCCACCACCTGTTTGGGGGATGAGTGAACCGGACACTTCGCTTTGGGCTCTCTGAATTATAACTGCACTGCTTTATGGACCATTTCTAAAGGCAGCCTTTATCAAGAAGACATTCCCACGGGAGAGGAGGATGGATGTTGAAGAAATTCTCTTACTGAAGCATGAGCTTAGGAGTTTGGATGGTGGTGGTGTTTTGGTTTTGGACGCCTCATTCCTTGCAACTCCGGGGGGCGGTGTCAACATCAAGTGGACCACACACCACATCTGCTGCCGTTGTGACACTTTTTGTTTGTTTGGTTTTGTTACATCTTACATTATGCAGAACTATTTTTGTACAAATTGTTTAAAAGTTATTTATGCAAGGTTTGAATGCATACCTGTGTTTTTATTGTTTTGAGATTGCCAACTTTCCTGGTTTCCTTAAGGTAGGAGAGAACTTAACCTGTACTTCATCGATACAAATAATCGTCTCCACACGTGCCCAGATCTGGCAAAGCAGGTGAAGACCTTCCAATTAAAAGCATGTTTAACTGGAAGTTGAGAGCCTGCTTTGCACGTCAAGAATTACATAAGCATGTGGATATATGTTAATTATAGTCGAAGTAAGACACTTTGCCAACTTTCCTCTGTATAGAATTCACCCATTTCTCAAAATTTTAAAATTCAGACTTCAGCCTTTGCACTCAGGAGGGTTTTGCGCTGGCATGAGCTCTTGTACTCTACACAGATCTAATTTATACAGTGGGTCAAGAAGTAGAATAAATGATCCAACATAGCCTTTCTTTTCCTTTTTTTCTCTCCCTTGAAGTGAGTTGAGTTCTCGTTCAAAGTTGAGAACGTGGCTGTTTCCGCGCCGTCAAGTTACGCCTTCATCGGTGCCATTGTTGTAAGGTGGTGTTTTCCTAGACCTTCCCCGATGCGGTTTTACCTTTGTTGAATTTGTATAAACAATTGTACAAAAAAGCACTCTTGGCCTTGGAGAGTTTCTGTTCGAGTGGCCTCGGAATTGGATTGAGAAGTCCAGAGGCAGCGGGCTCGACACCGGTATAAACACCCTAGCTCCGTCCGCAGAGAAGCGCGGCCTGTGTGCGCGGGCCCGACGGCAGGTGGCTTACCTGCGGGGCTGCCGGAAAGAACTGCCACGGCCCCAGGGGCGCGGGGGGGGGGGGCTGTCCTCTCCTCAGCCTCTCCCTGGAGGCCACTGACGCACTGGGGCCAGCGGGCGAGGGAGAAGCCGACTCTTGGGCCAGGGCGGCAGGAGGCACATGGTTGTGAGGGGACGTCTCCAACTGGAGACACACAAACCAGGGAGAAGGCCTTTCAGATCACAGAATTTTTTTAGAAGGGTCTTACAACCTTCTCCCCTTTGGAAAGGACTGCTCCAGTGAATCTGAAAATGGAGAAGATAAACCACCTTTCTTCCTCCGTAATTTGTTGCCCCCCCCCCTTTTTTTTTGCCACAAAATGGTTTTAGATCCCACCCAGTCTCATGCCGCCTGTCCGTTTAAACCCAGAGATCCTTTGACGCAAACTGGAGACCTCTGCAGCTGTTACACCCCAAAATTGAACTCGGGAGATGCACTTTAAAGAGGTAAGATTCGTTGAACACTATGTTTTGTTTGTTTTTTAAGATTTTATTTATTAGAGCACCAGCCAGGCGTGGGGGCAGGAGAAGCAGACTCCCCACTGAGCAGGGAGCCCAATGTGGGACTAGCCATCCAGGACCCTGGGATCATGACCTGAGCCGAAGGCAGACACTTCACCAACTGAGCCAACCAGGGGCCCAATGCTATGGTTTATTTATAAAAGTGTGGCTTACTTTTGCAAGCCTGTTCATTCATCATGGAGCAACCCTCCCGCCCAGAGGCCAGCCTGAGTTCTCCGAACTTCCAAATAAGTGTTACCCTGATGTCCAGTAAGCGCCTCCTCTTCTCTGGGAATTGCGTAAGGATAACCGTGTTCTCCAGGTGAACAGTCACTAGAGCTGGAGAGCCCTGTTTCTCCTGTAATGTTTCCAGGAGTCCGCAGGTCTGCCAAGAAGAGGCAGAGAGGGCTGCCAGGGCTGGGGAGCCAAAGCTACCAGAGGGACATGCCTCAGAACCAAGACACTGGTCTCTCCAGGCTTGAGGCAGGCCACCATCCTGTAGTGGTCGCATATGAGCTCCCCTGGGTGTCCTGAACAAACCAGTCAAAGATACCCCATTACAGTTTCGGTACAGACCTGTTATTTTTAAAAATGAGCTTTAGGGATACCTGGGTGGCTCAGTCAGTCATGATCCCAGGGTCCCGGGATGGAGCCTCGGGTCAGGCTCTCTGCTCAGCCGGGAGCCTGCTTCTCCCTCTCCTTGCCGCTCCCTCTGCTTGGCTCTCTCTCCCACTCTCTCTCTGTCAAATAAAATCTTTAAAGAAAATAAAAATACAAATAATAGTAAAGGGCACCCGGGTGGCTCAGTCGGTTAAGCGTCTGCCTTCGGCTTAGGTCACGATCCCAGAGTCCTGGGATCAAGTCCCACCTTGGGCTCCCTCCACAGGGACCCTGCTTCTGCCTCTGCCTCTTTGTCTCTCACGAATAAAATCTTTAAAAAAAAACAACATAAAAAAACAATGAGCTTTAGATGAGGCCAGCCTGAGCTAAATGCTTGCAAATAGTTGCTCTGAGTGCATAAACCATAACTGATGAAGCCAAAAAAGGACCATAAGCCAGAGGCAGTGCTTTATGGATTAGATTGCAGCTTCCTAATCCAGAAAAGAGGCTCCACTCCGTCCCTCCTTCCTCTAGGGAACCTGAGGTTTACAAAGGATGAAACACCATGGCATGTCCAAAGCATCAAATGCTATCCTATATTGTGAGGATGGGAGCAAGGGAACAGCACTGTATTCCACTGTAGACCTTCAGACTTTTATCCATATATTACCTTTTCAAAAAATTAAAGAGACAGCATGCCAGCTAGAAAACGTACATTGCAGGGAGACATGTTTGCCCTCTGCCAAACAAGTCAGTCAGTATTGTGAGTTGTCAAGCCTGTTAGGCTAAAAATTTCTGTTGGCTACTCACTAAACCAAGATTAATTCAAAACACTACCTTAAAAAAATCCACCATTAAGGGGCGCCTGGGTGGCTCAGTCGGTTGGGTGTCTGCCTTCCACTCAGTACGTGATCCCGGGGTCCCAAGATCAAGTCCTGCATCGGGCTCCCTGCTCAGTGGGGAGTCCGCTTCTCCGTCTCCCTGCCGCTCCCCCTGCTTGTGTGCTCTCTCTCTGACAAATAAAATTTTAAAAGACACCATTAAGAGTTTTTTGTTCTCTTGCTAACAACAAGTACCTGAGACAACTTCTATAAATCCAAGAGGAAACACCAAACAAGCTGTTTGAAGCTGAGGCCATGTACAAATGAATCTCAATTTTCTAATTTAAGACAATCCAGCACCTGCTGCTCAGCTTCTACTCTAGTGTTTATCACCTGCTGGCCAGGCTTTGAAGACGACTTTCCACCAAATCAGCAATTTGTGGGCAAGGTTGAATTTCTGGAGTTCCCACTCTCACGAGAGGTATAGATTGGGTAAGTGCTCCTAAAGCTTCGGCAGGGGGTGAGTTTTATTGCTTCCATGGTGAGGTAATGATCTGCTTACCATGAACTGTGGCCAACACCCACCCTGGGCTCTGTAGGCAAACAGGAGAGAAGGTTCTTTGAAATATCCACGAGGCCTGGGTTTGCACGCTTTGACCCTCAAAACCAGAAGACATGGGAAGGCATGCTTTTTTTCACAACTAGGCAAACTTTCCCCCCTACACCCAGGGGCAGACTATCTGCCTCCCTTGCTCTAATCTTCAGATTTGTTGACTGACTTGTGGATCCTGAGCACTTAAAGGCATGTGCGCTATTCACTGCAGAGTCAAAAAATAAAACCCAATAGGCCTCAGCTGAGATGTTAGGCATTTCTTAAAAACATACCTGCCCACTACCAGTGGGAATGAGTCCGCAGTTGGTTTCAACCAAACACCACCCTGGCTGGAGTTAGATGTGAAAGTAAAGCGATTTCAGATCATTGATGTCCTAGGAACCGTTCTCCATAAGCCCATGTCCGGTTTCTCATTTGCTGGGTGGTAGTGGAAGAGTTAAGAAAACATTAGCATCAGAGCCAGGTTCACATCCTGACATTAGCGACTTCCTTTTTAAAGTATCAAATATTTTATTACCACTCTTTTTGGTAACAGCGCTATTAAGAGACAGTCACATACCAAATAATTCACCCACTTTTTAAGTAATCTCTACTCCCAACTCAGGACTCGAACTCATGACCCTGAGATCAAGAGTCGTATGCTCTTTGACTGAGCCAGCCAAGTGTCCCAGCGACTTTCTAAGATTTTAGACAAGTTCTTTAATTTCTCAGAAGTTCCCCATCTGCAAAGCAAGGCAACCGATTTCAGAATGCTGGAGAGAACTAGAAAGCACCCAGCACAATACCTGGTCACAGGAAACAGCAAGTCCGTAGTTAAGCTTACTGGTACGTCAGCAGCAAAGACTGCACGTCTTTGAAGGTGCTCCCGTCTCTTGCGAAGAAGGGTGCCAGACCGGACGCAGACACCCATTCGTGCTGTACCCAAGTGAGTTAGGAACTGACTAGGACAATGTAAGCAAAAGCATTTCTTAAAATCTAATTTTATTCCTAAAGTTCAAATTAGCTAGCGGTAGCACTGAAAATACACTTTGACTATACAAAACAGTGTAAACTGATTACACATTAAAAAAAAGAATTTCACACACACACTTCTCTAACGAAAGAAGCTAGATGCAGCCCTTGCTCTAAAAAGCTGTACCTGAACAGAAATGGACATGTTGAGTCTAAGGCCCTGGCAAGTTGACTACAGAATGTCGGTTGTTCCCAATTATGTTTAAACGCAGAAATAGCAACAATGTGGAAACTTACATTCATCAAATAGTAGCATTTAAAATCTACATGACTCATAAAGTGACCATTCAGAGGGGCGACTGCTCAGTGTGTACCATGTCGGCCACTTGTGGACGTGATCTCATCCAAAGAGAACAGAAGTTTCAAACATCTGAGTAGTTTTAAGTTAAAAAGAGGATGAAGGAGAAATAAGAGAACAGGATAAACGTTCTCCAAAGAGAGCAGGAGCTGATGCTGTAAGCAGTCTGACTTCATCAGCGATTAGTGATCATGGACATGGGATGGAGCCCCGCACGACCTGGGAATCGGCCTGGCCACAGGCTGGCGGGCGTATGGTGCAGACCAACGTCACCACCACTTAGCAGGAATCTTTCTGTCCCCAGTTAGTAGTGAAAATAATTTTTTAAAATAGTTTCAGCCTTTGAACACTCAGTTTGCAGTCGCTCTGTACATTGAAATGCCTGGGATGGAGTCTGGCTTCAGGACTTGAACACATGCACGGCGCGCACCACATACTGCCGACAGATGGGACACTCGCTCATGCGCTTGCCACACTTGGTGCAGGTGACCATGTGCCCGCACTCGAGCAGCACACAGTCGATGACTGCGTCCATGCAGATACGGCACAGGCGGTCGTCTTCCTCATCCTGCAGCTGCAGCCGCTCGCCATCTGAAAGGCAACAGAGAGCGGGGGCTGCAGGCACAGCGCTGCCTGACGGGGGCCGAGCCCCGGGTGAGCCGTGTTGTAAGAGAAACAATCCAGCTTCTCTGCACTTCGGTTCCCTCCAGTAGAAATGGCAGTAATAATGCCCATACTTCATAAAGTTTTGCGAAGAAGAAATGAGAAATGCTTAAGCTTAGGGCCAGGTAGGAAGGGCCCAACAAATGTTAGCTACTTATTTCTATTTTATAGCTGTAATTCAAAGTTTATGTGATAAGGATAGATTACTTCTGTAAGTGAAAATGAAGAAACCCAAGGCTGTCCTATACATGGGCCTCAGAGCACATGACTGGAAATCTCCAACCCAACTATGTGGCCTCGGGGAAAAGTCAGTCTCCAGAGCTTCATCTCGGTAGGAAGAGCTTTATTTCCACACTGATAGGAAAGTTATGAAGAGTCATATGTACATCAAGTAGTCTGTACTTGGGGGAAAGTTTAGAAGTATCTCAAAAACCAGTTGGAGTCTGTCTAACTGTAAACAGGCCATCCTGGTTCTGTGGCCCAGATTTAGGTTCTGAGAAGATCCAAGCTCTGAATAAGAAAGGTGCTGGATGAGTTTAAAAAGTTCACCTCAGCCTGAGATTTGGTCCTAGAGCTATAGACACCGAGGCTTCCCTTTTTACAGGTCGTAGAGGGGACTGATGGGAATATATCATGAAATACAACAGCCAGAAAGAACAGGAATTCAACGCTAAAGGGCCAATAGTCTCTGGATTTAAGAGAAATAACAATGCCATGTCAAGAGATTCTTGTAAACCAGGGACTGGGGAGAAAGGATTCATGGGATAAAACAACTGATGAGCCAGTGGAGAAGACACTAGAGGGCTCCTGAGTAAACCAGAGTCTAGGCTGTGGTCCCCTCTCCTGCATGGAAGTTTCCTTCCAACTCTTTTAAGTTCTGAGCATAAAGCAGAGGAGCCAGGGTCTGTCAAGGCTATTAGGTAAGGCCACTGGGGTGAATCTCAACGTAGTGACTGAAGCCAGTCAAACTAGGGAAGATTCCAGCTGTGCTCAAAACAAAATGAGTTTTCCACAGGCCTAGAGATTGGACCAGGGATAGAGCAAGCAGTGAGTTAACTGAAAAAGGCACTTTGGCAAACGTGCATGTCTTGGCCTCCTCTACCATAAACCCCTGGAGGCGGGGGATGGCCATGCACGACCAGTGTGCGCTATGCACAGTTGTACACACGTTACACTAAGCAAACGGACCTCTCCCCTCACTGCCAGAATACCATTTCCCAGCCACAGCCTGGGACCTCTGAAGGCTCTGAGGACTGATTCCTGTGTTTACCCTTGTGGCATCATCTTAGAAATAGGTATGTCAAAACACTTCCTGCATATTCTGGACACAAAACTGTTTATCAGTAATTGCTGTATTATAACCAGATTTAAAGAAAAAAACAATCCAAGGTGATAAAAGTTAATGATGGGAGGACCATTTAGATAGGAACATAATAGGGCACCTGGGTGGCTAAGTCGGTTGAGTGTCTGCCTTTGGCTCAGGTCGTGATCCTGGGGCTCTGGGATCGACCTGCATGGGGCTTCCTGCTCAGTGGGGAGTCTACTTTTCCCTCTCCCTTTACCCCTCCCCCTGCTCGCTCGCTCTCTCAAAACAAAGAAAAATAGATAGGAACATAATATTTGTCAGTCTAAACACCACTGAAATCTTTTTTCTTGCCTATAAATGCTCTATGGCTTGGCCCTGCTACTAAGGATTTCTGCTCCATGCCTCATCAATAAATAGATCAGGAATTCTTAACCTCAGCTTTTCCCAACTTACACAGAAACCTAATACCTGATGCTAAGAACTACTTAACTTCTCGGCTCTAGGGAATTTTTTCTCCAGTGAGGATTTAAAAGCTACAACTGAGATAACCAAAGTACTGGCCTGCCAGAAGGGTTAGTGAGAAAGCATGCATTTCTATAGAGACAAAGAATTTCATTAGAGTTCTAACAAATTATGGCAAAGAAAACCAGACTGAACAGATGATGACCTAACTCACCTGGCAATGGCAGTCTCAGAGCCAACATCACATAATAAACCTACTTCTTAATAGATCGACAGATTCATACATCTAATTTGTTCAATAAAAGGATAATTTTCTCAAAAAATCTAACTTCATTGTGATAGAAACAGCCCAATTTTTAAAAGCCTAAAGAAGGACAGTATAGGGGGAAGAAAGAAAAAGGAAACCTACATGACTTTTGGTTTTCTTCATTCTCTTTGTATAACCGGTTTACTTTCTCTACCAGCTCCCATTTTTCACAACAGCCAGAATAGTTGACAAAATTCCGAGCCAGGATTTCCTTCAGCTGTCGCACGCTCATTCCTTCCACATCTTCAAGGCTTGACAGGTCAGACAGCGAAGCTCGTGCTCGCTTCTTAGAGAGGCCAGGCGTCTGCGATCACAGAGGGCTTCCATTAGCTCTGCTCCTGCAAAGGCAGACCTCCCACAGCAAGGACAACTGCACGCTCCCCTCACCCTCCAGTCACCACTGGCCCTGGCTACTCTTCCCAGGCTTCTCATCAGTTCTTGAAGTGTTGTCTATATTACGCTACATTCAAACCAGAAGAAACACCCCGTGCTAATCTAGCAAAAGTCCACAGAGGCACTTTCCCTGCCTGCCAGGTTGGCATGTCAAGGAAAGCAAATTTTATAGGAGCACTCACCCGCTCCTCTAAGTTTTCTTCATCGTCATCATCCTCATCATCTTCATCATCATCTTCCTCATCCTCCTCTTCTGTGTTTGCTGAAGCTATTTCACTTTGTACCTACACATATCAATCTGATTAGGTCAGGAATCCTATTTTCCTAAGTATCAACCCTGTTTGTCAATATTTGACATTGGAGAAAACCCTTCCATAGATCCTTCCCAAGAATGACCCCAGCACCTGGCATACTCCACAATGACCTTGGATCTGGAGTGCTGCTGCCTCTCCCAAAGAGCTGGGCCCTACATGATTTCATAAATAACTTACCTTCCATAAAGTTATCTCAAAAGCCAAATTCCTATGTGTGTGTGAAATCGTACAACCTAACCAGAGAAACCTAACTCCCTGAGAAAGGTGCCATCACGAAATGCCAAAGCCGTCAGTGTATGCAACTGCACTGCTGCGTCATCAAAGGACCCGCATGAGGCTGGTCTAGCTGGAGCCTCAAAGATAACGGATAGAAGCTAAAGCGCTGGGCGCCTGGGTGGCTCAGTTGGTTAAGCGACTGCCTTCGGCTCAGGTCATGATCCTGGAGTCCCTGGATCGAGTCCCGCATCGGGCTCCCTGCTCGGCAGGGGGTCTGCTTCTCTCTCTGACCCTCCTCTCTCTCATGCTCTCTCTCTCAATAAATAAATAAAAATCTTTAATAAAAAAAAAAAAAAAAAAAAAGAAGCTAAAGCGCTAAGTTCAGCCCGATCGATTTGGAAGACGCCAGTCCTACATCATACCTAGACATTCTGATTCCAGAGAATGCTTTCTAGACTTCTTCACCGATGACTGATGCTAGTTCTAGTTTTTAGAAATTCCTCAACAATCAGAACAGGAAGATCTTTGACTTGGGTTACGTACCTTCTTCCATATCGTTCTCTTCAGACTCTGACCATAGTGCTACAGTAGTCCAGGTCAGTTCCCAATTTCAAATATTCCACCCCACTGGCTCACAAGCACCATGTTGCAGCATCCAAAGACCCACACCTTCCAAGAATGGTCATATACCCAAAAGTGGCACACAAGTCAGATGTGTCTTGTGTTTGCATCATTGTTATGCTAGCTCTCATTTGGGAAAATAAAACTCCTAGGTTGGACTTCTCTAATTTGTGACTATTTAGAAGGCAACTAGACCAGATTTCCCTCTGCTCTTAACTGCTTTCTTCAGGGAAGAGAATTAAATGTGGAGAGAATTGTTCAAAACAATCCATTCAGCATTTCAGAATCATTCATACATATAAACTCAATCATTAATTACAAGCCCTTGCATGTGATTCAATCAGGATGCCCAAGGACCTCACTGGGACAATATTCTGCCCTGGCATTTCTTTGAAATTAGTAGATAATCACATTATTTGATTAATTCACATAGCTTTTTCCCATTATCTAAATTAGAATTAGAACAATTTTACTGTAGCAAGGCAACTGGGCATTAGGTTAACTTACACTGCTGTGTCCACGGTCACTGACAAATAATCCTGCAAACATTTATACACTACTTTTCACAGTCATTACTTCAATAGTTAGCATTTAACTTATAAGGAAACTGAAGTAACTAGAGTCAAGAGACTGATGAGCTTCAGACAGTTGACTTTCGGGCTACCCGGCACCTAGGCTCAGAGACTCACAGCGGGAGAGCCTGCACGTACAGAGTTCAGCAGCGTGTGGAACCTCTGCCCCCACGGGAGTCGTGAAGCCCTAAAGGCGCCACCCTATACGGCCAACTAGCGGGGCCAGGCCTTTGGTGTAGTTGTACCTCGTACCTGTGCCAGCGCCCCAGATCCGAAGGTCCGGTCTCCAGCCATAAGGTCTCCCTGAAATGAAGACATGGTAGCAGAAGGGGCTGTATAGTTTGAAAAAAATGAATTTGTAAAAAAGCCAGAAGTCTGGGACCGCGAGGAATTGAGGCTGCTTGTGTCCAGGTCATCCTCAGAGCCCAGCCCATGGTGGCAGAGTACCAAATCTACCAAGTCTTCTTTCTCTCGACAGGTATCAGTTGGGATATTTCGAAGAATGAGATATTGCCGGAGATCCTTGACTTTTAGTCGCATTAACTGAGGGCGCTGAAAGGCCGTCTCTTGTAGTAGGTGACACGTGGAACATCTGCGGAGATTTTCTTGTAAGACTGAACAAACGGAGCAAAAATCCTTCTTGCAGTCACAACATACATGCTAAAGAAACAAAGAAAAGAAGCAGCTAATGATAGCCAGATATAGGCCACTGTGAAAGCACTCCTATTCTTTTTGCCTTCTATTAAAATTCAATTTTAGTTCTTATGAAGTCTTCCGTGGCACCTGACTACTCTCACAGCCACCTTCGGGTTCCAAAAGCCATGAAAATCAAAACTCTCACTGCTGAGGCAGTTTGGAGTCACCGAAGTTCAAATACTTTAAGAAAAACATACACTCTTGTGCTAATGAATTAAAACCTTTCCACCCCTTGGTGCAAACATGTAATTAGCAGAACAGAGATGACTTGAACCACGTGGAGCAGAAAGCACAAACTCTTCCTACTCTTTTCCTATGTGAACAATTTCCCCACTTCAAGAGAAGCTGAAGCTGGCGGGGGGGGGGGGGGGAGAACACAGAGAGGGAAAGAGAAAGCAAATTCTCTCTCAAGGTCATTCAAAGCAAATAGAGGATCTCACTATTATAGTAATCTGTATCCTACCAAGCCTTAATCACACGGAAAGCCATTGCACTAGCAAAGCTTAAAGGAGACACTAAGATGCGTCCTTTCTGCTTGCTGCATTGTTCAAAAGCTAACACCTTGTTCCTGACATATTTTGGAGGACTGAACTGATGATCAAAGACTGACATGGCCTCACAATATGAATGGTTCTCAGAAAAAAATGACTTTCTGTCTTAGAGAAAGTAACTGTCTTAGCCCAAGTGTTTTATGCTGAATCTCTACACATTGGTTATCTTATCAAAATTTCTTCACGCGTTAAGAATGTGGGTAGGGGGCGGGGCGCCTGGGTGGCTCAGTTGGTTAAGCGACTGCCTTCGGCTCAGGTCATGATCCTGGAGTCCTGGGATCAAGTCCCGCATCGGGCTCCCCGCTCAGCGGGGAGTCTGCTTCTCCCTCTGACCCTCCCCCCTCTCGTGTGCTCTCTCTCTCTCTCTCATTCTCTCTCTCTCAAATAAATAAATAAAATCTTAAAAAAAAGAATGTGGGTAGGGGGCACCTGGGTGGCTCAGTTGGTTAAGCGTCTGCCTTCGGCTCAGGTCATGATCCCAGAGTCCTGGGATCTAGTCCCACATCCAGCTCCTCACTCAGCAGGGAGCCTGCTTCTCCCTCTGCCTGCCACTCCCCCTGCTTGTGCTCTGTCAAATAAATAAGTAAAATCTTAAAAAAAAAAAAAAAAAGAATGTGGGTAGAGATACATTTTTTGAAACGAAGTCAGTTATAGTAAATCATCTCTGAACAAAACTGCAAACTAATTAAATCTCTTGCTCCAGAACATAAGCATAATCAGGAAGAATCGAAGTAGAAAGAGCTCAAAGGCAAGATGCCTGAGCAACATGAGAACAACACCTTGTCAGAAAACTTGAGCAGTAATATAGTCCCTTCAATGGAGTACTTTTTAAAAAAGGTTTTATTTATTTATTTGAGAGAGAAAAAGAACATGAGTGGGGGGGGGGAAGGGCAGAGGAAGAGAGAGCAGCAGACTCCCCACTGAGCAGGAAGCCCAATGTGGGGCTCGATCTTAGGACCCCGGAGATCACGACCCAAGCTGAAGGCAGACACCTAACCAACTGAGCCACCCATGCACCCCCAACTGAGTACTTTTCTGAATAGGAAATGGTTAATAAGGATTTTTGGTAATTTTCTTTTCTTTTTTTTTTTAAGTTTTATTTATTTATTTGGCAGAGAGAGTGCAAGTAGGCAGAGCAGTAGAGGGAGAGGGAGAAGCAGACCCCCCAATGAACAGGGAGCCGGATGCGGGGCTCGATCCCAGGACCCTGGGATCATGACCTGAGCCGAAGGCAGAGGCTTAACCAACTGAGCCACCCAGGCGCCCCAGGATTTTTGGTAATTTTAATAAAAAGAAATGATTCATTAGCATTCAACATATAATCAAGAAATGTATCTTTTGTATAGAACATTTCATCCAACTCACCTTCTTTCTAAAGACTGAAAATGAAAGTCCACAGGCTTTGCAAACTATGTTAGGCCCTTCCGTAGGTGCTGGTGGATAAGTGGAAAAATCAGAGTTTGGTGCAAATCTGAATGGACCGGTACCTCCTGCAAATCCTGACTGCTGGCCCCGGACAGCTCCAGTTCCCATGACTTCATTCAGCAGCCCACAGCATGAAGCCCACATAGACGTGGCACCCGCCTAGAAAGGAAAACAAATAAAGACCACAGTTTAAAGCTGAGTGGAACCTGGGCTCTCTGCAAACTTCAGGGAATGCCATTCTGGAGAGGTACATTTGCCCTAAATAACTCTGAGATTATTCTTCTGAGGAATAAAACTGATATATAAAGAATTTTAGGTGTACATTACAATTCGATTTTGTATACGCTTCAAAGTGATCACAAATCTAGTTCCCATCCATCACCATACAATTGAGCCCCTTCACCCATTTCACCCCTCCTCTTATCCCTTTCCCCTCCAGTAACCAGGAATCTGTTTTATGAGTTTGTTCATTTTTTTTTTTAATTCCACATATAAGTAAAATCATATAGTATTTGTCTCTCTTTGCCGAACTTACTGCACTTAGCATAATTCCCTCAAGGTCCATCTGTGTTGTTACAAATGGCAAGATTTCCTTCTTTTTGATGGCTGGGTAGTATTCCATTGTATGCACCTACCACCTCTTCTTTATCCATTCACCCACCAAGGGACACTTAGGTTTTCATATCTTGATTATTGTGAATAATGCTGCAGTGAACATGGAGGATGCATAGATCTTTTTGAATTAGTGTTTTCATATTCTTCAAATAAATACCCGAAGTGGAATAGCTGGATTATGGTAGTTCCATTTTTAATTTTTCAAGGACCCTCCATACTGTTTTCCACAGTGGCTATACTAACTTACGTTCCCACCAACAGTGTACAAGGGTTCCCTTTCTGCCACATCCTCACCAACACATTATTTCTTGTCTTTTTTATAATAGCCATTCTAGTAAGTGTGAGAGGATATCTCACTGTGGTTTTGAGAGATTATTCTTGGAAGCATCAAAAGTTTAAGCTCTTTGGAAAGAGATAATTTTCTGGTATTTTCAAAGAATATTTGGCGATGGGGAAACTTGCGACATCATTAAACAAAAGGAAAAGATACAATATGAACCCAATTTTTGTAAAAAAAAGAAAAAAATCCACATACACTGAAACAGAGATACATGTGTGTGCACGCAAAGAAAAATGACTGGATGGACGTACACGTTGTACAACATGTGACATATGCTTACACCAAAATAGCTGTTGGTTGTTTATCTGAAATTCAAACTTGACTGAGCACCCTCTATTCTATCTGGCACCTTCACCTGGTGACTGTACTAGACAGCGCAGTTCTACAGGTTAAGGAAGATTTTTCCCAGCTATCATTTAGCAAACCAAATATAAACTCAAATTACTTAATTTCATTAAACTTCTGTTCTCTCATGTGTAGCCATGCATAATAAACTACGGCATATATAAATTTTATTTTGAAAAAATGATTGGGAAAACATCAAAATGCCAACTGAAGCTCTAGGGTTTTAATATAACTTGTATAAATCTATTTTCTTTCTACTTTCCAAGCTCTTTATAAATATACTACTTTGACATTAAAAATAAATTTTTTTTTTTTAAGATTTTATTTATTTGCGAGAGAGACAATGAGAGACAGAGAGCATGAGAGGGAGGAAGGTCAGAGGGAGAAGCAGACTCCCTGCCGAGCAGGGAGCCCGATGCGGGACTCGATCCCGGGACTCCAGGATCATGACCTGAGCCGAAGGCAGTCGCTTAACCAACTGAGCCACCCAGGCGCCCCAAAAATATATTTTTAAAAAGCAGTGATCCTATCTTTTCAAAATGAGAACACTAAACACAATTTCTGATGACTGGATAACCATAATGACCTTCCAGGGCAGAAGGGCTATTTGTCACTCCACTAAATGGCCTGAAATTAATGTATTGCCTTTGGTTTTTTTTCTCCTGTCTCTTCCCTGTGAGGCACCACTGCTCACATTATACTCACCTCCAGCAACCTGTCTCCTTTTTTACTGCAGACTCAGAAACCTGATAACCAAGCTGGTCAGAGTATATATGAAAATATATTTTCAATGAGCACTCAAGGTACTTTCCCATGCAAAAGTATAAAAGCTATAGTGTTTGGAACCAGTGAGCTTTTACCCCTTGTCCTAATTCTTAAGCACATTCTAGACTCTAGATAATGTGATAGATAATGGGAGTCCAGGTAGGTGAGATGTGATTAGTTAAAATGGCAGCACAGTTCCGTATTTTATTATCTAACTCTATCAAATATTTACTATTTGTCCAACACTCTTTAAAAAAATTTTTAAAACAACCTTAAAAGGCTATTTAGAATGCTATAGAAGAATCATGGTATTCTTGCTATTTCCCACACGTAATATGCTATATTAAATACAGGGAAAGGAGAAGGTAAAGCAATAAGAAACCACAATACAGTGTTCAAACAGTCTCAAGTTTCAGGGTCACTGACTTGAGTATTATATAGCTTCATACCCTATAATTCTAGAGAAACAGTGATGCCTTTAAAAGTCAGGTTGAACTATAATTAATAGTTCATACCTTTAAATAAATATATACCTCAGACTCTAGAGCCATGATATGTTTAAACATAAAAGCATGAAAATCCAGATTAAGTTCATTTAAAGTGCGTGTTCTTTTTTGTGGTGAGCACAGCATAACTTATAGAGGTGTCAGTCATTATCTTATACACCTGAAGCTAAGGTAACATCGTATGTCAACTATACTTCAATAAAAATTTTTAAAATTAATTTTTAAAAAAGTATTCTTTTAGCGAAAGATTCATCCTCAGTGCTTTAAACAATGAGCTCTTGGAGGGCCTGGCTCACTCAGTGGAGCATGTGACTCTGGATCTCAGAGTCATAAGTTTGATACCCGCATTGGGCGTAGAGATTACTTAAAAAAAAAAAAAGTGAGCTCTTAAAACTGAAAATGTTTTTAAAAATTCAGTTTGTGGGGGTGGCTCAGTAGGTTAAGCATCTGCCTTTGGCTCAGGTCATGATCCCGGAGTCCTGGGATGGAGCCCTGCCTCCATCAGACTCCCTGCTCAGCCAGGAGCCTGCTTCTCCCTCTCCCTCTGCCCCTTCCCCTCCTTGCGCTTACACTCTCTCATTCACTCTCTCAAATAAAATCTTTAAAGAATAAAATAAAATAAAAATTCAATTTGCATTACACCTGAAACTAATATAACACTGTGTTACTTATACTGGAATTAAAAATAAATGTTTTTCAAGTTTGCGGTTGGGGGAAAAAAATTCAACTTGTACATATCATTTTCAGGGGCGAAATACCTCAATTGCAGAAAGTACCACTGGGATAAACTCTTCTTCATTCCAAGAGTTTAAAGTAGTAGTTTTTGGTGAGCTTCAGCTTCCTGCTGGCCTGGGTACTAAACAGTTAAACAGCCGTGTCGGCTTTTATCCCCTTTCTGATTCCCAGTGACGCTGCCTCCCCAACTCAACTGAAAGTTCCTTGTGAACACAACTCCCTTTTTCTACAGCATCTAGCTCCACCACCATTACTGGTAAGAAAAGAACTGTGTAGGGGCGCCTGGGTGGCTCAGTTGGTTAAGCGACTGCCTTCGGCTCAGGTCATGATCCTAGAGTCCCGCGATCGAGTCCCGCATCGGGCTCCCTGCTCGGCAGGGAGTCTGCTTCTCCCTCTGACCCTCCTCCCTCTCATGCTCTCTGTCTCTCATTCTCTGTCTCAAATAAATAAATAAAATCTTTAAAAAAAAAAGAAAAGAACTGTGTAACAGGTTTCTTTATATTACCTCTTTCCACACACCGTAACATCAAATTTTTCGTGCTGCCTAGAAAGATCCACTTGTAACTAGTTGAGAAAGTATTAAAGGTAAAAAGGATTCTGACCTAGCAGGCATGAATTCTCAAATGATACTCCTTCTTACAAGCACCACTGTCACAGTTCGTTCTCCCAGAAAGCAGTTTTACAATGAGAGTTAAGGAAGAATATACATTTCAAACTCTATTAATGAGTATAATCATTAAAATTCTAAGCTGAAAATATTCACAGCTCTAGTGAAGGGAAAAGAATTTACTTTGGGAAAACAGGTAGAATCTCTATGCAGGCATCAATATAGGAGAGTAACAATTTCATCCCATTCCTCGTTTCTATAAAGGGGAGGGAATTTCCTCTTCATTCCCCAGAAGGGAAAACAATGAAAAGAACACTCCTATCTTCTTTTGGCCATCTCATTACAAAATAAAAAACAAAGCTCAAGCCAACCACCGAAGTGTTGTCCCAGGCAAAAATATGTTGCTGCAACCTAATATTTGGCATAACTCAGCCAAAGACCGTAGCAAAGGGAAAGAGGAAACACAGAAAAGATCTAGGCCTCAGCTTCATTAGGTCTGTAAACTTAAGACAAAACCTCCCAATAAGAGAATACTCTGATCACACTCGAGAGTAAACCTACCTACATATACTGTTACCCTCTAATGATAGCATTTGCAACACTCCAGCCTTCTTCAAAGTTCAGAAATTTGAAATCGTGGAAGCCCCAGTCACTAGTTTTATTTGAAGTACCTTTCTTTTGCATCCAGCATATTTTTTAAAAATTAATTTCCATTTCCCCCTTAAGCCCCATGTTTTCTGGCACACCAGTGCTGAAATGAAGGTGATTTCTTTAGTGCTTCGACATCTATGACTTCTTGGGAGCAGGTGTTTTCAGTCTTGTATCACAAAGGCTACTGCCAAGGTCTCTTGATAGGAAATTGCACAGGCATGTTAAGTGGCCCAGAAAGTCGTGGCTGGACTCAACAAGGGGGCCTTAAAAAATCCTGAGGCCTGGGTCCCACCCCAGAAATTCTGACTTAACTGGTCTGGGGTATAACCTGAGGCATCAGAATTTTTTTTTTTTTTAAAGATTTTATTTATTTATTTGAGACAGAGAGAATGAGATACAGAGAGCATGAGAGGGAGGAGGGTCAGAGGGAGAAGCAGACTCCCTGCCGAGCAGGGAGCCCGATGCGGGACTCGATCCCGGGACTCCAGGATCATGACCTGAGCCGAAGGCAGTCGCTTAACCAACTGAGCCACCCAGGGGCCCCTGGGGCATCAGAATTTTTTTTTTTTTTTTTTTTTTAAGTAATCTCCACCCCCAACGTGGGGCTTGAACTCATGGCCCAGGGACCAAGAGTCACATGTTCCAGCAACTGAGGCAGCCAGGTGCCCCTGGAATTTTTTTTAAAGTTCCCCACGTGGGGCTCCTGGGTGGCTCAGTTGTTAAGTGTCTGCCTTGGGCTCAGATCATGATTCCAGGGTCCTGGGATCGAGCCCCGCATTGGGCTCCCTGCTCAGCGGGAAGCCTGCTTCTCCCTCTCCCACTCCCCCTGCTTGTGTTCCCTCTCTCGCTGTGCATGTCTCTGTCAAATAAATAAAATCTTGAAATAAATAAATAAATAAATAAATAAATAAAGGTCCCCACGTGATTTGAATTACAGTGGAGGCTAACGGGTTAACAGCGGCTTGGTTTAGGTGCTCTCTTCTTCCTGCCTACAAGGTTTTAGCTGGAAAACCACTCAGCGGAGTGCTGATGAGAAGGGGCTATGGTTACTTCTGAAGCCTGTACCTCTCTCCAAGACCAAGACATTAGCCAAACACTCCTCACAACCTGTGGACGATTTTCCCCCATAGAAGTGGGTCATGTCTCTAGGGTTTCTTCTCCCTCTATGGTCTCCCCTAATCCCTTCAGGAAGGCTTGGCTGAGTTTTTAACAATCTCATCTGATTCTTAAATTAGTTCCTTTCTATATATTGGCCCAGAATTTTTGCTGAAATTGGTGCCTTCCTTCATTTTTAATTTATTCCCTCATTTTATTTACTCTTTGTTTTCTGGCCCTAACTTTTTATTTCCCAACTTATTCCTCTACATGTTTTGTGTGAAATCTCCAGTACTAGGAGAAAGGCAGTGATTTTTGGGACAAAAACCACCATTGTTCAAACTATTTTTGTCCTTCACCTCCAAGTTGAAGAATCCACTCAGAAGATGATCTCCCCAGCCCTGGCTGGGCTCCATCTCCTTGCCTCCCCTTTAGTAGGTTTCATCTTCCAGCACTTTCCCGTAAAGTCCCAACTTCCTAATTTTTTTTTTTTTAAGATTTTATTTATTTATTTGACAGAGACACAGCGAGAGAGGGAACACAAGCAGGGGGAGCGGGAGAGGGAGAAGCAGGCTTCCCGCGGAGCAGGGAGCCCGACGCGGGGCTCGATCCCAGGACCCTGGGACCATGACCTGAGCCCAAGGCAGACACTTAACAACTGAGGCAGCCAGGCGCCCCACCCTCAGGGTACAGGCATCCCTACCTCACAACCATCACCTTGACATTCAATTAATAATGCTTGAAGCGTCCTATACCAATCTTTCCCCTCTCAACTCTGTCCAAATTGTTACTACTTGACATGACAGTCCCAATTTTCAAGTAACAGAATCTATAAAAGCAATTATGGAACTATTTCAGAGAGCACTGTCCCAACAGTTTACTGAATGTGGGCTCTTGAAGGGGGTGTGGAAAGGGAACATGTTAGCTGATCTTCTGAGCTCTTGACTCTGCCTTTATTTCCTTGGAGCCCAGTTACCCTATCTTGTAAGGTAATAGCCAAAAAGCTTCCCCCTTTTGCATCTTTCCTTGAAAAGCTTTAGAGACCCAGGTTCATGTTCTTTCCCTCTGTCTTCCCTATCCTTTAAGATCTTCCACCAGTTTAAGCAGCCTGCATTCCCTTGTCTTTTACTCACTCTCTGTTCACCTTCTGGTGGTAAGATTGAAACATATTTTCCATATTTCCATATATTCCAAACATATTTTCCAAACATATTTTCTGAGCAAACCTAATTCCTAGACAGTACACAAGGCACAGCCCTTTGGCTCCTAAATTTGCAATAAACTGAGTTGTTGCTCTGCCCTGGTTCCAAGCACAAGATGAATGGTGACCCTTGCATGCTTATAAAAATTAAAAAAAGAAGAAAAAAAAAAAGCTACCCTCCGATGAGTAAGGCCAAAGTCTGGATCTCTGAAAACTATAGCTATGATCTGGGCTTATGTGACTAACAATTCCAAATCCTACTTGGGACCATGGCTGAGAGGACTCTACAGGCTAAACCCCATGAATCTAAGAGGTTGGAAGGAACACTCTGTAAGGATGGCTACATTTCCTCACTTGACCATAAATGTAGTTCAAAAATGGAGAATAACCGAGTAAGGCACCTATCTACCCATGCCTGGCACAAAGCTAACTCAGGGAATTTAGCTGTGTTTGCAGTTTATTTTCTACCCACCAATGACTAGTGAAAAATGATTTTCATAATAATCTAATCCCTTTCCTACATACCGCCTTAGGCCAAAATTGCTCCTCAATAATCATGGGACATGGCCTGCCTGGCTTGTATTAGCTAAGAACAAGGTATCACATTAAACACATACATGGCCCATGGTAAAAAACCAATTCTAAAGCCTCCTGTCCAGACTGGCCCAGACACCTAGATCTCCTCATGTTATTCTGGTATCCAAAGCCAGTGCACCAAGATTTTAGGGGGGCCGTAACTACCTTTTCCACTCCCAATTTGAAATTAAGAAATAATACAAACAGTAAATATTTGCTTTTTTTACTTATACCAATTTGAAAGCATGCCTTTAGGTCTGTAGCCCATCGGTCTTGATAATAGACCAGTGACCAGCAAAGCTGACCAATAGCAGCTTACCACCTAGTTGACCATAATGCTATCACCCCACAGGAAGACAGATCTGAGAAGGTCCCAGAAAGTGCTGTTTGGCTCCTCTGCTAAAACTCACCAACATAAACGTTCCTCTTCTTTCTCTGGTAGCATAAAGTGTTTGTCCTGTATTGTTTCTTCCTAGAGGATGAATTAGAAAGTCTCTCCCCTCTGTAGGAATACAAAGGAGGCAAGGGGAGTGCACCCACAAACCTAAACAATTTGCATGCGAGTGGGACTGAGTTTCCACTGCTATGACATTTATTTCCATGATACACCACCAATATTACAAGCACTCTCTCAGATTCCTCAGTCAGATTCACACAACATAAGTCCATTCTGAATCACCATTCCAGTCAACAAAAGCAAGAGGAAATGTGTTGTTTCTTTGCAAGAGCAATAACCCAGCATCATTCTGGCACAGTGCCAGTTTTCAAATGGCCTCAAGTTTCAACCATCTTTGAGAGTGTGTGTGTGTGTGTTTCAGAATCCCTGTGGGTGGGGGGATAATTCCAAAATGCTCAATTAAAAAATTTTGCTACAAATTTTGAATCCTATTCTAAACCACATCCGGATGTGATCCTTTCTAATGATTCCACCAAGTATTATAGTCACCAGGCAAACTAGAATGAATAACAAGAAAAGCCATGCCGGGGCGCCCGGGTGGCTAAGTCGTTAACCATCTGCCTTCGGCTCAGGTCATGATCCCAGGGTCCTGGGATCCAGCCCCGTGTTGGGCTCTCTGCTCAGGGGGAGCCTCCCTCTGCTTGTGTGCTTGCGTGCGCACGCATACTCTCTCTCTCAAAAATGGATAAACAAATCTTAAAAAAAAAAAAAGCCATGCTGGTTTCCATGAAGATTAAATAACAATCAATGAGAAAGCTGATGGATTTGAAAACAGCAGAAAACTAATGATCATATTCTAAATCATTTGCCTTTTTTTTAAGTAAGCTCTACACCCAACATGGGGTTTGAACTCACAACTCTAAGAGTCACATGCTCTACCAACTGAGCCAGCCAGGTGCCCCTCTATCATTTCTGTTGATTAAAATAGGTAAAGAGCAGGCGTCTGGGTGGCTCAGATGGTTGGGTGACTGCCTTCGGCTCAGGTCATGATCCCCGAGTCCTGGGATAGAGTCCCACATCAGGCTCCCGGCTCAGCGGGGAGCCTGCTTCTCCCTCTGACCCTGTCCCCTCTCATTGCTGTTTCTCTCTCTCTCTCGCTCTCTAATAAATAAATAAATAAAATCTTAAAAAAAAAGAAAATAGGTAGAGCAATAATAATGCCACCTCCTAAGAGTTGCTTGCCATAACTCTAAATTAAATATAATACTGTATACAGTTACATTAAAGAAAAACCTCCAAATTTCAAATTCAAGAATATTAATTTTCTTGGATGTTGTATGAAGCTAACTAGGACCAGGCAGGAATTCAGTTCTTCCACTAATGAAAGCTTCCTTGGAGAATTCACTCACCATAGGTGTTATTTTCAACTCCAAACAACTTTGTTTGCTAAAACTCAATGTCCTTGTGTTAAACAACATGAAAAGATGTTTCAAACCTTAGAATCAGTGATGTAAAAGAATAAGTTTTACAGTTTAAATTTCAATTAGGTTAAACTTTCCTGAGGTGCCTGGGTGGCTCGGTCATTGGGCATCTGCCTTCGGCTCGGGTCATGGTCCCGGGGTCCTGGGATCGAGTCCCACATCGGGCTCCCTGCTCGGCAGGAAGCCTGCTTCTCCCTCTCCCATTCCCCCTGCTTGTGTTCCTACTCTCGCTATCTCTCTCTCTGTCAAATAAATAAATAAAATCTTAAAAAAAAAAAAAAAAACTTTCCTACAGAACTTAGAACTAGCAGAAGTAACTAAGCAAAGCAGAAGAAACAGCTGAGAAGTTGAGATAATTATCAAAAATCTTTAACTTATTCAGAGCCACTTGAGCATATGCTCCTTAAAATGTGAAAGGATTTTATTGAAACTGCTGCTTCAACTGAAATAAAATTTGCAAGAAACTACCTTTTAAATTACCAAATAATCAGACCATATACCACAAAGGAGGAAATTCTACATCCTAAATTCTTTCTCTCATACAATTTGGACATTAAGCAGGCTGCAAAAACAGATGCTGGTCTTAAAAATGCGTATTTTTAGGTAAGAAATTTGGCCAAACTGATGGATGGATTTTTACAGTAAGGTTTTCTGGAGATCATAAATGTTACCTTCCTCATATTTGGGTTTTGTTTTCTTTCTTTCTTTCTTTTTTAATATTATACTTGATCCTTAGCACCATTCCTCCACCTTTCAGAGAAGAAAAACAAAAAGGAAATTATATCCAACAGATTACTTTCTCCTTAATTTCTCATTTTGAGCTTGAAAGAATGAACATGATTAGTACAATCAGGGGTGAGATCAATATAAATACGGAAAAACAGGAAGGAGGATTAAATCAATATAGGACACCAACTTGGATTTTTAAACCCCTTAGGGGGAATTAATTAAATGCTACTCTAAGGTCAAAGTTACTTGAGTCTTTGAGAGGTAAAACTTACTTCAAAACATCAGTTTCTAAACAAACAAGTTAAAGGAAGAAAGTAAATACCCATTCCACACATATTAAAATCAGCTACTCCTGGGTTTGAATGAAGATGTACTTTTCTGATTGTTTAACTCTCAAAAGTAATTTTAATTCCCCTGAAAGAAGTACTTGCTTCAATGAACATTCACGTGTTAGGATTCCATGGCATCAGGAATCACTGGCCCTGCCCAGAAATCTACAGATGAGCATTGTTCACAATTTCAATTTTAAACGAAGTTAAATAATAAACAATAGCCCAAATCCTGTATTTCAGGAATCCACTTCCCATAAAAACATAAATGAAAAGCACCTATCTTCATAACAGTCCTTTTGCACAGACTGATGTCCATTTAGGTCTGCCTTTTCACTTCATGAAGCATGTATCTTTTCTACTTTTTCAACTACCACCAAACTTTGTTTCTAAAATGTCAAGTCAGAAAGCAGTGTCTTCCACTTAAATTGATTTTAAAGAACTTGATTAAAAATTTCAACACTGGGGATGCTTGGGCAGTTCCGTTAAGCGTCTGCCTTCAGCTCAGGTCATGATCCCAGGGTTCCTTGGGAACCTCACAGGGGCTCCTTGCTCAGCAGGGAGTCTGCTTCTCCCTCTGCCTGCCACTCCCCCGCTTGCGCTCTCTGACAAATAAATAAATGAAATCCTTAAAAAAAATTTTATTAAAAAAAAAATCCAGCACCATACCTGTCCCTACTTCTCTCCTTCTAAATCTAGTTCATTGACAGGTGACAAATTTAATACTAATCACGATTTTGACATTCTTTAAGGCTATATACGTATATATGTATATTTGTATTTGTGCGTGTGTATATATGTATGTATATAAAGATCCCTGTTTTGTTTCTGAATCTTAACACACCAAGATGATGGTTTGCAGCAAAGAAAGCTAGTTTTAGATATTTTTATATCTAATATCTTCATACTTTAACACACAGTTCAAAAAGTTTCCTATTTCCAAAAATCCTCCTTGTTTCCTAAGGCCAGAAATATCCTTTCTTGCTCCTGAGCATTTTGTTTTTGATACCTTACATCATATTCTGCTTTTTAATGTGGTTACCTGAGAATGTCTTTTCTCTTGATTGGCAAACTCCTAAAAGGTGGGATTGCATTTTCAATTACTCCAACTCAGCAAGTCTCCCTCTTCCTAACACATAGGAAACGTTCATGAAAATATTTGCTGAATTTCTCTAGCCACTTTACACTCCCTATCAATCTTCCACAGCAAATTTTTGAGGCTTTGTGAGGGTACAGTTTTAAGCTAGCAATTCACTCTGTTATTTCCCTTACCCACAACAAGCACGCCTCTTCAGAGGGATTAATGAAACCGTCTAGGTCTGAAAGAGTATCACCTTATGACTCATCCCACTTGGTTTGAGTTCAACAAATGAATCAATACCTGAACTGATTGTCCTACACAGAGCTCTTTAGAACTCTGAGATCAAGTTGAGAAAATCAGCTCCCAAAAGTAGGCCAGAATCTTCCCCCTTCCCCCTTTTCTTAAACTTCTCACTCACTGATGCTCCCACGCTCTCACACCCACCCTGAAAAACTCAAGCTGTCAAATTACTTGCTGCGTACCTAGTGGCGATGGAGACACATCTAGTTTGCTAGCGCTCTAGGTCACGGCCCCAGTAATAAGCCTACGAAGAAATCCTTCAGAAGGGTGGGATCCCCGCCTGAAGGCATTTTTAACCTGTTAGCCTAGCCCCAGCCTCACGACTCTCCGCACTACTCTTCTTCCCTTCGTCCTGCAGTCTCCGTCCTGCGACAGTCCCATAGTGTTCCCGACATTTGGGTTAGTTCAAGGACTCGGGGCGGGAGAGGGCACGCTGTGGGCAAAGGCATGGAGGGCTGAGGCGGGAACTAGGGGGTCTGCCTCAGGCCCCCGAGGAAGCGGACAGGGCCAGGAGCAAAGACCGGCCCACCAGGCTTGAGCGCGGGGGGCGCCCGGCCTCTCCCCCCTCTCTCAGGCTCGCTGAAGGGAGGCGCTGTGGGAGCTGGAGAGGTCCCGGAGCCCAGGATCTCCGCTGTGGGCCGGTCAGGGCCCGGACGCCGGCCCGGGACGTCCCCCAGCGGAGCTCTCCGAGGTGCCGGCGGGGTGAACCGCTGAGGCTAAAGGAAGGCACTTCAGGCACCCCGGCCAGTTAGGAGAGGCGAGGAGGAACTGCCCGGCCCCACCGGCCCCTCACCTTCATGGCCGCGACCGCCGCGTCTCGGTCGGCTCTGCCGGAGAACTAAGAACCATAACAGCTCCTCGCACAGCCGCCCTCCTGCCTTCTGGGCGGCGATTACGGCGCCTCTCGCGGCGACCGAGCGTCCCGACGTAGGGGCGTAGTCACGCCCGCCTCTCGCCCCCGGGAAGAGCGCCGAGCGGCGGCCGCGTCGGCCAATCCGAAGCCAACGCTCTGGGGGCTGGTCACCAGAGCCAATGAAGTGGCGGGAACGGGGCGGGGCCTCTGGCCTGCCGGGTAGGCGGAGGAAGACTCCATTCCGTCCAGACCGGAGACGGGCGGGTCTGGGCGTGGCTGGAGGCGCCCGCTGGGACTAATATCTTGGTTGGGTCGCTGAAATAGGAGTCAGCGTTCCCTGAGGAACCTGTATGGTTGAGATTTAGCTTTGGGGCTAGGTGGTCAAGTTTCCAGGGCAGTGAAGGCAGGAAGGGGCGTGGTAAATTTGAAAAGGCCGGTTGGTTTGAAGGGCTTTTTTTTTTTTTTTTTTAAATAGCCGTCGGAACAGGGCCTCGGATTTCCTCCCGAGATGTTCAAGCCGCTCACACTGGGTAATGATCTTAGGTCTCCCCTCTGGAGGGTCGGGTGAGCAGCGGCAAGCTGCGCACTCTAAGACACGGCCCTAATAATAAGGTTTTATTGAAAACGCTTAAGCCAAACGGTTCTCAAATCCCAGCTGCTCTTTCAGAGCGACATTCAAAATAACCAAATACTCTAATACAATGAGGGGATTCGGATGAGCCCTTGGAATTGACTTTATGTGAACAGAGAAAATTGAAGGTTGTAAATACCGATTTCTTCAACCCGACTGGATGACACTCTGTTGGTTTTCCTATACTTCCTCTCCCCTCTTAAATCCACCAGTATTTAAAGAAAGAGACATGAAGATGGCAATTCACTCACCTCTCATAGGACCTAACACTGTTCTTTTAAATATATTGGTTTATATGCACTATGTCAGATGAAATAAAACAAAGGCACTCCGCTTCCTTAGGCTGCAAGAATACTTATTTTTTAGGTTATATTTTAGCGTACTTAATGTTTAACTTCTTACCCAGTATAGTTCTGAATTTTCTTTGGAAAAAAAAATGCAAAGAAAGCCTTTCATTCACCATGTCAGAGCAGTAGCTGAGCTTCATTGGAAAAGAGAGTATCAATTTATTCTTCTAATAATCTAGGCACAAAGACACTCAATAAAAACTTGCTGGTGGTACAAAGCCATAATTTTCCTCCTAAGAAAGGAAGCTGGCAGGCCTACCTCAAAGTTAACGAATAAGCACCTGAAAAGATACTCAACTTCATTAGCCATTAGGGAAATGCAAATCAAAACCACAAAGAGATACCACTTCACACCCACTGGGATGGCTAAAATCAAAGAGATAATAGTGTTGTGAGGATGTGGAGAAATTGGAACCTT
Organism: Neomonachus schauinslandi; assembly: GCF_002201575.2. Taxonomy (NCBI): domain Eukaryota; kingdom Metazoa; phylum Chordata; class Mammalia; order Carnivora; family Phocidae; genus Neomonachus; species Neomonachus schauinslandi. Next base: position 84,803,803 of record NC_058416.1, on the reverse strand, counting down.
AGTATATTGCTGGTGGGACTGCAAAATGGTGCAGCTTCTTTGGAAAACAATCTGGCAGTTCCTCAAAATGTTAAACATAGAATTACTATATGACCCAGCAATTCCAGTCCCATGTATAAACCCAGAAGAGATAAAAACATGTCCACAAAAATAACAACAACAAAAACCTCTTACACATGAATGTTCAGAGCGGCATAATCCTAATAGTCAAAAAGTGAAAACTCTTCTCCAGGGCGCCTGAGTGGCTCAGTCGTTAAGGGGCGTGGTAAATTTGAAAAGGCCGGTTGGTTTGAAGGGCTTTTTTTTTTTTTTTTTTAAATAGCCATCGGAACAGGGCCTCGGATTTCCTCCTGAGATGTTCAAGCCGCTCACACTGGGTAATGACCTTAGGTCTCCCCTCTGGAGGGTCGGGTGAGCAGCGGCTCAGGTCATGATCCCAGGGTCCTGGGATCAAGCCCTGCATCAGGCTCCCTCCTCAGTGGGAGGCCTGCTTCTCCCTCTCCCACTCCCCCTGCTTGTGTTCCCTCCCTCACTGTCTCTCTCTCTCTCTCTCTTGCTCTGTCAAATAAATAAATAAAATCTTTAGAAAATTTTTTTAGGGCGCCTGGGTGGCTCAGTTGGTTAAGCGATTGCCTTCGGCTCAGGTCATGATCCTGGAGTCCCAGGATCGAGGTCCCACATGGGGCTCCCTGCTCAGTGGGGAGTCTGCTTCTCCCTCTGACCCTCTCTCCTCTCATGCTCTCTCTCACTCTCTCTCTTAAATAAATAAAAATCTTAAAAAAAAATTTTTTTAAAGAATATTCCAATCCCAACATGGGGTTTGAACTCACAACGCTGAGATCAAGAGTTGCATGCTCTACTGACTCAGCCAGCCAGGCATACCTAAATTGTATTATTTAAATGAGTAAATCATATGGTACATGAATTAAACCTCAATAAAGCTTTAATAATAATAATAATAAAGATGTTGAGAAAAAAACACACCCAAAAAAGAGTTAATGCAACTGGAGAGTAGCCAGAGGAAGGCAATTAAAACAACTAAGGGTACACCTGAAACAAATATAACACTATGTTAACTATACTGGAATAAAAATAAAAATAAATGAAACACCAGCAACAACCAAGGGTAGAGAGAGATTTAAGTATTAGAGACCATTTTAAAACTTCAATTCTTCTTTTTTTTTTTAAGATTTTATTTATTTGACAGAGAGAGACACAGCGAGAGAGGGAACACAAGCAGGGGGAGTGAGAGAGGGAGAAGTGAGCCCAATGCGGGGCTCAATCCCAGGACCCTGGGACCATGACCTGAGCCGAAGGCAGTCACTTAACAACTGAGCTACCCAGGCGCCCCTTAAAACTTTAATTCTTGAGGAAGACTTATTCTGGGCTCCACACCCAGAACAGAGTCTGCTTGGGATTCTCTCTCCCCTTTCCTCTGCCCCTCCCCCAACGCATGCTCGCCTTTCTCTCTCTCTCTCTCTCTCAAAATAAATAAAATCTGGAAAAAAAAATCTTAAGGGAGTAAATAAGTGATTGTGAACTTGAGTTCACAATCTTTAAGTTGGGACCTCCTGAATCTTGAGAGACATTTTGTGCTTAAACATCATACTTTTTCAATAAAAGAGATACATTATATGATCAAAATTTTTTTCTTTGTTTCAAACTTTATATGACACCTTTCTTTCAATTGTGTACTAACCATACCAATGATGATTCAGGAAAATGTGGTCTGTTTGCTAACATAATCCTAACAGCCTAATACTTTGTATTTCGGGGTCAAAAAGTATTACCAAGATACATGGGGTAATTTATTGCATCTCAACTACTTGCTTAGGATGTAATTGGACTGTTATCCAAGTTGGGTGTTTTAATCCCTCAAAAAATATTTTATTGAATCACAATATGCTGTAAGTCAATAAAATAATTTCAAAACCTCTTTCAAATTCAAGAAGCAGCAAAGATTTTATTATCTACACTTTTTGAAGCTCCTGAATAATCGATTTCTTTAAACATCATGTGTATTCATAAGACAAAGCGTAGAAAGCTAGCTATTTTTATTCTAGCGATGGATTTACTCAAAGATAAAAAGTCACAGGGTGCCTGCATGGCGCAGTCAATTAAGCATCCGACTCTTGATTTTGGCTCAGGTCATAATCTCAGGGTCACGGGATCGGGCTCTGCACTCAGCACCAAGTCTACTTAAGTTTCTCCCTCTCCCTCTGTCCGTCTCCCCACTCCTGATCTCTCTCTATCAAATAAGTAAATAAATCTTTTTTAAAAAGATTTAAAAGATAAAAAGTCGGGCGCCTGGGTGGCTCAGATGGTTAAGCGTCTGCCTTCGGCTCAGGTCATGATCCCGGGGTCCTGGGATCGAGTCCCGCATCGGGCTCCCTGCTAGGCGGGGAGCCTGCTTCTCTCTCTGCCTCTGCCTCTCTCTCTTTCTCTCTGACTCTCATGAATAAATAAATAAAACATTAAAAAAAAAAAGATAAAAAGTCATGGAAGACCATGTGAGTCTTTTTGCAAAGTTGGTTAGCAACTTGCTACACCAAGCTATTTCTTATTTTGGAAAATTTCAAACATATATGAAGTAAATAGAAGAGTGTGATGAACTCCCATGTATCTATCACCCAGTTTTCACAGTTCTCTACCTTCTGCCATTGTCTCATATCCAGCACTTGCATCTCTCCACTCATGCCCCCCCCAATCAGAGTTAAGTCACCTCATTAGATTAGTGCATGACTCTAGTTGCCTAGATCTGAGCCAAATAAAAGTATCAGAGACTTGGATCTGGTTTGCTTGTTGTGTTTATTCTCGTCATCTTCACAAACATAACTGTTTTATCCAGTCAATGTAATCCATCTTCTTTGTGGCCACTGCTTAAATTTCATGACTTATAAGACCAAAGGGATTCTCTAATTATCCTCAATTAACTTGCATTTGCAAATACGGAGGATGTAGATAGGGCATAAAATCTACTAGCCGGTAGACCGAAAAAAGCATCTCGTTGTTGAAATGCTTAAGGCAGGTCTTATCTGAATCCCAGCTGTCTGATTGACTTCTGCTACAGTAAAAATAGTTTCAACAATACTTACTGCGTTTTAGGGAACTGTCTGTGCAGCCGGAGAGCAGATGGCTCCACAGAATCATTTTGTTTTGGACTCAGTCTCTTTTTGGAATTCTGCTGGTGAATTACTTTGCCAACTTGAACATATAACCCTCTTCTACCTTAAGTATCTCCATCTGTAAAATGGAGATGATGGTTATTAACAAGTCGCTTATGTCTTACACTTTGCTTAATGGTAGGAGAATCCTGATACCATAAGTGAAACAGAAACAGAACTTTAACTGTTTTCTAGAGAGGGAAACAAATCATGTGGGGCCATTGTATATCTCTCTAAAGTAAGTTGGAGCCCTTTGCAGGCTTTCCTTCTCCCCCTTGGTCCCCCTGAGTAGGCAGAAAGGGGACAGGGTTTTCTTTTCAAGCCTTGGGAAACTGAGACATGGAAGTGAGCCCTGTTGCCTGAGGCTTAGTGAGGCAGTGATGAAAATGGGAATAGCTGCCAAATCTTCTATCTCCAGCCCACTCTTACACTCACCTGTATTACTACTCTTCTAACAAAGACACAGACCTTGTAAAACTAGTTAATACTTGTACATTAGATCTGCATTCACATATAGCCTCTGTGGATATTATAAATGTTATACAGTATTGGGGAAATAATTCATCTACCACTGCAATGTGGAGTTGGTACAATTTCCCCTGGTATTGATATCTCATAACATTTGATGATATTAAGCACCCACTATGAGGTGCCGAGCACCAAAAAGAAGGACACACCTCTCCTCATGGAGCTTAAATGGTCATAATAAAATGAAAGGTCAGAAGTGGTGTATTGGTGGGGCACCCGGGTGGCTCAGGCAGTTAAGTGTCCGACTCTAGATTTCGGCTCAGATCATGATCTCAGGATTGTGAGATCAAGCCCTGTGTAGAGCCTCACTTCCGACTCCATGCTGGACATGGAGCCTGCTTGAGAATCTCTCCCTCTGCTCCCCTTACCCCGTGTGCATGCACACACACTCTCTCTCTCTTTCAAAAAGAAAAAAAAATAAAATATTTACATAATTAAAAGAAGAAGAAGGAGGAGGAGGAGGAGAAGTCACATACTGGTTTCCGGGTTACCATGTCAAACAACCACAAACTTGGTGGCTTTAAATAACAGAATTTATTTTCTCACAGCTTTGGAGACCAGAAGTCCTAAACCAAGGTGTTGGCAGGATTATGCTTCCACCAAGGCCTCTAAGGGAGGATCCTTCCCTGCCTCTTCCAGCCTCTGGTGGCTGCAGGCCTTCCTTGGCTGTGGCCACGTCCCTCTGGTCTCTGCCTCTGTCTTCACGTGGCCGTTTGTGTACATTCTTTTCTTTCATCCTCCCCCTCCTCCAATTTCATTGAGATATAATTGACATATAATGTGTTTATGTGTACAACATTTTTCTTCTTATAAGGACACTGGTCATTGGGGTGGGGGATGGGTGAAATGGGTGAGGGTGGCCAAAGGTACAAACTTCCAATTATAAAATAAAGTCATGGAGATATAATATACAGCATGGCAACTATGGTTAAAAATACTGTATTGTACATTTGAAAGTTGCTAAGAGAATAAACCTTGAAAATTTCCCATCACTGAGGTGCCTGGCTGGCTCAGTTGGTGGAGCATGTAATAAGTTCAAGTCCTACACTGGGTGTAGAGATTACTTAAAAATAAAATCTTGGGCGCCTGGGTGGCTCAGTTGGTTAAGCGGCTGCCTTCGGCTCAGGTCATGATCCTGGAGTCCCTGGATCGAGTCCCACATCGGGCTCCCTGCTCGGCAGGGAGTCTGCTTCTCCCTCTGACCCTCCCCCCTCTCATGTTCTCTCTCTCATTCTCTCTCTCTCAAATAAATAAATAAAATCTTTAAAAAAATAAAAAATAAAAAATAAAATCTTAAGGGGTGCCTGGGTGGCTCAGTCAGTTAAGCGTCTGACTCTTGGTTTGGGCTTGGGTTGTGATCTTGGGGTTGTGGGATCAAGCCCCGTGTCAGGCTCTGTGCTCAGCTCGGAGTCTGCTGGAGATTCTCTCCCTCTGTCCCTCCTCTGTTCACTCATGCACACTCTCCCTCTTTCTGTCTCTCTCTCAAATAAATAATAAATAAATAACATCTTGAAAACAAAAAGTTTCTCCATCTCTGTTCTCCAGAAACATCCTCTCTTTTTCATCACTGTGACCTAGAAAGAGGAACTCACTGTTACAGTTAGAGACTTCAACACCCCTCTCTCAGAAATGGACAGATCCAGCAGGCAGAAAAATCAGTAAGGACATAGTTGAACTCAACAACATCATTAGTCAACGGGATATAATTGACATCTATAAATGACCGTATCCAACAATAGCAGAATATACATTTTTCTCAAGCTCACACAGAACACTCACCAAGACAGATCACATTCTAGGCCATAAAACACACTTTAACAAATTTAAAGAATAGCAATCATACAGTGTCGGTGTAACTAAACTAGAAGTCAGTTAAAAAAAAAAAAAAAAAGACCAACCTTGGGCTTTCTGGTGACCAGCTCCATCACTAGGTCATTCATTAGCATAAACTCAGATGTGCTCAAAAGGGGCCCCATGAGAAAAAGAATGAAAAGACATTCCTATCAAGAAATTCCACCAGTTTTAGCTCTGTGCCAGGAACCAGGGATGAAGACCAAATATATTTCTTATTATGCCATACAGACATTTACCAGTAGACATCCCTGATAGGCCTTGGCTATCACATTCAGCATATGTTCCGTGGCTAACAATATATGAGAAATAGATCAAGTCAACTTTCCCCATCCTCTTAAGAAGTGATGGCAGGTACTAAGCCTCTCTCCTAAGGTCATAATAAACACATTTATTAAATCTCTAATTGTGTGTGGTGCTATGCCATGCTAAATGATTCACAGAGAGAATTAGCTAACCCTTGCCTCGTCTCTAACAGTTTAGAATCCAAGGCAGACAGGCTGATATGCATTCACATTACAGACACATTGGGCAGACAGAATGGAATGCAAACATTAAGTCAACTCATAAATGAATAAGACAAACGTTTCTCTCTTCTCCATCACCACATTCATTTATTACATAAGAATATACATGCTTCGTCATTGTTCCCTAAAATGTCAATATTTTGTCCATCCTCATTCTAAACCCTTATGCCTTCTAGAGTCACAGTGCTTGCAGTAATTTTATTCCTAAACACCCATCTGACTGCATTTCCTAAAATAAAATAGGCTTTTCTTTTGAGTATTGTTGGAAAGATTTCCAAAACAGAGCTCTTTTGACCTCGCACTGAAGATTTTTGTTTCAACTGACTCAATTCTACTTGATTTTTATCTATTCTAACTCAAGGTAACTCTTGATTTAGAATGGCCTCTTTTATTTGAATAGTTAATATTTCATTTGACATTTGAAAAAACACTTTCTGTGAAATAGGACGAATCCTAGGTTAAGTTTAGACAGGATGGAAAGATAGATTAAGAGAGGAATGTTGGGGTGCCTGGGATCGAGCCCCACATCGGGCTCCCTGCTCTGCGGGAAGGCTGCTTCTCCCTCTCCCACTCCCCCTGCTTGTGTTCCCTCTCTCTGTCAAATAAATAAAATCTTAAAAAAAAAAGAGAGAGAGAGAAGAATGTTAGTCTTAGAGATACAGCATCTTGTTCAATGAGCCATAACTGAAGAAATATGTGTGTGACCAATGTGCCAAACAATCGTGTTCGATTTTATTTTATTATTATTTTTTAAAGATTTTATTTTTTATTTATTTATTTGAGAGAGAGAGAATGAGAGAGAGCACATGAGAGGGGGGAGGGTCAGAGGGAGAAGCAGACTCCCCGCCGAGCAGGGAGCCCGATGCGGGACTCGATCCAGGGACTCCAGGATCATGACCTGAGCCGAAGGCAGTCGCTTAACCAACTGAGCCACCCAGGCGCCCTCGTGTTCGATTTTAAATAACAGTACTCCCTCCACTTACGATGGGGTTAAACCCATCATAAATTGAAAACACTGGGGGGAAGAAAAGAAAAAGAAAACATTGTAAGTCAAAAACACACTTAATGCATCTAATTTAGTGAACATCATAGCTTAGCCTAGCCTACCTTAAACATGCTCAGAACACTTACAGTAGCCTACAGTTGGGCAAAATCAACTAACACAAAGACTATTTTATAACAAAGTGTTGACTATCTCAGTAATTTACTGAATGTTGCACTGAAAGTGACAAACAATGGTTGTATGGGTGCAGACTGGCTGTCAGTGTATCAGTTGTTGACCCTCATCATGGTGTGGCTGACTCTGAGCTGCAGCGGCCCAACATCAAGAGAGGATCCCAGGGACTGTGGATAGATCACTAGCCAGGGATAAGATCCAATCCAACATTCAAAGTACGTTTCGACTATATACGTTATCTCTTTGCTTCATCCTAAAGTTGAAAAATCCTAAGTCAAACCATTGTAAATCAGGACCATCTGTACTTACAATCTCATATATTTTTGATTAATTATCATTAAGATCTTGGGGCACCTGACTGGCTCAGTAGGTAGAGCATGGGACTCTTCATCTTGGGAATGTGAGTTCCAGCCCCATGTTGCATCTAGAGATTACTTTAAAAAAAAATAAAAACTTAAAAAAAATTATTGTTAAGATCTTGCCTCTTTTGGCTTTTTTATTTTTTCCTCCTGTATCAAGACCCTTTAGTTGCAAGGACATAGCAGAAGTGGACAGAGCAGACAGCAGCCTCAAGCTCTGAAGCCACATCTTTTAACTTCCCTGGTTAGTGGGAAACAGTTGAAACAAATACCCAGGACTGAGTCTGATTGGTCTAACCTGGGTCTTGTGCCCATTGCTGAACCAATCACTGTGGCCAGAGAATAGGGGCAGGCCATTGGCTAAAAGTGGGACTGACTCCACCTAACCACATGGCGGGAAATTTCCCACCACATCTGAAGACTGTTAAATACACAGATCCTGGGGCACCTGGGTGGCTCAGTCGTTAAGCATCTGCCTTCAGCCCAGGTCATGATCCCAGGGTCCTGGAATCGAGCCCCACATCGGGCTCCCTGCTTGGTGGGAAGCCTGCTTCTCCCTCTTCCACTCCCCCTGCTTGTGTTCCTGCTCTCCCTATCTCTCTCTCTGTCAAATAAATAAATAAAATCTTAAAAAAAAAAAAATACACGGATCCTTCCCTGACGCCTTCCTTAGTTTCCTTTTCAACTACATATATTGTAGTGACACCTAAAGAACAGAGTTCTTGGAATTTGCTCTTGACCCTTTAATCTGTGGGTGTGAATTTAAAGTCCCAAAGCCAGAAACTCCAAACCTTAGATTTGAGAAAGCAAAACAACAACAACAAAACACGTTTCAAGGCATCCGAAAAAATTATCTTTCAGATGGCTTACGTGCCTGGCTGAGTGAGGAACGTGTAGTTTCTAAGTTAGGCAAACCAGTGCTATCAAAAATGTTAGCAGGTAGGGCGCCTGGGTGGCTCAGTTGGTTAAGCGACTGCCTTCGGTTCAGGTCATGATCCTGGAGTCCAGGGATCGAGTCCCGCATCGGGCTCCCTGCTCGGCAGGGAGTCTGCTTCTCCCTCTCCCACTCCTCGTTTGTGTTCCCTCTCTCGCTGTGTCTTTCTCTGTCAAATAAATAAATAAAATCTTAAAAAAAAAAAATGTTAGCAGGTAGGTAGGGGCTGGCTGGCTCCGTTGGTGGAAAATGCTACTCCTGATCTCCGGGTTGTAAAATCGAGCCCCAGGTTGGGTATAGAGATCACTTAAAAATAAAATCTTTAGAAAAAAATGTTAGCAGGTAAATGATATAACCCAAGTTTTTTCATTTGTTTATGTAAATGAGTGACCCATCATTGAGTTTTTCAGTTTGTAGTACTTAATAAGAAAAAAGAGTCCAGATATGTTGTAAATCCTGGCTTTTCAAAATTCTTGCCCAACCTCTAAAGCACTGCTCTCTAAATCTTATTTCATATCTGAGAATAGGAATATCCTGGAGAGGGGCGCCTGGGTGGCTCAGTCGTTAAGCATCTGCCTTTGGTTCAGGTCATGATCCCAGGTGAGCATCTGCCTTCGGCTCGGGTCATGATCCCAGGATCCTGGGATCGAGCCCCGAGCCCCGCATCAGGCTTCCTGCTCAGCGGGAAGCCTGCTTCTCCCTCTCCACTCCCCCTGCTTGTGTTCCCTCTCTCGCTGTGTCTGTCAGATAAATAAATAAAATCTAAAAAAAAAAAAAGAAAAGAAAAGAAAAAGAAAAAAGAAATATCCTGGAGAAAAAGAAAAAAAAAAAAAAGAAATATCCTGGAGAGTTGACCTGATAGGAAGCATGTTTTAGTTGTCTGATCTGATAGCACTGTTTACCTCTACTCTTCTCGGAAGAGAAGGTAGCAAAGATTAGGATACCTTTGGAAAATATCAAAATCCATCTTCACTGTAGAACCACTTTGGCGGGGAAATAGGATTATCTTAAGCAGAATGATCTTGCTTGGAGAGAGTCAATGCTTTTTTCTTTTAATGTTTTCTTTCTTTTTCTTTCCTCTTTCCTGCTTACAAAACAAAAACACATTAATTGTGGAAAATATAGAGAAACATACAAAGGGAAATTACGATCACTCACAATTCCACTACTGGGGAATAACTACTAGCATTTTATGCATATCTTTTGACGACTACAATAGCAATAATTAACATTTACTGAATCCTTCAAATATGCTAGCCACGATGCTATGCATTGGAACATGGATGTTCTCACTGAGTTTCATCCTTGAGCACCAGGGTGGCTCAGTGGGTTAAGCATCTGCCTTCTGCTCAGGTCATGATACTGCGGTCCTGGGATGGAGCCCTGCATCACTTCCCCTGCTCAGCTGGTCGCTGCTTCTCCCTCTCCCTCTGTGCGCTCTCTCTCTCTCTCTCAAATAAATAAATCTTAAAAAAAAAAAGAATTTCATCTTTATAGCCATTCCATGAGGGGCATACTATTATTATCCCCATTTTACAGGGGAAGGAACCTGACTTTTTAATGCTGTAGATCTTTTTCTTTTTTAATTTGGTATTGTAGTGTGCATATTATTTTTTTTTTATTTAAAAATATATCATGGACATTATTCCAAGTCATTAAATATTTTCTACCCAAAAAACAATTTGGCTGCACCTGTATTCTTCCTAGGCATGAAGCATAACTGATGTCTAATTCCCTATTGATGGACTTTAGATAGCTCTCAATTTTTGGTTATAATAACACTAAAAATGAATCACATATTTATAAATCATCATGAATATTCATGGATATCCTCTAAGGTCAAATACTCAGAAAGAGAATAATGGAGTCAAAGAATATAAACATTTTTTTAAGGAATTATATGTATTGCTCAATTTGTCCAGGGAAAACTTGTATCAGTTTGCATTCTTAGCAGTCTTGTAAAGAAAAGCCCTGATTCCCTGGATCTTGATTAGCCCTTACTTATCAATTTATTTAAATCTTGGTCAATATCGTATCTAAATGATGGCATCTTTCATGTTTTGATTGCATATCTTTTATTTTTGGTAGAGTTGAATATTTTTTTCATCAAGCCAAATATTTTAGTGACTATATATTTGAAGGGCAAATAAATCTTGTAATGGATAAATAGGCCTTTGATCTTGAATGATTTGGAACTTTTTTAAAAATTTCATTTATTATTATTATTTTAGTAATCTCTACACCCAACATGGGCCTTGAACTCACAACCCCGAGATCAAGAGTCTGATGCTCCTCCAACTGAGCCAGCCAGGTGCCCCAGGACTGACTCTTGAATATGAAAATTAGCTCCTATAACTGTCAAATCTTAAATAACTGTATTTTCGAATATCTTCTAAAATATATGTACATCTCTTAAGAGTTTTTTCCTTTTTATTGTCTGTTGAATATATCAGACTCTTGTTCTTAATAAATAGAATTCTTCTACCCTGCTAATGGCATTTGCTTCTCCAAGAAGCAAGTAGCTCAGGGACAGGTTATGCTGGATTCTATGAGCAGTGGGAAAAGTTAAAGAATTAACAATTCTACTTCTAGGGATATACCCAAAAGAATTTAAAACAACTACTCAAACAAAAGCTTTTTCATGAGTGTTAATAGCAGCACTATTCACAGCAGCCAAAAAATGTATATAACCCAAAAGTTCATCAATTGATGGATGGATACATAAACTGTGATATACATATACAATGGAATATTGTTCAGGCATAAAAAGGAAGGAAGTACTGATACATGTTACAATGTGGCTGAATCTCAAAAACATTATGTTAACTGAAAGAAGCCAGACACAAAAGGTTACCTATTGGGTTGGTTTTTTTTAAGATTTATTTATTTATTTGAGAGAAAGAGAGCGAGCAGGTATGCACGTGTGTGGAGTGGAGGGGCAGAAGGAGAGGGAGAGGAAGTCCCAAGCAGATTCTGCGCTATGCACGGAGCTTGATGCAGGCTCAATCTCACAACTCTGAGATCATGAAAAGGTCACCTATCGTATGAGTCCATTTATATGAAATGTCTAGAACAGATATATCTGTAGAGACAGAAAGCAGATTAGTGGTTTTCAGCATCTGAGGGGAGCTAGGAATGGGGAGAAATTGCTTAACATTTATGAGGTCTCTTTTTGAGGTGATGAGGATGTTTTGGAACTAGGTAGATAGAGGTGGTGATGACACAACATTGTGAATGTACTAAGGGCCACTGAATTGGTCACTTTAAAATGTTTCATTTCATCTCAATTTTTTTTTTAAGTAGGCACCATGCCCAACATGGGGCTTGAACTAAGAGCCCCAAGATCAGGAGTCACATGCTGTACCGACTGAGGCAGCAAGCAGCCCCTTCATCTTAACTCTAAAAAATAAAATAAGTAGGGACCCTTGTGTGGTCAGTCGATTAAGCATCTGCCTTCGGCTCAGGTCATAATCCCAGGGTCCTGGGGTCGAGTCCCGCATCGGGCTCCTTGCTCAGCGGGGAGCCTGCTTCTCCCTCTGCCTGCCGCTCCCCTTGCTTGGGCTCTCTCTCTCTGACAAATAAATAAATAAAATCGTTAAAAAAAATAAAATAAAATAAGTAAATAAAAAGTCTTTCTTTTCATTCTGGCCCTGTCAAAAGTTTGGTAAGCCCTTCGATATACTAGTGGTATTATCGTACTATAGTATAGTATACATCCAAACTATCTTCTTTTCCCTATCATATTTCTACTCTCAATACTTATTTACGTGTAGGAAATTATTGGCATGATGTTTTCCAACTTAGTTTTCTCCTTAATTCTTTCTCTGGAAAAAAATAAGTAAATTGTAATCTATGTTCTTAGGATAATTTGTACTTGGAAAGGAAGAATCAAATCCAGAAGTTTACCATTTTTTTCCCTATTACCCTAGAATGGCTGTAGTGAAGATTAGTTGAAAATTTACATTCAAAAATGGATGCATTATTAACAGGGGAAAAAATGAACTGTTCAATCATCTCTCCAAGACCTGTGCTTGGCACCAGTTTGCCAAAAGTATTTTTGGAGGAGGCAGGAAAGGCAAGGATGTTTATCGTTTGTGCAAAAGATATTAATGATCAGGTCTATAATTTTGAAGGTAACCCTAAATCCATGTGGGAAAGGCCCCTAGGTTTGGTATTAGTCTCCCCTCCTTCCTCCTCTGCATATCCTACCCACTCCCTGCCAATTCCTCAAATCTGGTCTACTTCCTTCCCACCCTGAATGATCCTGAACAAAGAGCATTCAGGAAATATACTGGAGAATGAATAAGTGAGGGCAGATGTACCAAATAAGTGTTGAAGACTGTTGTTCCATCAATTCTGGGGAGGAAGAAATCATTCCAGCTGGGGTGATTGGGCAAGGCTTCAACTCCAGTATATCTAGGCTTCTGATCTTGACATAACCTGACCCATCTGCTTGTTCTTATAGTTGTCCTCGTGACTTCTCCTGCAGATTCTGAGACGGAATCACACTTCAGGTAAAACCAGAGAAAGTCACCGCCTTATCTTTCAAACTGACACCCTTCCTAACTAGTATATCACAGCTGATGAAAGTGCTCCCAGACCCCTAGGCTTAAGTTTTTAAGTTTGGGGAGTAATTTAACATTCTTCTTGATCATCACTAACCCATTGTAATATCTTCCTTCAAAATATCTTCAAATCCCCCTTTCTTTCCATTTGTCTTTTTTTTTTTTTTAAGAGAGAGAGAGAGCATGCACACAAATGGTGGGCAGGGGCAGAGAGAGAGAAGGAGAGAGAGAATCCCAAGCAGGCTCCATCCACACTTAGCGCGGAGCCTGACTCAGGCCGACTTTATGACCCTGAGATCAGGCAGGACCTGAGCTGAAATCCTAGTCAGATGCCTAACTGACTGAGCCACCCAAGTGCCCCTCCATTTCTATCTTTTTTTTTTAAATATTTATTTATTTGACAGAGAGAGATAGCGAGAGAAGGAACACAAGCAGGGGGAGAGGGAGAGGGAGAAGCAGGCTTCCCACGGAGCAGGGAGCCCGATGCGGGGCTCCATCCCAGGACCCCGGGATATGACCTGAGCTGAAGGCAGACGCTTAACGACTGAGCCACCCAGGTGCCCCTCCATTTATATCTTTTAAAGACAAATGATATAAATACTGACTGCTGTTTATAGAAACTTGGAAAAATATATATGTGTGTGTGTGTGTGTGCTATGGACTGAATTTGCCCCCCCCCCCCCCAATTCATATGTTGAATTCCTAAACCCTCAATGTGACTGTATTTGGGATAGGGCTTTTAGGGAGTAATTAAGGTTAAATGAAGTCATAAGGCTGAGGCCCTAATCTGATATGATTGATGGGAGAAGAAGAAGAAGGAGAAGAAGAAGGAGAAGAAGAAGAAGAAGGAGGAGGAG